>NC_089870.1:22697919-23001252 GCF_036373705.1 Amia ocellicauda | reverse complement strand
TATTTTTGTGATTTTTGTGCCAATTTGTGCATCAACCCTGAAAGTGATTCACGGTGCTTCCCGGCGGGGGAAAGCGGATGCCAAAACTCTGCCCTTTTAGTGACACACTCGCCCTGCTGGCAGCAGCCTGTCAGACCGGGGAGACTCGGAGGTGGGGGGGGGAATTCTCTGCTGTTCTTCAGAGACCTGACGTAGAGCCAGAGTCTTACTAAATCCTCCATCATCTCCTGGGGCACAGCATGATCTAATATGGGTGGGAGCAGCTTCGGCCAAATATTGTTGTTGATCACGAGTGGCTCTTCACAGATGTAGGTGCAAATGTGATGAGTCAGTGTGTTTGTGTGTCGAAGCTCTCGCTGTGGTGTGTAATGGTTGATCAATTTGAGTTGTGTGCTCCTGTTTGACCTAAAGAAACCATTAATCATTTCTGCTTTTGAAACATTTCTGGCAGTTCCTTACAGCTGTTTTGTATAGCTTACAAACAAGGTAATTGAGTATTGTACTGCTGCTGTCTCCATTAAGTCAATATGAATAAGGCAACATTGTGCTGGATTTATACACACACACACACACACACACACACACACACACATATATATTTAGTACGGCAAGTACAGTTTTAGCATCACGAGCAAAAGACATTGCCTAACATAAACCCAAAAGAGAATGAAAGAATTTCCTGTGGCTTTGGTTTCCCAGCTGTTGCCAGTAAACATGACCTTTGCGTTCGTTCTGTCACTGTGTCCTTGTTGGATTTCTTCTCCTGGATAGATTGAAGTAATATTGCACTAAGCGTGAGTAACTTCAAAGAAGCCTAAGTCAGTGTTCTTGCCGTGTAAACCTATCCAGGCCTCGAAGCATGAGAAACTGCTGGCCTGCCGTTAAGTAGGATTTCAGAAACGTTGGCCTGGAGAATTACGTGGGAAACGGGGATTACATGTGAACTGCGAGCTTTGCAGAGCTGCACAGATGTGTTTAGATCTCCATTTCCGTGAGCTTAATTCGGTGCTGCAGCATTAATACTGACTTTATATGTGCAGGAATGGTTGGTTAAGTGGTGGGGAAGTATTCTGTTAATTATGTGGTAGCTTTTAGAAGTTAAAGAATCAGTTAATGTAATCTCATCGGCTAATGTAGGCATTGTGTGAGTAAACGGTCTGGGATCGATTGCACTGGTCTGTGGGTTCATTGTAGTGCGGCACACCACCATTATTCAGTGATTCTTGGTTGGGTCACTGGGACAGAAACACCAGAACAGAGCCCGTCCTATTAATAGAGCTATATGAAATCCAGGTTGTGTCCGTGTTCTCCGCAATGACGGAAGTCAGGGTAAAAAACGGAAATCAGGCACTCATTACACATTACCACAAAGTCAGTTTAAAGAACCTATAGATATATTAAAACAATTAAACTGTACAGTGTTTGTAATCTATATATATATATTTTTTTAAACGGAAAAATCCTAAATCATGAAAAATGAAATCCGAAATTTAAAAATAATGAAACTGATTTCATATAGCCCTGTATTAGTTTATTGTGTCAGTGAGGCACTACTTTAGCCTTTGGCCTCCTTTTTGGACTCCTCTGCCATTTGAACAGGTAGTATATGTCACATCAAAAGACACTCTTGGAAGTCATGAGATGTTCAGGACTTCTGAATATTGTTGTTTCTCATTGGTGTTAGGTTGTCACTAGGTTGTCATTAAGAGATGCAAGTGAAACACAATCCCAAATCCACCCTGCCTCTCTAGGAACTGGGTCTGAGCCTCCTGTTTCAGGACGGCATGAAATCAAGCAGCTGCATGTTAATAGGCTTTGAAAGAGAAATGTTTACAGCCAGATGGATGCTTGTAGGGTGATTGCCTGTGCGCATCTGGGAGAGTTTGAGCAGATCAAATTAATAAATATGAATAAATACATTTGACATTTTAGCAGGAAAAATAAAATGTTTGACATGCTCGGCTCTTGTAAAAGTTGTTCTCGCATCATAAGTTCACAATCTCATTCGGTCCTTATTTGTAAATGCGCAATGGCATCTGTTTGAAGTGGAAGTTGCGCGTTTCTTAAAATTACGGTTTTATGCGTCTTTACGTGTGGCTAATCGTGAATAAGTGTGGTGTATGGGATTTTTCCAGTTCCGTTCTATCATATAAGCAACTTTTGACAATTAAAAATGTAAAACAGTCTCCTCAAATAATGGCGGATGTCCAAAGCCAGCATGTGCCTTTTCACAGTTTCAGAAGGTCGTGTCATGACTTAGTGGATAGCGCAACGACGGCAAGAAAACTACAGAAGCACCGGATTTGTCTTCCCATGACAACTCAAGGTATTGCATTCACTGGTGCTTCAGCGTTAACCTCTTACCCATTAAAAAATATCGTAACTTTTTAGTAGTTTTTCTTCAAAATGTACAATCACTCAAACTCGGCACAAAAAACACAAAACGAATGTTACAAAAACAAATGTAAAATGACATGATTCTTGGCTCCGATTTTTCTTATAATCATAGTTTCCCCAGGATGTCCTATAAATCGGATGCCTCATTGCTGTGTCTCTGACCATTATGCATACTGGAACGTCATTTTATTTTTCTGCCTCTTCTTTTTATGGGTCTGTCGAAAGTGCAGGAAAGGTGGTTCTGTCCTGGGCGTCCAGCGGTCCGTCCTCCAAAGTCCCCACACAGTTCCTGGAACACAGGGTTATTAAATGTGTGTAACACAGCTAGTACTGGGTATTCAATTAAGAGCTCATCGAATTATTCAAATATAAACCACTGACTGAGAGTTGATGCTTCTGAGATTTGTATGTACAGAACAGCCACCCTTTTTATATTTTTTGAAGACCGCTCAGTATTTCAGCTCTTCCTTGGCTGTTTGTGCATATAAATTGTGTACTATTTTCATTGTAGTGCATGGCTGCCAGTTATATACTGAGAATTAAAATGATAACCCTGAATTGGATCCATGGCTGAATTGCTGCTTTGTGAATGTGCATATGTCTTAAGGAATAAAACTTTATCTGTCTCAATGACGTGCAATTGTAATTTTAATTAATTAACTGTCTGCGCTCTATGAAAGACAAATTATATAATTTTGGTGGAAAGCAATTAATTAATCCATGGATACACTTGACGTTTGGCCCAAAGGGGAGAGCTGTGTTTCTCTCACTAGCTGGGTCTTTTATAAACTTGTAGTGGCTTCTTTTGCTGCTTTTGTAATGTTTTGATGAGGGATTGCTCTCCTGCTTCACTCTCTCGGTACGCCATTTGGTTTTTGGTGGAACATGTATAACATAAACCACGAATTCTGTTAACATATAAACAATTCTGTACTGAGGCCATTTTTCATTGTGTGCTTTTGTTCTGTTTGTGGACACAACTTGATATTGCAGTGGAAATGTTGTGATTGTTTTGCCACAATTCTGTAAGAGGAGGCAGGTGTGTCAACGCCATCCTGTAAAAATGTATAAACGTGCGTACACATGGAATATGCATATTCACGTGTATACATTTGACAGGCAATAACTGATCATTATGGTCATGCAATGTTTTTATTTGTTGCAGTTGCCTCAGATGGCAGTGTTGGGATGGCATTACTTTAAAATTACCGCTGTTATACAAAATACTAAACCAATTACTTGTGCAGATTGTACTGGAGTAAGAAAGTTTACAATTTACTGAACATATTTGATTCAGGAAAACACACTAAACAAACATTACTGTGGATTTGCCTGTGGACACAAACTAGTGCCGTCAAATGGAATTGAAGGGACACAAATGTCTATGAAAGTTATTGCTGCAGATTATTTTATTCCTCTCCTTGAATACTGGATAGTTTTTGCAAGAAAACCATCCATCTCCACTGCGCATTCATCTGCTCTGCTGTTGGACAGAGGAAACAAATAAGTCAGTCTTCCTGCAGCTGTGGACATGGCAGCACTTCATTCTATCTGCTGGATCTGTAATTACCGTCCAGGAGTAAGACCGTGAAACAAACACTCGGTGACTTGACCAAAATAATGACCCGAGTTGCTGCAGGGAAGACTAACACGGCACTTCTGTAGTTTTCCTGCATTTCTGATTCCCATGAACATGAAGTTATGACCTGACGCATCCTGACCCCCACGAAACCCCCTAAACCCCCTGCAGAGGCTTTTCAGGATGTTCAGAGTTCACGTCGGTACATTCCTTTATTTCTGACGGCAAAACGTTTTTTGTTTTTTCAAACATTTAGTTTCAATTGAAAAAACATGGAGGAAACTTGAGTAATATACATTTATTTATATATGCATTTATATATGTGTGTGTGTATGTATATGTGTGTATATCTATCTATATCTATATATATATATATATATATATATATATATATATATATATATAAAATCATGGAGATGTATAATTCATTGTTTTAGTTTTAGACCACATGCTATTTCATGAGTTCCTTTTGTTTAACTGCGTCTTCGTCCTCCAAATGACAGCCTCTGTCTTGGGCTAATTTTAGACCCTGTAGATGTTTCAGTAAACAAAGAAGACCCGACCCTCTGTGACAACAAGGATGTTCTGCTGGTGCTTAATCTTATTTAGATTTGGGAAATACTAGTTGAGTGTTGTCTTGCTTAGATTATTACTAATTATTTATTAGCAGACTTTTATCCAAGGTGATTTACAGTTGCCACAAGAAAGTTTTCAGAGCATTTTAGAATTCAGTAAATAAGTGCAAAATACCCAATGAGCTAAAGCAAGTACTGGTGATAAAGATGTTTGCTGGGTTGTGTTTGTAGCACCTTCAGAATGATCATCTGAGTCAATGTGAATCCAGTGTTTTAAGCACAAACCTTGTGCTTAGGGCTGATGGCACTTCTGTGTTGTGAGCAACACTGTGCTCTTCCTACCTAGGCCGGGCCCAGAGCCGTCCCTAGAGTCACACAGACAGAGAAACGCATCCTGGACTCTGAACTGGAACGGCATGTTCAACACAACACGTTTCAAACAGTAAATCACATCTTATTTTTAGTGACCTATTTGTAATGAGAGTAAATGGTAACACCCAGAGTGCAAACCCCTTCATGTGCAGCATTTATACACAAATATATGGGAGTTTAATTGGCCGAACTGAAGGCACTGGCTGTGCTTTCAGAGGCGCTCGTGTATGGCAGGAGCAGAGGGGTGGTGATTGGGTCACATGATGTGATCAGACTGGTGAGGAGGGGGGTGTTTGGCTTGGCTGAAATGTGACCTCGGGGTCAAGCTGGAAGTGCATCAGTGTCTGCTCCTCAACAGATAGTCCAGGACAGGAAATGGACAAATTAGTGTTTGCTACTGCCTCTCTCTAACAGGGAAACCAGTTACTTCCCACACTGTGGCACGTTGGAAACGGGGACTTTAGGAAGCCAAGAATTTAAATGGTATCCTTATTTGTAACATAGAAAATTCTATGGATGTGGTTTGTATCAGTGGTGCAGTTTGGACCTCAATGCACTTTCTTGTGTAATTCCTATTTGTGTACATGTATTGTATGAATGTATTTATTTTATGTCTCACCCCAGGTGTCCCCCACGGACATTCCTGCCTGCCCTGTGCAAGATCTTCCTGGACGAGAGCGCTCCAGACAACGTGCTCGAAGTGACAGCCCGCGCCATCACCTACTACCTGGACGTGTCGGCTGAATGCACCCGCCGGATCGTGGGCGTGGACGGAGCCATCAAGGCCCTGTGCAGCCGCCTGGTGGTGGTGGAGCTGAACAACCGCACCAGCCGGGATCTGGCGGAGCAGTGCGTCAAGGTGATTAACCGGCCGCTACTCTCCCTCCTTGCCAGTTGCACTGAGTTCTTGATTACAGTGAATGCTGAGGAAGTCCGTGGATGACGACGGCCTCTTGACTGTGTTTTTGTATATGGGCTCTGACTCTCCTAGTGCCAGGATTCTGGAATCGGGAGTTTTGGATTTACCATTTGTTGGCCCATTTACCACTGACACCCTTTTTACAGCAGTCTCTCCCACGCTCTGTCACTGATCGTGTCTTAATGTGTGCGTTTCCCCAGGTGCTGGAGTTGATCTGCACCCGGGAGTCGGGGGCCGTGTTCGAAGCCGGGGGTCTGAACTGCGTGCTGAGCTTCATCCGGGACAGCGGTCACCTGGTCCACAAGGACACGCTGCACTCGGCCATGGCCGTGGTGTCCCGGCTCTGCGGGAAGATGGAGCCCCAGGACTCGTCGCTGGAGACCTGTGTGGAGTCGCTGTCCAGTCTGCTCAAACACGAGGACCACCAGGTGCGCGATGCCAGCTTCGAGACGCAGCTCGGTTTAACATCTTTAGGGCTACACTCAGGTTGGCTTGCTGTAACAAAGTTTTGACCTCTGTGCCACCCCCAGGTCTCGGACGGAGCCCTGCGCTGCTTCGCCTCCCTGGCTGACCGCTTCACCCGACGGGGGGTGGACCCGGCGCCCCTGGCCAAGCACGGCCTAACGGAGGAGCTGCTGTCGCGCATGGCGGCGGCGGGGGGCACCGCGTCCGGACCCTCCTCCACCTGCAAGCCCGGCCGCACCTCGACCGGCGCCACGGCCACCGCTGCCGACTCCAAAGTCAGCAACCAGGTGTCCACCATCGTCAGCTTGCTGTCCACACTGTGCCGGGGGTCCCCGCTGGTGACGCACGTAAGGGCCCCGTCGTTTCCTTCCCGAACAAAAGAAACGTTCGGCCAAAGGAACGTCCTGTCACGTGACCTGGATGGGCCGTTTCAATTGACTGATCGATTGATTTTGTGATCCCCGCACAGGACCTGCTGCGGTCTGAGCTGCCCGACTCCATCGAGAGCGCCCTGCAGGGGGACGAGCGCTGCATCCTGGACACCATGCGGCTGGTGGACCTGCTGCTGGTGCTGCTGTTCGAGGGACGCAAGGCCCTGCCGAAGTCCAACGCCGGGTCCACAGGCCGCATCCCGGGCCTGCGGAGGCTGGACAGCTCGGGGGAGCGCTCCCACCGACAGCTCATCGACTGTATCCGGAGCAAAGACACGGACGCGCTGATCGACGCTATCGACACTGGAGGTATGCGCTCGCTGGGGGTCTTCGAGATGAGGTGGGATTCTCACTTCTCACCGGGTCCTCCTGCCATCGTTTTGGCTCTTGACGTGTGTTTGAAGTTAAATCTCACGTGATTTCCTGTGTTTGTGAGGTTCAGAGTAGTTCCTATTGTAGACTTTGAGTATTTTCTCACATCCTGTATTTTTCACAGTTGTCCTGGATATTCAAGTGATTTGTCTGCATCTGTTTGAAGAAGCATTGCTGAGCTCGCAGTGCCCAGCATGGTTTCATTAAGCACTAGTTCACTGTTCACACCAGCTAACGTTGTGATGCATCTGCCAGTGAAAGTTAAACTTCCTGTTCGTAGTGATTTGTCAATAGTTGTCGTTCCGTTTCAGCCTTTGAAGTCAATTTCATGGACGATGTCGGACAGACGCTCTTGAACTGGGCCTCGGCATTCGGCACTCAAGAGATGGTGAGTTAAAGCCTAAACCTTTTAAAAACAAATCATCTGGTGTAGAGAGATTTTTTTTAGATAATTTATCTGGCTGCTTTTGTCATTGAAATAACAGCTCTTCTTTAACGCCAACACAGCTTTTATGTTGATGTACTTTCCTCTGAGCCGCGGCGTCTGTCAAGCTTTGTTTTGGGAATCGCAATCCTTTGATCCTCCTTGCTGCGTTCGAGGTCGCCTCAATCTCCGCTTCTCCAGCGGCGGGTTCAAACCAGCTTTGTTCCTTTGTCTCCGACCGCGGCGTGCAGCTGTCCTGCCGGGGGAAGGTGCTTCTGTGCCGACGCTGGTTACTGATGTGACCGGGGTTTCTGCGTAACCGCTCCTGTCGCTTCCCTACGGTGGCTCTGTGCAGTAACGGCCTGCCTGACGTGCGTTTCTATTGCAGGTGGAATTCTTGTGTGAGAGGGGTGCGGATGTCAACCGAGGTCAGAGGTCGTCTTCACTACATTATGCTGCTTGCTTTGGGAGACCTCAAGTGGCAAAGGTACGGCACTGCTTGTGGCTCCTCCCCTAGTGTGACCTTTCTTGCATAGTCGTTGCCGGTGATAATTAGGAGTTCAGGTGTTCTTTTGAGTAAATGGTTATCGGTGGGTCTATTTTAAAAGTGCCAGATGTGGCGTGGTGGTCTTTAAACATGTTGCATCCATGTCCTACAGACTCTACTGCGCCATGGAGCCAATCCAGACCTGCGAGACGAAGATGGCAAGACGCCGCTGGACAAGGCCCGAGAGAGGGGCCACAGCGAGGTGGTGGCGATCCTGCAGTCCCCAGGTGAGTCCAGCCCTTGTGCTCGCTGGTCAGGGTGTCAGACCTGGGCGAAGGACGTCTGACCTGAGAAGTTACAGAAGCCTTGTAGAGTTGAGGTCTAAATCTGGACCATGTGTTTAAACAGCCTTTGTTAAATACCTGGGAGTACAGATGCTTTGTGTATGTGTGAAATAACAGCCGTGTGTTTGCCAGGTGACTGGATGTGCCCAGTGAACAAAGGGGACGACAAGAAGAAGAAAGATGTCAGCAAGGAGGAGGAGGAGAGCAGTGAGCCCAAAGGGGATCCGGAAATGGCCCCCATCTATCTGAAGAGGCTGCTGCCCGTCTTCGCGCACACCTTTCAACACACGATGCTGCCTTCGATTAGGTGCGTCTCGTTTTAAACCCCTCACAGACTCCCGTGGACGCAGAACATAGCAGTGTAGGAATCTGACTCCCGATGAGAGTCCTCTGTTAGTTGTTACGGATGGATGTTGCACTTCCTTCTGCCTCGAGGCTGTTTAAATTATTCATCAGCACACGCCCATTTTATTTTCCCAGGAAAGCGAGCCTCGCCCTCATCAGGAAGATGGTCCACTACTGCTCCGAGGCCCTTCTGAAGGAGGTGTGCGACTCGGACGCCGGTCACAGTTTGCCCACGGTGTTGGTGGAGATCACCGCCACTGTCCTGGATCAGGAGGTGAGACGAGACCCATCTTCTCCCTTTCCCGTTTTGAAGGTTCCCCTGCTTTCTTTTTGGCCTTAATTTGGCATATTGGTTTTGCCTTGACATGTTCCTGCATTGTGCTCAAGTTCACACCTCGTTATAGTGGTTTGAACCTCTCCCTTCTCTGGGGGGGCTCCGATGACGGCCTTTCTGTGCACTGAGTGACGTATTCTCTCTTCAGGACGACGACGATGGACACCTGCTGGCTCTGCAGATCATCCGGGATCTGGTCGATAAGGGGGGAGATGTCTTCCTGGACCAGCTGGCCAGGCTCGGGGTCATCAACAAGGTGTCCACTCTGGCAGGGCCGACCTCAGACGACGAGAACGAAGAAGAGTCGAAGCCTGAGAAGGTATCAGAGTTATAGGGGAGAACGGGTTGGGGGAATGGGTCAATTAATGGCCTGTGTGTCTGAAGGACCCCCCGAGGCCCAGCTAAAGCCCCGTTGTTTGTTGCGTTAAAGTGGCTGTTGCCGTTCCCCCAGGAGGACGAGCCCCAGGAAGATGCCAAAGAGATCCAGCAGGGTAAGCCCTACCACTGGAGGGACTGGTCCATCATCCGCGGCCGCGACTGCCTGTACATCTGGAGCGACGCGGCCGCCCTGGAGCTGTCCAACGGCAGCAACGGCTGGTTCCGCTTCATCCTGGACGGCAAGCTGGCCACCATGTACTCCAGCGGCAGCCCTGAGGGGGGATCGGACAGCTCAGGTACGGGTCTCTGCTTCACTCTGAGCCTTTGATGAAGAAAGATCTCCATCCAAGAGGTTAGAAAGTCAGGGTCAAGTTTGTGAATAAAGCCAAGGAAGGAGTCATTTTCAGTTTTTTGGGGGGACTTTTTTTTTTTTTTTTAGTACAAAGCATTTCATCCTGATGTCTTGGTTGTAAACAGAAAGCAGGAGCGAGTTCTTGGAGAAGCTGCAGAGAGCTCGGAGCCAAGTGAAACCGGCCACCGCCAGTCAGCCGGTGCTCTCGGCTCTGGGCCCCACCAAGCTCACTGTGGGGAACTGGTCTCTCACCTGCCTGAAGGAAGGAGAGATTGCCATCCACAACTCGGACGGCCAGCAGGCCACCATCCTGAAGGAGGACCTGCCTGGCTTCGTGTTCGAGTCCAACCGAGGGACCAAGCACTCCTTCACTGCGGAAACCTCCCTCGGTGAGTCCGTAGGGGAGTGTGCGATTAGAAGAGCGCAGGGGACATCCGCAGCCGGCGCTGTGGAGGGTTACTGTCCTCAACAGGTCTTCTAACTCGTGTCCGTCTCTCTGTGATTATAGGTTCGGAGTTCGTGACGGGCTGGACCGGAAAACGAGGACGGAAACTCAAGTCTAAACTGGAAAAGACAAAGCAAAAGGTGGGTTTTTGGAGAAGAGAGACCTTATAGTCCTGTGTTTTCAGAGACATTTCAAACCCCACGAGGGCAGCAAAGTAATGTTCGATCTTACTGGCAAAATCCTGTTTAATTTCCCTTTGTCTAATGGGTTAAATTGTGCATTTTTCTATTTGACCGCGAAAGCCTATGTTGAAAAACATGGTACAATTTCCAGAGAGGTGACAATAGTGTGGGGAAGCAGCGATGTTCTGGAAAGATCTGAACATTGGAGCTTTGTCTTGAAGGTGAAGACCATGGCCCGAGATCTGTATGATGACCACTTCAAGGCGGTGGAGAGCATGCCCAGGGGGGTGGTGGTCACCTTGAGGAACATTGCCACCCAGCTGGAGTCTGCATGGGAGCTCCACACCAACAGACAGGTTAGACACGGGACTGGGATCTGTGGGAGATGTTTCAGTATCAGCTGAGCTGCTTCACTGCAGTTTGCCATGGTCGTTAAATGGCGACAAATTGGTGCGAGAGTGTGACTAAAGACCGTTGTCTCTTGTGTTGTCGTAGTGTATTGAGGGCGAGAACATGTGGAGAGACCTCATGAAGACGGCCCTGGAGAACCTGATTGTGGTGCTGAAGGACGAGAACACCATCTCCCCGTACGAGGTGTGCAGCAGCGGCCTCGTGCAGGCGCTGTTCACCATCCTCAACGTAAGTACGAGCGACCGGGTCACCAGTTGGGCTTCCCGGACACGGCGGCTCATCCCTCTAACCTCTCGCTCCCTCTCCCTGCAGAGCGTGGATCTGGATGTGAAGCACGATTGTAGGCCACTGATGGAGAGGATCAACGTCTTCAAAACGGCGTTCAGTGAGAACGAAGGCGATGACAGGTAATTTAATTCTCCGCCTCACTATGAAACCTGATTTGAGGTTTTAAATGTATTCAGATCCATGTAATTTCAGCCGCTCAATGGTTTTTAATTTATTTTCCAGTCAACCTGCAATTGCCTTAATTCGCAAGCTCATCGCAGTTCTGGAGTCCATCGAGCGGCTGCCTCTCCACCTGTACGACACGCCAGGGTCTACGTACAACCTCCAGGTAAACACACAGCTCTACTGGACCGTCCAGCCATTCGACTCCGGACTGGAATACGAGCGAGAGCTTTAACTTGCTTGTTAGGACAGGAGCCTGTTATTCACTGGGAATTGTTGGTTTGATGGTGAATTCTGTGAATTCTCAGATTCTGACCCGGCGGCTTCGGTTCCGTCTGGAGCGCGCGCCTGGCGAGACTGCGCTGATCGACCGCACCGGCAGGATGCTCAAGATGGAGCCGCTGGCCACCGTGGAGTCCCTGGAGCAGTACCTCCTCAAAATGGTCAGTGTGTCACTTGTACGTCAGTGTACGTTTTTTAATGCGTTTTGAAGCAAAGCCAAGTTTAACGTTAAGTGTTTTGTCCTTCAGGTGGCCAAGCAGTGGTACGACTTCGACCGGTCCTCCTTCGTGTTTGTCAGGAAGCTCCGTGAGGGGCAGACCTTCACCTTCCGGCACCAGCACGACTTCGACGAGAACGGCATCGTCTACTGGATCGGCACAAACGCCAAGTGAGTGGTTTCTGTGTTTGGGTTTACAGACGCACAAAGCGTGGGAGGCTGAGGTTGGTGAAGTGTAGCAGGGGATATGGATGGGCTGTGGTGGTAAATGTTAATTGAGATATTTATGAGACTTGTCTGCGCCCCCGTCTCTGTCGGTCCACAGAGGTTTTGCTACTCGGGGGGGATAGCGGGTGACTGGATCAGCAACAAAGGCTTTAAGAGGTTTTACAATCGCATTGTCAGCTACATATTTAAAGTGGTGGCTTGTTTTTTTATGTAACAAAGGCCAAATGCTTTTGAGAACTAGTGTTGGATGGATTCCCCCTCACAGCTGGGTGTTACTGATGAATGATCGCCCACATGGAGACGTCACTGATTCTGAAAGAGCAAGGTGCTTTTGAAGCCATTCAGAATAAGCTTTCGCCCCCTTTCAAGTGCAATTGAAGCTACTTGTCCAGAATGGCATCAAAGCCTTTTCAAGCCTTTTAGTAGTTTTACTGATTATATTGACTCTTATTTTACTGGTTATTTATTCTTCCTCCATGGTCTCAGGACTGCCTATGAGTGGGTGAACCCCGCGGCCTACGGGCTGGTGGTGGTGACGTCCTCGGAGGGGAGGAACCTGCCCTACGGCCGGCTGGAGGACATCCTGAGCCGGGACAGCTCGGCGCTCAACTGCCACACCAACGACGACAAGAACGCCTGGTTTGCCATCGACCTTGGCCTGTGGGTCATCCCCTCGGCCTATACCCTGAGACATGCGCGCGGCTACGGACGGTCCGCCCTGCGGAACTGGGTGTTCCAGGTGTCTAAAGACGGGCAGAACTGGACCACGCTGTACACCCATGTGGACGACTGCAGTCTCAACGAGCCGGGGTACGTGCAGCGTTTTAATTGGCTTTCTCTGTTCACTTGTGTATATATTGTTTTGTGTCTCGGCAATACTTTCATGTTAGTCGTTGGCTCTCTGCTCCTCAAAGTGTGTCCCGGCTTTTCGTCTGACAATCTTACAAGGAAAAGCATTCTGGGTAATCATTCCCCCTGTATATTGGTACCATGTAAGAGAATTATGGTGGACCCACCGATAGTGGTAATGATGGTTAAAACGCGCATTTTTCTCTCTGAAATGTAATTCCGATGACTTGGCATAGAAATAAACCCTGAAAAGGGACATGGACTGCAGACGAGGGTGGTGCACTGGCCTCGAGTCCAGTCTCGGCAGGAATGAGAGCGCGGCACATTCCCAGACGCACAGTCAGGCCTCCAGAATATTTTCACATTTTAATTTTAGTCACCCTCTTCTTTTTGCCAAAATAAGTATCCTGGCTCTTCTAATGGCTCTTAACAGGGACTAATGGCTTCTGCTGCTGAGCGAGATCTCTTGGGTGTCGAATGTGTGTTCAGTGTAAATAGCTCTGATTGACAGTAGTACCCCTTCATTATCTGCACCGACACTTGGCGATACCATACGTCTGTTGCGTCGAGGTAGACTGAGAACTAACTGGAACGAGTCGATCCGTTTGTGATGTTGATCTCCAGTGATCAATCAAATCCCCTGCCGGTTTGGTTTTGTAGACTGAGTTGAGCAGTTCTGGCAGTCCATGTTTATGGACTCATCCTCAGCCTGTTGTTTGTGGCTGTTGGCTTCCTTACCTTGGCCAGGTTCTCTTGATCTAAAGAAAAGCACCTCCATGTGTTCGTTGTAGGTCTACAGCCACGTGGCCGCTGGACCCGTCCAAAGACGAGAAGCAGGGCTGGAGGCACATCCGCATCAAGCAGATGGGCAAGAACGCAAGCGGCCAGACGCACTACCTGTCTCTGTCGGGGCTGGAGCTCTACGGCACGGTCAGCGGAGTGTGCGAAGACCAGCTGGGTGAGCGGGATTGAGATGCGCCGCTCCTTTTCACTCGCTGTTGGTGATTTTACTCTGGTGTTTATTTACTGACCCTAACGGACTGGGTTCGATGTCGCAGGGAAAGCAGTCAAGGAGGCCGAGGCCAACCTGAGGAGGCAGCGGCGCCTGTTCCGCTCCCAGGTGATGAAGTATATCGTCCCCGGTGCCCGAGTGGTCCGGGGCATCGACTGGAAGTGGAGAGACCAGGATGGGAACCCGCCCGGGGAGGGCACGGTGACCGGAGAGGCGCACAACGGTGAGCAGCTGTGAGAGCAGGAGTGCCGTGTGTGTCTTTGTTTTATGTTGCCGTAGAGTGTGTGTGTTCTTGTTTAGACTGAGTTGCCTAGAAAGCATCCCTGGTTTTTATGTCTTTCTGTTCTGGGAACTTCTCAGCTGGGTTTTGTGAGAGCATCGCACCAGTGGGGTCTTGTTTGGTTGCCTTGCACCACTATATGTGGCGCCCCTGAGCTGCACAGAGTGATGTAGGTGCGGCTGCATATCTTAATGGGTTCTGTGATGCTTTAAAATGATCCAGTGGAATCCATCTCGGCCCAAGTCAAAATTAATATTCAATTTAAGTGTTTCCAGAAAAAGCGCCTGGTTTTTAAGGTGAATGTGTGAAAGCCCGGGATGCTGCTGAACTCAACATTGAACTGTAAATGCCAAGAGCATCGAGACGCCATTTGCTTTGTCCAGCCGCTTGTTGTGGATGAGCTTAAGGACCATAAAAGTGAAGATAGGGGGGGAAATTAACGACATCCGGTCTTTTGAAGGCTGTAGCACAATATTGTAAGGTCTAGTTAATTATCAAAACCTGGGGCACATCTATAAGGGGGGAGAGTGTTTGTTTTTGAAATCAGCATGAAGATGCGATGGTGACTTGATACCCGATCTGAGTGGATAACCTGTGAATGTCTGCCGTGGCTTTGTCTTTAACATGGTTCCCCCCCGACTCCATGTGATAGCCCTGTGCAAAGCTCTCCTTCCCGCCGCTATTCCAGCATGACAATTAACCCAATGCTTTGTTTTAAATTCCTGTCCGAGGACCTGAAAAACACCTCCTCGCTGACTTCAGTTTTCCTACAGCACTTTCATCTTGTTATGCCAGCTTTGCATTACCCCCCCATCCCACTTAGTTTGGATTTTTTTCTCCAAAAGTTAATTTCCTATAATGTTTGTATGATTGATTTTATAAAAGCTACCCCCCACACACACCCACACACACATTCTTCACCGGTAACTTTCAGCCTTTTCTTCATTGCAGTTGGATCTCTGGGCAGTCATGTGACGTTCAGTAACTGATCTCCATATAATGCATGTCGATGTCTCAATTTGCAACAGTGAATGGGCGTCATTGCAATTCTATATATTACACATTGAGAGAGTTCTTCAGTTGCATTTCTCTCTGAGTGGCTTGGCGTTTGCAATATTCTACTTTTGGCTTTTTGTCATTTTCTGTAACTCATGTTTCAATCTCATTGCTTCACCTGGACCAGGCGTCAATGTCGGGGTTTCAGCGCTGAAACGGCACGCATTGCAAATTGGACTCAATTAAAAAAAGTAAACGGCTTCCTGTTTTAAAATGAAACCTCCAAAGTGAATATACTGGGTTTCCTGTATATTCTGTATACCTTGAGTTCGCCCCGCGCCTCCGAGTGCGAGACGTCTGGTCCAGAGTCACGTGGAGCTGCTGTCTTACTTGCTGCTGTCTGCTCTCTGCTGGGTCTCACAAACTCGTGTCCCTTTCCAGGCTGGATTGATGTCACCTGGGATGCTGGTGGCTCAAACTCTTACCGTATGGGTGCAGAAGGAAAATTTGACCTCAAGCTTGCGCCAGGGTACGACCCTGAGTCAGCGCCGTCACCCAAACCTGTTTCATCCACTGTTTCAGGCACAGCGCAGTCCTGGAGCAGCCTGGTGAAAAATAACTGTCCGGACAAGGCCTCCGCGGCGGGGGCCAGCTCCTCCTCCAGGAAAGGCAGCAGCAGCTCGGTGTGTAGCGTGGCCAGCAGCAGTGATCTCAGTCTGAGCTCGGCCAAACTGGAGCGCCGGTCCGAGAGCGTGCTGGAGCACGGCGCCACGCCTGGCGCCGAGAACCACGAGCCCATAGTGGTCCTGTCCGCCGCCGACGGCCTGCCCCACGCCGAGGGCGGCTCCGCTTCCAGCGCCAGCACCAGCACTTTAACCGCCGACACGGGCAGCGAAAACGTGGACAGGAAGCCGGGCGCCGACGCCACAATACGGCCCGCCGGCGAGTCGGGCGCCATTTCCATGGGAATAGTGAGCGTCAGTTCTCCGGACGTCAGTTCTGTCTCGGAGTCGTCCAGCAAGGAAGCCCCGTCCCAGCGGCCGCTCTGCTCAGCGGCCAACGCCCGCCTGTCCGTGAGTTCGCTGCTGGCGGCTGGCGCGCCCATGAGCTCCAGCGCCAGCGTGCCCAACCTGTCGTCGCGGGAGGCCAGCCTGATGGAGTCGTTCGTCAGGAGGGCGCCCAACATGTCGCGCACCAACGCCACCAACAACATGAACCTGAGCCGCAGCAGCAGCGACAACAACACCAACACGCTGGGCCGGAACGTCATGAGCACCGCCAGTGAGTATCCACCCCCCCACCCCGCCAGCGCCGCTCGCTCTCCAGCGCCGGGGTCTTTAGGCCATAGTCTGTGGGCAGATGTACATGCTGCTGCCGGTCACGGCTCGGTGTTCACACTAACATTAAACCCAGCTGAGAGCGCGCTGAGTGGTGGTGATTATGATGATGATGATGATGGCATGAATTGGAGAGATTTTAACCCCTGGCTGATTCTGTTTCGTTTTGTTTTTTTTCTTTCCTCCTCCCCGTGAAGCAGTCGGGCTGCTGCGGCGGCGATGTAGAGAGCTGTGTGGGGAGGAAGCTGGTGAATGCCTAACAGAGAGAGAGGGCGAGGAAGCAGACTCTTAGAGATTGGCTGTGGTTAACAAGCATATTGTGAACTGGAGCCATCTTGCCACTGTGCCGAGTTCAGGGTGTTAGATCTTTGATAGAGGGGAGAAATCAATAATAATCCGATTGCCTGTCCACTCTACCATGGCCCCTTGGGAGGGCGGGTGACGCGCCCTGTCTTTGCTGTTCACCGGAGCCTCACCAGGGTGGGCTGTGGCCATGAGGGGAGAGGATGAATTGATGATTAGGTCCATCAATAATTGCCTCACAGTTAATGTATATGAAGTTAAAGATTTAAAATGACAAAGATACTCTCCCAGATTGTCATAGTCGATGTTTTTGTTGTGTCCCCCCCTCCCGCCGACAGTAAACGCACAATATCTGTGAATGTTGTCATGGCAGCGCATGCATTCGAAGCAGTTTGATTTTTATTTTATTTTTAATACCTGCTTTTTCTTTTCTATTTAACTAATCGCTTCTTTGGTTTTGTTTGCAGCTTCTCCTCTCATGGGTGCGCAGAGTTTTCCTAACCTCACTACCACTGGCACCACCTCGACCGTTACAATGTCCACCTCCATAGTAACCAGCAGCAATAACGTAGCCACCGCGACCACAGGTCTGTCCGTCGGCCAGTCGCTCAGTAACACTCTGACGACCAGCCTGACCTCCACGTCTAGCGAGAGCGACACGGGTCAGGAGGCCGAGTTCTCTCTCTATGGTAGGCTATATCTAGGACTTGAGACGTTCTTCACACCTTCACTCTCCTTCTCCTTAATTTCCTTTCTCTAATGGTGACACTGTTGACATCCCAGCCTTTACCCATTCATCCACTTATTCACGCCCGTCTAGTCAGTCTCTTCTCATCCTCTGTCCACTTGGCGTCTGTAATCGTGCGAGACTCGGCCCGTGACACTCTCCCTCCCCACAGATTTCCTGGACAGCTGCCGCGCCAACACCCTGCTGGCGGAGCTGGACGACGAGGAGGACCTGCCCGAGCCGGACGACGACGACGATGAGAACGAAGACGACAACCAGGACGACCAGGAGTATGAGGAAGTTTTGGTACGGTCCCGGGTAAACCTTGGTTTCCACATTCATATGAATAGGGTAAAATCTGTTGTGATTTCTCTTTACATGTTTAAATCTGTGGTATCTCTCTGTGCATGAACCTGAACCGTAAATGAATCGGTGCATATGGTCAAGAGTCCCTGTCTGGATGTGTAATGGTGTGTGTAGTGGCCTGTTTGTGACCGTGATCGTGTGGGAGTATTGTGTATTTAATGGATGTGTCCTGAGGGACTGAGTGTCTGTCTTGTGGTGACCGTGTCTGTAACCGAACTGTACTTTAACCCTGACCGGCTCGACCGTGTTGATCTGCTGTATGATATAAATGTATATTAATGAGAGGTTTCCGCTGCTCGGGAGAGTGATGCTGTGTGATGGTTTGTGTCTCTCAGGAGGAGGAGGAGTACGAGACCAAAGGAGGCCGGCGGCGGACCTGGGACGACGACTTCGTCCTGAAGCGCCAGTTTTCTGCTTTGGTGCCGGCTTTCGATCCCAGACCGGGCCGCACCAATGTGCAGCAGACCACTGATCTGGAAATCCCCCCTCCAGGTACATGTGGCTTGGGACGGACCACCGGAGAAGGGACAGTCGCGCTGAGACGCATTATATCTGGGCCCTGGTTTTGTGCGACCTTATTTGGCTGCTCTGCCCTAGATGTCCCTGCAGCCTCTAATTCATAGCAGTTCAGTTAACCATTAATAAATCGACAAATTCTGTGTGGAATTGGAGGATTAGTTTAAATAGTAACTGCTGCTGATTTAAAGGAATCCTGAGATGATTAATCAATAAGTGGATTAATGAAACCGACTACAATTAAGAGCAGTCTTTGAAAGCAAGTTGCATAAAACGCAGGGACCTAATTAGATCTAATCATCATATTACATATTAATTGTAATAGAGAAACATCTTACTGATTCACTGTTGTCCTGTGGATTCCTCACCAACTGGACATGAGAGACACACAACAGGTGTGTAGAAATGGCACATCTCAAACGAGTCGGCGTAACGGGGTCTGTGTCTTGCAGGGACGCCCCGCTCGGAGGTGCTGGAGGAGGTGGAGTGTGCCCCCTCTCCCCACCTGGCCCTGATCCTGAAGGTGGCGGGTCTGGGCACCAGCAGAGAGGTGGAGCTGCCCCTGTCCAACTACAAGTCCACCATTTTCTACTACGTGCAGAAGCTCCTGCAGTTGTCCTGCAATGGCAGCGTGAAATCTGACAAACTCCGGCGGATCTGGGAGCCGACGTACACGTGAGTCTCGCCGCCTGTGAAGTTCCCTCGTTCATGCCGGGGTTGTGTCTGTAGTAGTACATGGGGGTAGCATCCAAATCATTAATTTTGCTTTATTATTTTGTTCCCCCCCTCCCCAAGAGAAACAAGGCAATTTTTTAAATGTCACATTGCGTTGTGTTTGTAGGATAATGTACAGAGAAAGGAAGGATTCCGACAAAGAAAAAGAAAGTGGAAAGATGGTAATTATCCTTTACTCCTTGGTTTCTAACCCTTTGACTCTTGGCTGTGTATCTCTGTGGCTGTTCAGTGTGTTAATGCTCCTTATTGATCAACTAGACAAACCTCACTAACCTGTAACTCCTCTTGAGCCAGTATGTTTAACAGTGATACTGTATTCTTGCATGTGCCGATAGTGGTAACTCTGTTGTAATGCATGTGTATTCCTTGAGACTTTACAATCAGGAAAGACCAACATTTGGTTCTTCCTGTTGTAGGGTTGCTGGTCTGTTGAGCATGTGGAACAGTACCTTGGCACTGATGAATTACCAAAGAATGACTTGATAACCTACCTGCAGAAGAGTGCAGACTCCACTTTCCTCCGCCACTGGAAATTAACCGGCACTAATAAAAGTATTAGGAAAAGCAGAAATTGTTCTCAGCTCATAGCTGCATACAAGGTATATGACTGCATCAGACGGTTCTTCTCTCCGCCCCACATCTTCTTTTGCTTGACTGTAGCCATGTGCTGCTTTAGCCACCTAGAGACACTGCTCCTCTCCATTGACTGTGTTGTAAAGGTGTTAGAGATGTCCTCACACGTAGCCTGTCTTCTCCAATGTCCAGCTGTGGCTTTGACATCTCAGTGTAGCTAGACAGTTGTGCGTTTGACTGGAAATCATGTAGTTCACTAGTCCCACCATTTGGGTGGTGTTTTTAAATGTACATATCTTGTAACTTGACTGCAGTAAAGTTAACTTAAGTATACAGACATGTATCAATACAGATATCAGTTAATTTGTATGTATTGTGAACCAGTAGACCCTTTTAACACTAAGTGACCCATACTGAGTTTGCTGATTATATTGACTCTAAAGACCTGGGCAGTGTGTTTCACCGGCGCCGTTGCTTCTTCGCAGGATTTCTGTGAGCGCGGCTCCAAGTCATCGGGCCTGAGCCATGGCTCGCTGTCCTCCCTGCAGAGCTGCGACATCCTGAGCTCGACCCGGGAGCCGGCGCAGGCCAAGGCGGGCAGCGGGCAGAACGCCTGCGGAGTGGAGGACGTGCTGCAGCTCCTCCGCATCCTGTACATCATCGGGGGAGACCCCCACTCCACCCGGACCCTCCAGGAAGGTCAGAGCGAGGAGCGGTGTCACGTGGGGGCGTCGGGGGGGTGGAACTGTGACCGGGAGAGCGTTACAAACCTGTCAGGAAGTGGTCATATTGGGTTTAATCTCCTCTCACCCCTAGAGCTTTGATTCACAGAAAGACGACTCTTTGAATAGTTATCTGTGATTCGTATGATTGAGGATTTTACGAGTAATTTATTCTCTGATAGCATTATTTCTAGTTTTGTGAGTTTGCTCTCGTTTGTCGTTCGTGCTGTGGTCCTGCTATTGTAATCGAAAACCTGCATTTCATTGTCTCACCAGAAGCTGATGAACAACTTCAGTTCAGCGTTTCACACGAGGAGTTTACCAGTAAAAAGGTCACAACCAAAATCCTGCAGCAGATCGAGGTAATAACCACTGATCTGATGACGAAAAGCCATTTTCTCTTCTGTGAAACCATTTAAACAGAGACTAGATACTAGAGTAAGAGATATAGATGCAAATAACATGTTCTGAAGTTATTATTGCCTGTTTGTGAGGCCGAAGCGTGTTTTGCAGTAAAACGATCACCGTGTTCTGGTATTGAATCTCCTCCGCTGACGACTCTGTTTGAATGTAGGAGCCACTGGCGCTGGCGAGTGGAGCTCTGCCAGACTGGTGTGAACAGCTGACCAGCAAGTGTCCTTTCCTCATCCCCTTCGAGACGAGGCAGCTGTACTTCACCTGCACGGCGTTTGGGGCGTCCAGGTGAGCGTCCGTCGGGTGCTGGAGGGGTGGCCTTGGGTGGCGTGGCTTTGCATGGTCAAAAAAAGGCCAGGTTGTTCCGAGATTTGTCATAAACCCAACCTGTGTAAGACGTTGGGGTGGAGAACGTCTTTGCCTCACGATAGACGCTTTATTTATAAAAACTGGTGCTGGGAAACGCCTGAGCCCAGCCTGACATTTGTGCAAATTAAATTAGACGTTTGAGGAACAACTCCTCTCTTGTGTCCAGGGCCATAGTGTGGCTCCAGAACCGGCGCGAGGCGACGATGGAGCGGTCCCGGCCCTCCACGGCGGTGCGGAGGGACGACCCGGGCGAGTTCCGCGTGGGTCGCCTGAAGCACGAACGTGTCAAGGTCCCCCGCGGAGACAGCATGATGGAGTGGGCTGAGAACGTCATGCAGATCCATGCGGACAGGAAGTCTGTCCTGGAGGTAAGGGACAGATTATTATTTCTTACAGCCTATGGTCCTGAATTACTCCTAAAATGTTGTTTTCACATCCTGTATCGAAGACTGATAGAACTGAAAAAGCAGCATTTAAATCCTCTCTTGGTCCACAGGTGGAGTTCCTGGGAGAAGAAGGCACCGGACTGGGCCCGACCCTGGAGTTCTACGCGCTGGTGGCAGCCGAGTTTCAGAAGAAATCGCTGGGAGTCTGGCTCTGCGACGACGACTTCCCGGACGATGAGTCTCGACAGGTACGGCTCTCCTGAGGAGTACAGACATCCGTTCGTTTCATTTGAAGATTTGAGACTCTTTTCAGTGGAAAACAGTAGTTTGTTTGATTAAATGTCATTCTTCTCCGTGTAAAAGACTCAGATTTGTAGATCTTTCGGTTTGTTGTAATCCGGTTCCGTTTCCCTTCCGTGTTCCAGGTGGACCTGGGTGGTGGGCTGAAGCCCCCGGGCTACTACGTCCAGCGGTCCTGTGGGCTCTTCCCCGCGCCCTTCCCCCAGGACAGCGACGAGCTGGACCGCATCAGCAAGCTGTTCCTGTTCCTGGGCGTCTTCCTGGCCAAGTGCATCCAGGACAACCGTCTGGTGGACCTGCCCATCTCCAGGCCCTTCTTCAAGCTCATGTGCATGGGTGACATCAAGAGCAACATGAGCAAGCTGCTGTACGAGTCGCGTGGCGAGGGCGAGCTCACCTTCTCCGAGATCCAGTCGGAGGCGTCCACCGAGGAAGGCCATGACACCTACTCCATGGGCAGCTTCGACGAGGACTCCAAGTCCGAGTTCATCCTGGACCCGCCCAAGCCCAAACCGCCTGCCTGGTACCACGGCATCCTAACCTGGGAGGACTTCGAGCTGGTCAACCCGCACCGGGCCAAGTTCATGAGGGAGGTCAAGGCGCTGGCGGTGAAGCGGCGCCAGATCCTCGGCAACAAGGCCCTGTCGGAGGACGAGAAGAACACGCGGCTGCAGGACCTGATGCTGAAGAACCCCGCTGGGTCCGGGCCGCCGCTGGGCGTTGAGGATCTGGGGTGAGTGTTGGAACGTCCTCCTCGGTTCTGAGAGCGATGGGTACAAGAGTCTCCTCACTAGTGTGGAGAGCCGTCCTATAATATTGTTTCGGTTTGAATTGCAGGTTGAATTTCCAGTTCTGCCCGTCGTCCAAAGTGCACGGGTTCTCGGCGGTGGACCTGAAGCCCCACGGAGAAGACGAGGTATGACCGTCCTGAGAATGGAGGTGAAATGCCGGCTCGGAGTCTGAATATCTCATTAACCCTTGATGCTCTTTTCAGATGGTGACGATGGACAATGCGGAGGAGTACGTGGAGCTGATGTTCGACTTCTGTATGCACACCGGGATCCAGAAACAGATGGAGGCCTTCAGAGGTACTTTTACCATCTCCATCTGATCTTTCCACCCGTCTTGTTCCTGGTGAAGCCCGTTTACTGTCAATGTCCTTAACAGGTTAACATCCCCATCCAGATCTGTCATGGCAGCTGTCAGGATTGCTCAGAGGGTTGTGGTGGTGGTGATTATTGTAGGGTTTGATTTTGCCAATTTTAACCCATTAATCCAATTGAAACGTTCAGGACGAATCAGATTTTATAACCTGACGCAGATTCTGTATTTCGGGTCAGTCTGATTGTTCTTGTTGTCCCCAGACGGCTTCAACCGGGTCTTCCCGATGGAGAAGCTCAGCTCCTTCAGCCACGAGGAGGTGCAGATGATCCTGTGTGGGAACCAGTCGCCCTCCTGGACTGCAGAGGACATCATGAACTACACTGAGCCCAAACTGGGCTACACCCGCGACAGGTGGGTCCCACACCAGCCTCCAGCCCCCTGCCAGTCACCCCCCACACTGTTTTAGACTCCACAAGGGGGCACCATTCAATAACAGAGGAGCCCATTCGCCCCATCGTGCTCGTCTGGTGTCCATTAATAACTAAGTGATCAAGGATCCTATCCAGTCTGTTTCTGAATGTTCCCAAATTGTCTCTTCAGCCACATCGCTGGGGAGTTTGTTCAGATTGTGACGCCTCTCTGTGTGAAGAAGTGCCTCCTGTTTTCTGTCTTGAATATCTTGAAGCCCAATTTCCATTTTTGTCCCCGGGTGCGTGTGTCCCTGCTGATCTGGAAAAGCTCCTGGTTTGATGTGCTCGATGCCCTTCATGATTTTGAATCAAGTCCCCACGTAGTTAATGAATCGGCCTTTTCCTCACACACCTGTACTTGGGTTAATGCAATAGAAACCTCAGTGCAGGGAGACCATCCGGTCCAGTGAGCTTAGTGTGGCATTGAATGAATGATTCTTCCGGTTCTGACCTGTCCCGCGTGCCTCCCCTCGTCTCCGCAGCCCTGGCTTCCTGCGCTTCGTCCAGGTCCTGTGTGGCATGTCTTCGGATGAGCGGAAAGCCTTCCTGCAGTTCACCACGGGATGCTCGACGCTGCCCCCGGGCGGCCTGGCCAACCTGCACCCCCGCCTCACCATCGTCCGCAAGGTAAGCCCGCCCCCGAGCCGGCACTCCCCTCTGAGCCCGGTGATTGTGTGCCAACCCGTCCCGTCTCCGTTTCCGCACTCACGCCCTCCTGTCGGGTTCCAGGTGGACGCCACAGACTCCAGCTACCCGTCGGTGAACACGTGTGTGCACTACCTGAAGCTGCCCGAGTATTCCTCAGAGGAGATCATGAGGGACCGGCTGCTGGCCGCCACCATGGAGAAGGGCTTCCACCTGAACTGAGCCGCCGGCGCAACCCGAGGACGGACGGACAGACGGAGCTGAACTCGATCCTGGAGGAGGAGCCGGTTGTGTTTTGTTGCAGGAAGGAAAAACAAAAAAAAAAACAAAAAAAAAAACAAAAAAAAAAATCCCAGCTGTGCTCTGATGAGACTTTTTTTTTTTTTCTTTTTTCCCAAAAGCTTTAGGAAAAAAGTTCCGTATTAACTCGACTAGCTGCTGCTGACCACGCAGCCGACGGGCACAGCGCACCGTGCTGCTTCAAGGGCTTGCGAGACCGGAATCTGGGGCGGCGTGTCCGTGCGTTCAGTGTTCACCATTTCATCTCCGCCCCCGAGCGTCTGCGTGAGGCTCCCTGTGACCGTCTGCCAGTGGGCGTCTGGCTTCACTACAGCCCCCCCTGCCCCCCACGCCGGCCTGGCGTGCCGCGGCGAGCGTCTGCTTCTGTAGGTCCGCTGCTGTAGAGCGGGCAGGCGGCCCCCGGACTGGTTTCACTTCTCCTAGCGCCCGCGCCGTCCGAGTATTAGAGCCGCCCCTGTCGGATCATGCACACGCTTTCTTTACCCGTTTGGCTTCCGTTCCCGTGTGCGTGTTTTGGTTCCTTCATGCCCTGCTGTGAAGATCTCACCCCGAGTGCATTTGTGTCATTTTACAGTACCGCTCTAGAGAAAAGCGAAACAGACACTGGTTCTAGGTGCAAAGGCACGTTTAAAGCAAGCTAAGCTTTCCCTTGTATTTTCTTTGTATATTATAAACATTTATTTAACTCAAGTTGCGGTTTGAAGTAAACAAAATATTTTCAAATGTGTATGCTCCAAAAATAATCATTAAATTGTTTGCAAAGTATAGCCATTGTTGTCCTCTTTTCTCTGGGGGGTTTATTTCAGGGGTCCATGAATACACGTCCAAACAGACATTCTTACAAATCACATTTCACAACTTTTAGCAACAACAGAAAACTCAATTTTATTTAACACTTTTAACACTAATCAATAATGGTGATTCAGATCTTCTTGCCCTAGACCAGTCCTGGAGCAGCCCCTCCCCTGCTGGCTTTTGTTCAAACCGAGCTCTCGATTACTTCATTGATCCCTTAATTGAAGTAAGTCTGCTTAGATTTGACTTTAAATTATGTGATAAAAGAGCTTGTTGTTTAAGTTCTTTGTAAACTTAAGGGTTTTAAGTATAGAATTGTATAATTAAAAGGCACTGATTTAGGAAATTAGTTCAATTAAGTAATGGAGCTCGGTTGGAACAAAACCCAGCAGGGTGGGGGCTCCTCCAGGCCCAGCCGACAGGCCACGTAGGAGAACGCTTTGCCCAGCGCGCCACACTGCTGCGCAGACCGAGGCCGCGTGGCGTTCCTCCCCCGGCCGCCACGCCCAGCTCAGCTCTCCGCCATCTTGTCCAGCGCCAGCAGCGGCGCCAGGATCCGGCTTTTGTTCGTTTCCACAGTGCGCCCGTTCAGGATCATCTCATCCAGGATGATGTGCACTTTGTCCAGGTTGAACATGATCTGAGTATTGTGGGTCAAGGTTTGGAACTGGTCAAAGTGCAACACGAGGCTAGAGTGCTGAAGGATCTGACCGTGTAAGAAGAGGACACTGGGCTGAACTCTAGACTGAGGAGGAACAAAGTTACTGATGTGAATCATTGTGACAGACGACACGAACACCCCGGACTGATTCCAGTGCTGTCCAGCAGGTGGGGGGGTTTCCCAGGGACTGAGCGCAACACCAGGCAGATGAACCGCAGAAACAACCATCCTAACGGACAGGCCATGGAAGACGTCCCTCATCACTGATTCCACTCAAAACTGTCAGCTGACCTGTTCCTGTCGTGGAACTCACCCCAAGACTAATCACCCTGTAATTGACCACATAAGACCGTGTCGTACAGGAGGCATCTTAATTTACGTGTTCAGTGTTCACATCTGATTTCTAATACATTACAAACTGCATAAATCTACAGAATTGCCCCAACTTGAAAGCAAGATATTTGGCAAGAATGAGAATAAATCCATCTCTCTTCAGTTTAATTTCAGTTTAGTTTCAGTGAAATGCTTTTTATAGATCATTATTTCTTGTATGGAATTATTTGCTGCGTTTTTAGTTTTCTGTAGAAAAGCCCTACGTCCTAAAATAAAGGGCAAAACAAAATATGTGCCCAAAACAATATACATACACATTTTACAAGTGTACATAAGTTATATATTTGATCTGTTTTGCCCCCAAGAGCCCTCCTGCCCCAGGATGTTCATGCCACTGGAGACCATATTGCCCCTCCCTTCCTGTCCGTAACCCCCAGGCCTGCTGTTCTAGTAAAGCACCGGTCAGCCGCTGGAAGAGCTTCTCTCGGTCTTCAGGGTCACAGGCTGCTCTGTGAGGCTGTGCTTTAAGGTTTTATTCTTAAAAGGATACATCCAGCTCACTCTAAAAGGGGGAGAAATGCAGATATAAATGTCTTCAAATAGCAAACTTTGTTCCTGTAAATCAAAGTCTCTCGGTAGCGTCCTACAGCAGAGCGGACGTCTACAGCAGCCAGCGCCAGATATTGATCCCCTTACTACAATATGGACCTGAAGCGAAGCTGTAGAGCTGTGAGTGAGCTGCACTGACTCAAAACGGGAGGACGAGCAGAGGACAGCGGTCACGGGCGGCTCTGGGCTGCTGACAACACTGCGCAGTCAGCCAGAGCCACTGGGTGTGAAAACAGCGTCCGTCACATGAGAGAGAGAGAGAGAGAGAGAGAGAGAGGGAGGGAGGGGGTTACTCACCACTCTGCTGAAGTACTTGTCCAGCACCTCCACGAAGTTGTGTACAAGTTCATACACTGCGAGCTCGTTCTGACAAACACAACCACAAACAAAGTCATTAATTCTGCTTTTCTGTTTACAAGAAGGATTACCATTTATGTCTTTTTAGCGACTCCTCTGAGCTGAAGCAGGACACGCTTGTGCGTTGGATCCGGCAGCAACGCTCTTTGCCACTGTGGGACCCAGGCCCATGTCACCGTGTCTTAGTTTGCTATTAAAGAAAATATTTAAAACAGCCAGACTGTGATATCATTCATCAGATTATTACCGTTGGCCACCTGACCAAAGGTGTGGCACACACACGCAGCTCACCTCTGTGTCGTCCACCCCAACCACGACAAACAGCGCCACGTACTGCCGGTAGATGAGCTTGAAGTCCTTGTATTCGACGAAGGAGCACTGAGGGGAGGAAGGACAGGAGGGCATCAGTAGGGTTTGCCCTTGGCCTCTTCTTTTGTACAGGAAAGTCACAACTCTGCCCTCGGGCCCCAGTGTTACAGTTCCTAGAAATCCACTGTGATTGGAAAGCTTCTGTGCAAATACATGCAGAGGTCCACAGGTTTAGAAAGTGGTTCTGTTGGAAATCACCAATTAAGCCTTTAAAATATCTATTCTGTGAATAGTGCGGTAGAGAAACCGACAAGGAACCCTTTTTTATACACAATAGGAGTGTCTTTAATTATCATCACCACAGCACTCTGAGCTCGTCTCCTTTTAAAACAAACGCATACATCGGATTCGAGGGCTGAAGACCGCGTCACCCACCTCCTCCTTGGTCCGGGACAGGCAGCTCTTGATGACGTCGGCCTCCAGGGCGCTCCTGCGCTGGATGTCCACGTGCTCGTAGTACTTGGACAGCCGTGTCTGGCCCTGCTTGTTGACCATCAGGAAAAACTTGATCATGTTCGCTCGCTGCTTCCCCTTGGAAGAGCAGGAAATAAGCATCACACCTTCTCCAACTAACATTCAAGACAAGATTTCTAACTCCCAGATCTGATTTGCAAATGGATGTTTTGTTGTTTTCATTGCAACGTCCAGTAACAATTCGACTGGGCAGCGTTGCAAACACACCATTGTATTGCTTCTCCTCAACACAGGGAACTCTGGGAAACCGCGGAGCCACAGACTGAAGCTGACGGGCAAGAGGAAGTGAGGTTTGCGTTCCTGTAATGAATAATGGGGCTGAACAGGAAAAGCTAGAGAGGAAACAGTGCCTCACAGAAAGTGATACGGTTGCGTGTGTCATACGTTACACACAAGAAATCAGAGACGTACTCTGAGGGCAGGCATCGGGAGAATAACATTTCACTGAATAATGAACGAACGCCGGGCCTGGATTCGCCGTCTCTGTGGTGACGCCAGACTGTACTGATGTAACAGGAGCTCGATGCTGGCAGTGAAGGAGAATACCGTCCCGGATCCTCCAGAGTCACAGACAGACACTGAGGGGCATCGGGACTCCCTTGCGGGCCCCAGGAGGAGTTGGGAACGAGGGGAATGGCCCTCAGAAGAGGCATCTCTACACCCCCACCCTGTCGGCTGCTCTCCGGTCTCAGCAGAGACACTATAAGCTACATCAATGCTTCACCCTTTGTCCCAGAGAGCATGACTAACGTCCCTTTGTGTGCGGCCTGAGTAAACACAGGGGTCCTGCTGGACAGGGTCGAGTGGCAGGAAGTCAGTGACTCATCCCCACCCCGAGCTCTGACCAAACACTGTATTTAGGATAAGGAAAGGGGGTTGGTGGCAGGGGGGCCCAAGCCAAACATTCAGTGATGTTGCTGAACCGACGAGGTGCCTTTCAAACACATCCTTTTCAGAGGGACGCACACACACGTATCTGTACATAGTAACTGTGCAGCCGACACTGAAGAGATCATATCGATACAGTTTACATACAACCAGGACATGGATTGGCACCAGGAGGAGAGGGAGGCCGCGTCTTCGGAGTAACAAGAAGAGATAGAAGATTGAAACGGGGCACACTGCTACGAGGAGACCTGCTCGGGGGCCAAACGAGATCGAGACACGTGGGGGAAGAGAGAGGAGGAGCATGTGATCTCAGGGTTGCCTTGAACCAGCAGCAGAGCGACAGTGACGATGATGATGATGGTGACAAGATAGACGTGTATCAACACTGGAGCAAATACAGAGCGAATGAGCAAACAATTTCAGTGACACTAAACACAAAATAAACAATAAAACACAGTTACTGGCCTTGTGCAAAAGCTGATGTGGTTTTGCAAATACTTGAATTCTCAGATGGGGAACTGCCATGTAGCCAAAACATCACAGGAGAAAAGCGCCGATACTGCCCAGACCAGAAATACTGCGAATAATAAACCCACACCAGATCCTAAGATGAGGGTACGGCAGAACACAACACACATCTCACGTGAGTGACACCTGTACAGCCTCTGGATCTCCATTCGCACACATGAATCGTCTCTTGAGCGTTCTGGCTGAAGACGTGTTTGACTATGATTACCCCATGCAGCCACGCCAAGGGCGCAGCAGGGCATGTTTGCTCTTGGAGTAAGTCAGTTATCAACCCAACATTCCCGAGCTGCTACTCAGTGTTTACAATGCTGTCTTATCTCCAGAGTGGGTGGCGTTTTTAGGATTCAAATTGAAGCAACTGACAGAAAATGCATTGATAATCAATTAAAGAAAATGCTACCCTAACATTTGCAGATTAGATTTGATTTGCAGAATTGATATATGAAGGATGGGTGTTTTGCCTTCACTTGTATGTGTGTGTATATATATATATATATATATATTTATTTATTTATTTAATAAGCAAACCAGTAGTACCTCTCTGCATTCCCACACACCAGCACTCATTATTCTACCAGACCACCTAGGGGGCATTAGCAGAATGAATTTGAATGATTAACTTATTAACTGTGTTATGTGAACTGACATTGGATTAACTTCACACACACTACTCCAATTGAACGCTGTGCTGTTCGGTTCTACATTAAAAACACCATGCATGGTAAATGCTACTGGGATGACAATCCTCCTCATTCCAGACCTGCTGTATCTCGTTGTAGTGGGTCATCGGCTCTGTTGTTTTACAGGAACATTGCAAATACGAGGATTGTTCCTTTAATGCGACACTGTCAGCCTGCAGAATCCTGCTTCCCGTGGCAGGGCATGGCGAGGGTGCCGAGCAGGCCACACATCAAAACCAATCGTGTCATTGTGCTTCAGTGCGCCGGGCTGGGGGGACGGCTTTGAGAGAGAGAGTGGGTGATGCATTCATCTGACAATATCTCACGGATGCAAATAAGATCGGGTGCCCTTTGAAGGGATGTGGATATTTGTTTTAGTAGGAACAAATTCTGATAGAGACAGGATAAAAGATAGACAGTGTGTCCATCCATCGATATAATCAATCTATCTATCTGTCAGGATACCAAAGAATTAAGGGATGGGGGTATTGACGAGGAAAATCTCCCACCCCAGACTGAAGTCCACTGGAATGCTATACATGAACATTATATAACCAGGGAGAGTCGAGTCACCACTACAAACATTTAACGACACAAACATGTTTGGCCTACACACATTTACCAAATGAATCGGCTCTCGATCGAGTGTAACCACGACGCCCCTTTCCATTTATTCCGATTTCCTGAGGTGTCAATATAACGCCCAACATGGAAACGGATCTCACAACCCGGCCTCGTTAGTGCGAAGAAACAGAAGAAGTGCAGATGAGCTCATCACTTCACTGGACGTCAGATCAGCTCTGGTGTCACCGACGGCTCGGCCGGAGAGCCGAGTGTCACTAACAGTTCATCAGCCATGGCAGCTCTGAGGAATCCCCCCCACTCATTAATTAATTAATTAACCCCCAAAGATTTATCTTCTCCTATAACAATCTGCCATCCAGAGGAGTGTTTGTTTTTCTCTCCTCCGTGCCTAATGGTTTTTGTTATGGTGGTTTACTTTATTTAAACTGTTAAAGGTTTATTGGTTTGTTGTGGTCTGTTTGAATACCACCCCCCCGCAGTGGAGCCACAGAGCACTTTAAATAAAATTTTATTGATTGATTGATGGAACTATTGAAACTGATCTGTGTTATGTCTTGTTTCTAAATAAGCCTGTACTGAGGGAAATACACAACTGTTGTTAAAGGCATTCTACACATCCTAAAACATGTTTTGGGGTTTGGTTTTATCACTGGGCACTGAGTAAAGACTACAAATGTGGAAACATTGGTGGACAAAACCAGTTTCTATAAACCCTGGATTAATTCAAGTCCAGCTGTAGACTGACCTACAGTGTAAACATACAGCTTGCTTTCATGTTTTACTCTATTCCATATAAGGTCAGTTTCATTGTCCCCACATGCCACATGAACCTGGTGCTCCTCTCTATTCAGGCCATGCACAGGAGAGAGCTGTGTTTCAGGCCTAGACTGGGGTCAGACAGACAGACATCCCTGGACTGTCAGCCCGGCCAACAGCGCGTCCAGCTCGGCCACACTTCAGCAGCCCAGCCGGCCCGGGTTCAGCCACCGTGCGGCCCAGCACGCATGCGCGCCGTGTGCCAGCACTGTATTTGGATATGTATTAGATATGGCTGGCGAGCTTCCCGGCATGCAGCGCGGCCGTCCTCCCGCACCCCCGCAGCGAGGAGACGGACTCATCCAGGGAATGTAATGGCGGCCGGCGGCTCGGCGCTGCTCTGACGATCCAGCTCAGCTCAGCGGAAGCCTCTGCAAGGGCGCGGGCGCATCGACGCATCCTCCGCCGACCAGCACAGAGCCGGACCGAGCGCAACCCAGCGACTGCGCCTCGCCGCTGGCTCTCTTCTCTAAGAAAACATGGATGAACACCCGGGAGGAGGTGGAAGTGGCGGCGGCGGGATGGCGGCTCCCAGGCAGCAGCAGCAGCAGCCCCCGCCGGCGAACAATAACAATAATAGCCACGTTCACCCCCAGTCTGGAGGGGGAGGCGGCGGCGGGGTGATGGCACAGCCGCCGCCGGACGAGCTGCCCCGGCCGCAGCAGTACACGATCCCGGGGATCCTGCACTACATCCAGCACGAATGGGCCCGCTTCGAGATGGAGAGGGCGCACTGGGAGGTGGAGCGGGCCGAGCTGCAGGTAGGACACGGCCCGGGGCTCAGCAGCGGGGATGGACGAGACGGGGCGACCGGGCGCACGGTGTGCAGCCGTGCTCTTTAAACGCACAAGGCCCAGAAAGCGAGCCGGCGCCGGGGACACGCGTGTTGTACCTGTGGTGTGTGGAGCTGGCGTCTCCGGGAGACTCGGGCGCGGATGCCGAGGCGCAGAGCAGGAGATCCAGACGGAGACCCGAGAGCGCAGTTCTCGCCGTGCAGGACGGTCCTCTAGGCGGCCATTTTGGTTGTGCCAATATGGCGTCAGCCTGTGGGCCCCCTTTCTGTTATTCTGCCTCCGTGCAGAGGAGGCACCGGGGAGGTGAAGCCCGCCCGCCCGAGCACTCCTCCGACCCGGGCCGGGGCTGCGCGCAAAGTGGGCTGTGTTGCGATGGCGGTTTCTGCCCCGGTGTCGCAAACCCAGGGGCTGTGAAAGTGACAGGGCAGTTAATGTGGGGCGGATGCACACCTCCCGCCCTGATCCAGGTCAGATGATACTGACACTGTCCGCTGCGGGCTGGGAGCGGGTGCTGTGTGGGGCAGTTGCAGGGCTTCAGTAATCGTGTCGCCCCCCATCTGTATTTGAGGGTCTTGGGGGAAATCGCGTCACTGACGCTGCTAAATCAGTGCCACTACCTCCGTGCAGGGATCCGGTGCGGTTTCCAAACAAAGGGCAGGAGGGCAGGAGGGCAGGAGGGCCGGGGCGACGCGGCCGCGTTTCCGCACTTGCACATCCGCCGGTGGGAGCAGTGAGGGCTGGACAGGGCCGAGTTGTGCAGTTGGGCGCCCAGCAGCAACTGCGAAACAATGTGAGAGTGGACGGCTTGTGCCAGTATCACATGCGCTCCATTACTACTGGGTTAAAAATAGACTTGACTACATTTGTGCCAGCTGGTTGTTCGGCCTGACCAGTCACCAAGCAGGGCCGCTTGTGTTGGGACCAGTGTGTCACTGCTTCAGTTGTGTTGGGACCAGTGTGTGTACCATTGCTTCAGTTGTGTTGGGACCAGTGTGTGTGTGTGTGTGTGTACCATTGCTTCAGTTGTGTTGGGACCAGTGTGTGTGTGTGTGTGTGTGTGTGTGTGTGTACCATTGCTTCAGTTGTGTTGAGACCTGTGTGTGTGTGTGTGTGTGTGTGTGTGTGTGTGTGTGTGTGTGTGTGTGTGTACCATTGCTTCAGTTGTGTTGGGACCAGTGTGTGTGTGTGTGTGTACCGTTGCTTCAGTTGTGTTGGGACGTGTGTGTGTGTGTGTGTGTGTGTGTGTGTGTATATATGTGTACCATTGCTTCAGTTGTGTTGGGACCAGTGTGTGTGTGTGTGTGTACCATTGCTTCAGTTGTGTTGGGACCAGTGTGCATTATAGGTCACTAGCGGCTGTCTTGCAGGTCCCTCTCTGACAGCTGCGTATCTGGCCATTTCAGAGCTGCTGGGCAGGCCAGTGAAACCTTCTGATCTATCATTAAACTACAACGTGCCAACTCCATGCCCGCTGTAATGTTTTTCTTGACTTGAGTATCCCTATCTGTGTATGTATCCTATATAGATACCATATTATTATTGTTTTTACTCATACATGTGCCGGGAAGATAAAGGTTGTGGGAATGTGTAAACACGACCTGTGGGCAGGGATGGGGGGGTGCCAGTCTGCTTGGCTGCAGGACATATCAAATTGAAAAGCAGAATCAGGTTGATCTATAGTGACCTCTGATTCAGAAGCAATAGGCCTGACTTCCATTTCCTTTTTCATTTTGCTTAGGAAACATTGATAGACATTTCAGACTCAGGGATTGTTAGAGAACAGGCTGATTTGATGCCGTTTCAAATTAACAGTACAACCGTTTATGTACATAACCAGTGTTTGTGGATGTGAGTCGGTATTCCAGGCCTCACGGTTTTTGGCATTGGCAATACAATGTTCGGTTTACAATACGACAGTCAAACACAGCATTGAGAAGCTTTTGTTTCCATGACTGTGAGTCTATAGGTTATGAAAACACACACCAGTTGCTGTAAATTAGACCTCTATATTTTTGTTGCAGAGTTAAATGAAGCCAGATAACAGTTATTAAATGTCTCTGGTTTGCTTTCTAGAAAGGAGGCAGCTGTGTTTTAAATGCATTGTTTTAAAACTGCCTTGAAAGGGGAATAAATACAACTGTAATCGCAGTCACTGCTGGTAGCTAGCTACAGATAAATAAATCCTGCCTGGGTTGTATTTGGCTCTCAGTTGTGTATTACAGGGTCTCTGTATCTTCATCTGCTCCGTTTGTTTGTAAAACAATTGCCCAGTTGTTTATTAAACACTCCATGTGGTTTTGCTCTGTTTACACACTGTGTCCCGTGCGGCTTCTCTCCCCTCGCAGGCTGCGGGCGTTCGTGCGCTCTGGGGCAGTTCACCTGTTCACAGGGCACTGAGTTGCAAGGAATGGGCCTGTTTAAAGAGCCACAGATTCAAGGGCTGGAGGAGGAGACGTCGGTGGACAGACAGCGTGTGACAGGTGCTTAGAGAATGTGTCCAGAAGCGACAAATGAAAGCGTCCATGTAGCTCACCAGGGGAAAGGGGAAAGGCCACTGGGCAGAGAGGCAATCCTGCACCGCTGTAGAGAAATGCATGGTAGAGGCTCGGCTGAGTTTGAAGTTTGGCTCTGTAACCCCGAGCTCGTCCCAGCTGCACCAGACAGTCTGGCCTGGGCCTTTCGAAGAGCTCGATACCCTGTTTCTGTCTCTGGGAAGGGAAGCGTTGCCAGTGTCTCTGACCAGCCCCTGGTTCTCTGTGGGCTCGATTTGGAAAAGCAAGCCTGCATTTCCTGTTTTTGCCTCCATGCTCACAGCTGTCAGTATTGATCTATTGTCAACATATATAGCTGTGACCTTAATGTATGCATGTATATATTTATTAATTCTTGTATTTGATTAAACAACCCAGTCTGGGGAAACTGCTCAAGTACAAACAGTTTAGAGACGTTGTAGATCTGTCCCACAGGGAAAAGGTGACCCCCGGCAGGCCCTGATCTGCACTCTCTCAATCGGTTGTGCCAGTTTGTGGTTTCTTATTGTCCTTCGGTAAACCCTGCGTTGTCCTCTGGTGTTGTCCTTCAAAGAACCTGTGCGCTGTGTAAATCAGTTACCGATGGAGGTGAGAGGAGCATGTTTTGGTCACCAAAAGATCCTCAGATAATGCTTATGAATCCATGCACGGCCTGATTGCGAGGGATCGTTCCCTGGGTTCTCTCTCAAATTCAGTGTACAGTACGAGGCATTGTGGGCGCCTGGGGAAAGCACAGTAAATGTCTGGGGTTCGTCCAGGACTACAGGTGAAGTGTTCTGGAAGTCCCCACTGGTCAGATGGATCGCGATGGGGTTCACTTGCACTTTTAAAGTATTCTGCCTTCGTTTTGGTTTTGTTTACGTTTTTACAGATGCACCTCCGCTTTAAAACACGTGACAGGTGGTCAGATGTATAGCCGAGCCTTCACACACACGTGAAAAACGTCCTTCATGGAAATCGTAATGAATTATTAATGAGCAGAAGCAAATCCTGTGGAATTTCCAAGAATACCTCTTGCATGGCGGGACGGGGGGTGGGACTCGTGTCGGAGGTCTTGTCTGCTAAGACTTGTTTTAGGGGAAATTAGGTGAAGTCAGAAAGGTGAATTGCGGTGTGAGTAATCTGTGTTCATGCAGAGACGTGCTGCTACCAACGCACATACTTTCTCGATGAATGTTTTGATGAATTTCTTTATTTAATGGTGAAGTGGTTCAAATCAAACACTTTATAATATTTTAAACCTGATTAATGTATGCTGTCTGGTGTGTGCAAGTTGGAAAGATTGCTTCGCCGTTTTCCTCCTCAGTGCAGTTTTAAATCGAAGGTTAGCTGTTAGAAAAAGTCTTATTTTTCTACTGGCGATAAAATAGTAAGATCAGGTTTATGGAAAAAGGATGGAACGGGGAAGATTTGCACTTTGTTTGCACTTTTGTTGTAAGTCGCCCTGGATAAGGCCGTCTGCCAAGAAATACAAATAATAATAATAATAATAATAAATTTGATGTACTGCAGATATGCAAATCAAATACAAAATCTACAGTTAATTAAATTCATCCTCAGGCATGTAAATCACACCGCAAAGAGAGAAATAAATTCAAGTAAGTCTGCGGTGGAAGGAATTATGTAAAATAATCTTGTTATTGTGCCTGTCAGTCCGAGACTTACAATATTATGTGTTTTCTCCAGATGCATATTCATTACAGTAACTTTTAGAGCTTGGGTTTTCCAAATTAGAAAGAATAATTGCATTTCAGATTGGATGAGGATGTAAACTTAAAAACAAGGTCTAGCCCCAAAACTATAACACTGACTCCTATGCCTTTCAAAACAAAATTGCATGAACTTATTGTGTGGTGAATGCCTGCCTAAAGCATTCATTGTCAGTTTAGTTTGAGGAAGCAGGATTTGTCCACTACCTCTTGACGTTTGTTATTCTCTCTGTCAGGAACTGTGTGAATACACAACCACAAACCCATTTCCCACCGTCTGCAAAAAATACATACTTAATAATAATAATGTGTCATGTATGTATGCATTTCTTCCTATTTCTTATCAAATGTAGATGAAGACCAGAAAGGCAGATGGATGAAAGCCATTAAGACAATTCTGTTTGCACAGAAGAACCCTTTGCAAAAGATCCTAGATGTTAAAAAATATATCCCTTTACTGATCAGTCATGTGTAAGTTAATACATCTCTGTGGACATCCGGGATTGTAGTGCTGTGTAACAAAAACATCTCCGCAATACTGTTATACCGATTGTTATGTGGAAGTGTGTTTGAAAAGTGTTGGTTGTCTGTGGTATTTTGAGCAGAATTTGCCGTGCTTTGTGGGTCACCCGGCTCTGTTTTGAAGGCAGGATTGAAAGTGCTGTCAAGGGCAGTTTGATTGTTCTGTCTCGCATTCTGCATCGCTGTAGAAACCCCCTCGGGCCCTTTCTTGTCAGAAAAGCGAAATGGCAGAGAAGAACGCGCCTTTAATTGTAAAACAAGCCTGCGATGCCTGCGATGCATGCGCTGCGCCCTGCCAGGCCTCTGAAGGCACTTAGGGGTGTAATGGGGGGGAAAAACGCTTTGTATAGGTACACTTAAACCTCAGACACTGCAGTCATCTCCAAGGCATTCCTGACGAGACCGAGTGTCCCTCCTGCCTTTCTCTGCTGGCTCTGGTTATGTGGAGACCAGGACTGTGTGTTGTTAATGGAGACCCCAGCTATGCTTTGCTCGTCTTCCTCCGATGTGTGTCAGAGCGATAACACTCTCGGCACATGAGCTCCCGCGCTGCGATAGTTTAGACAGTGTAAACTTGTGCCGTCGCTGTGAGGGACGTGTCCACCACTCCCTGAACGCAAGATCTCACGCCCAGTTCCCTGGAAGTAGTGTGTGTGTGTCTCAGTGTGTTGCATGGCAGCCAGCAGGGACGTGGAGTGTGTGTTTTACAGTGAGTGTGTCAGGAAGTCATTGTTGCATGGTGGGTGGCAGTGAGGTGGTGGAGTGTGTGTGTCCCTGTCTGTCCTTCCTTCCGTATTAACAGCAGCAGGACTCTGTCTGGTGTCTTCAGTCAAGCCTTTCCTGCAGCTTCAGTAGTAGACACTCCCTGTGAGAGTTGAATGAAAGAGTGTCTAGGTCTTAAACTTGTGTATATGCTTTCTGGTTGACCTATAGACTGGAGATAAATGAGCATGTTACTGATACATGATCTGACTTAAGCTAGACCTTGGAGTTTTCATAAGGCAGTGTGGAGAGAGAGAAGGAGCACCATTTGAATTTGGTGGTTTGAATCTGGGTACATTCAGTTTACACGAGAGAACCAAAATAACAACCGAAAACCCCCCTGAAAAACAAACGGGCAAATGCATTTAGAACCGAGGTGAGCCAGGCCTTTCAATAGCATCTTAATAAGTTCCTTTTGAAAAACCCCAAACCCAGGTCTGAGAGTCAATTGCTGGGCTGGTTTGTGCGCAGCTGTTGTGCGGTGTTGCGATGCTGCGCGTTTGCGAGTTTTGCTCTGAGCCTGCGGAGAGGGCTTAGGACCCACACCTCGGAGGCCGTGTCAGGGAGGCTGTCTGGCTGTGTACATCACTGGTGCCGGGGATTAAAATAGACGTTATCTGGGTTAAAAACAGATTTTCAGGTCACTGCCTGCAATTCTTTGTTGTCGATTCTTATTTTAGTTTGGATCCTTCTGCTGAACTCCTGGACTCATTCTCCTTAGTGATTGTCCTGCATTGCAAATATTAATTCTACTCTGTTCCAACAGCTTGTTCTTGGTTTTTATTGCCTCTTTAAAAAGTTGTTTTATTTGCTCCATTATTAATAGTGGGATTGGGGTGGCCGTTAAATTAAATACCAGCGGCTCATCCTTGTGAAGTGCGTTGGGGAGCTGTGGACCCGTCCCATGTGATGAGGGCTAGTTTTGCTCGGCGTGTTTGGCTGTTAACTAGTGCGCACAGGAGCCGGTGCTGCCAGGGCAATCGTCAAACTTTGCAGAGGCCGTCAAGTTCTGACATTCTAGTGTTGTTGTACCATTTTATGGAAAGAATGCCCTTTTGATGTGGGCTAGGCAGCTGCTTTGGGGAATTGAAGTGAAACGCATGCAGTGTTACTTATTAACAGTGCTGGCAGAGTAACGTGGCTCGTGTGCATCCCTCCCAGGAGTGTTGACTGGTAACTATAGGACAGACGAGCTCCAACTAACTGTATTCAATAGATGGTCATATAAGCAGATCTTTCAGAAAGTCAGGGTGGGACATGAAAAAACATTTTGCCATTTGTCCGTTTTCCCCCACGGTGCTCTTGGTATGAAATGGCTAAATCCTAAGTAATGCACAAGTGTTTCAGAAGGTGCTTTTGAAAGATCGTCCAGGCGGCGTTGTTGCCTTTGTGCACTGGTCAGGGATACGTGTTCTTGTGCTGAGATCATGTGATGCAGAGAGAGGATGCTTGGGCTCGTAAGATCAGACTCTGGTATTGGATCTCTCCCCGACAGGCAGGGTACGAGCTGGCTGGGGGGTTGGGCTGCCTTATTGAAGTGCCGTGTGCGAGTCGGCCAGAGAACACCTCTGTTTACACCACGGGGAAAACAGTCCGCACTAGGGCTTCCCTGCCCTGGAGGTGCTTAGTGTGTTTCTGGCTGTTTGGAAAGGGCAGCCACATCCTTTATTGTACTCTCAGCTTGTTTGGAAGGCAACTATATTTATATTTTCTTGGTTAAACAGGCTGTCACATGGGCATGACTGGTTAAAAAAAAATACAAAAGCTCTGACCCTAGACAGACCGAGATGGACCCTGTACTGCTACATGTAACACGCTTCTGCAAACTGTGCGAAAAATGAAAGCTTTTGATTAATCAGGATGCGTTTTCCCATTGTGTAAGCACCGTTACAAATGTTTCAAGTAGATTGTTTCAATGCATACTTATTTAAAAAAAGAAGGAAGCTGTGATTTGTAGTGATTGAGGTTTGTCACTTCAGATTACATTGTGGTTGAAATGGAGGCTTCAGTGCTCTAGAGTTCAGCCGTGGTTTCCTGAATAATGCAGAATGCAATTAAGATACTAAATTGTTTTTTATATCCATGCCGTGGGTTTATCAGGGCTGCTTGAGAAGTTTAATTGGGGAAGCACGGAAAGCGAGTTAACATCAAGCCAAACTTATTTTGAAATTAATGTAGACTAGTGAAATCCAGCACATTACACACTAAAGTAGGGCTGGGCGATATGACTTAAAAATAATATCTCGATATTTTTAGAAGTTTGGGCGATAAACGATGTATATCTCTGGTCTTATTTTGTGGCTTGATTGGATAAAAACAAGAAATAAAGACATTCAAACTACAAGTATTTCGTTAATCCTCCAATAAGCAAAACTAACAAATACTACATACAGGCTGTCATGGTAAATATATGCAGAATGCAACACATTACAGTGCAAGTGTTGTGTGATTACTATTACGTGTGTTATGTTGTTATGGGATATAATATATATATATATATATATATATATATATATATATATATAAGTTTAAAAATAGCTGGCGTTACAATAGTTTTAATAAATCTTAAATGCAGGGTGCCTTATCCCAGGGATTTTATATAGAACAATTATCTGGTCAAGGAAGGCTGGACAGCAGCTCCCGTCTAAAAACAATTTTTGAGACATCGGTGAATATGGATTATTTATTCGAGAAAAAGTAAACGTCATAATGCTTACGCGTTTCGACTTATCTTCCTCAGAGCACAAATATAAATATACACATTATGATTTACTGTCACATAACAACAGTAACACAAGTAATAGTGATCACGCAACACATGCGCTGTAAGGTACAGATTCAGGTAGATTTAGCACAGCCGGGTTTATAGTGGCGCATTAACATCTGCTAGACAGGGACATTTCTTTCTGACTGTCGCGTCTCGATTCTACTTACAGTACAGCACGTTGTTAATACAAAATAGTTGTATTATTATTATTATTATTACTACTATTATTATAACTGTTGAACCACTTCACCATCTTAATAAAAAGAAAATGATACTTGCTTTGCATTGCTTTCCAATTTATTAAAATGCAAACAAACGTTATTATTAATTTTATACAAATGATATCGGTCTAAATTAGCAGGGGTGGGTGGTGCTTGCAGATTGAGTTCAGCCCGGCGACGAGAGCGGGGCGCAACGTGTGCGCATGCGCATTAAAGTATCTCTTGGTTATGTTGGTTATTGTGTGTCCAGTTCACTGTCCTCATGTCTGTCTGTGTTTCTGATGCACATTTCTCACCTGCATCCGACACGTGTGGAAGAATCGGGAAGAACGCAGAGCATCCTAATGACGAAAAATACTGCCGTAAGGATTGCAATTTGCGACACCACGATATAAACTATATAGCATAATATGAAACGATATGACGATATACACTCACCTAAAGGATTATTAGGAACCCTGACAATTTCTCATTAATGCAATTATCTAACCAACCAATCACATGGCAGTTGCTTCAATGCATTTAGGGGTGTGGTCCTGGTCAAGACAATCTCCTGAACTCCAAACTGAATGTCTGAAAGGGAAAGAAAGGTGATTTAAGCAATTTTGAGCGTGGCATGGTTGTTGGTGCCAGACGGGCCGGTCTGAGTATTTCACAATCTGCTCAGTTACTGGGATTTTCACGCACAACCATTTCTAGGGTTTACAAAGAATGGTGTGAAAAGGGAAAAACATCCAGTATGCGGCAGTCCTGTGGGCGAAAATGCCTTGTTGATGCTAGAGGTCAGAGGAGAATGGGCCGACTGATTCAAGCTGATAGAAGAGCAACTTTGACTGAAATAACCACTCGTTACAACCGAGGTATGCAGCAAAGCATTTGTGAAGCCACAACACGTACAACCTTGAGGCGGATGGGCTACAACAGCAGAAGACCCCACCGGGTACCACTCATCTCCCCTACTAATAGGAAACGGAGGCTACAATTTGCACAAGCTCACCAAAATTGGACAGTTGAAGACTGGAAAAATGTTGCCTGGTCTGATGAGTCTCGATTTCTGTTGAGACATTCAGATGGTAGAGTCAGAATTTGGCGTAAACAGAATGAGAACATGGATCCATCATGCCTTGTTACCAGTGTGCAGGCTGGTGGTGGTGGTGTAATGGTGTGGGGGATGTTTTCTTGGCACACTTTAGGCCCCTTAGTGCCAATTGGGCATCGTTTAAATGCCACGGCCTACCTGAGCATTGTTTGTGACCATGTCCATCCCTTTATGACCACCATGTACCCATCCTCTGATGGCTACTTCCAGCAGGATAATGCACCATGTCACAAAGGTCGAATCATTTCAAATTGGTTTCTTGAACATGACAATGAGTTCACTGTACTAAACTGGCCCCCACAGTCACCAGATCTCAACCCAATAGAGCATCTTTGGGATGTGGTGGAACGGGAGCTTCGTGCCCTGGATGTGCATCCCACAAATCTCCATCAACTGCAAGATACTATCCTATCAATATGGGCCAACATTTCTAAAGAATGCTTTCAGCACCTTGTTGAATCAATGCCACGTAGAATTAAGGCAGTTCTGAAGGTGAAAGGGGGTCAAACACAGTATTAGTATGGTGTTCCTAATAATCCTTTAGGTGAGTGTATATCATATGATGATAAATAAAATACCTTGGATTATACTTTAGACTAGGGCTGTGCGATAGATGTTTTTCTATTTTTTTATGGGGCCACCAGCCATGTGAATGGATTGAACAACACCGATTGTGGACTTCCACTTTTCTGGTTTTGAGATTTGAATCCTGATTGTTTGTACAGGTGGAGCTTTTCATGGTATAAGCAGGTACCAGGTCCCTGTGGTTTCTCAAAGCTTATTTCCTCCTTTATCTGTAGATGTCTAATGATGTAACAACCTGAAGTGGTCAAAGTAAATTCATCTTCTTTCCGCTTTGGTTCTGAGTGACCTTGTTGAGCTGCTGCCCAGTGTTTATTCACAATGGGTCCAAAGGCAGAGAACCAGTTGCAAACCGTTTAAAACACGGGCACTCCCAGCAGACCGGTGTAGATTTGTCTTGAAAGCACCTGGGCTACATCTCCATACATCTCCCAACTCAGGACCATGTGTGCAGACAGTGCTCCAGTGACAATCAAGGCAACACAATTGACAGAAGTGTCACAATTGATCTGTCGCGCAGGGATGGAGGGTCCGTCTGTGTGGTTTCACTGGCGGGACGTGCCTGAGCACACATCCTGGCTCCCAGTGACACCCTTCTTTCCCATTTTAACACCCCCATCTTAAATTTCAAGACTGTCAGCAAGCCGTCGATATCTGCATGTGACCTTTTGTCGTTTGCCGTAGACCTTTCACATAGTAGTGTGTGCACGGCCTTTCCTCAGCGCTGCTTTAATATTGTTTACAAGGACAACTAGACCCTGTCCTGGGTTCCCCTTTTACTTTCAGCCACAGTTACTTCCTTGAGCTTGATTTTAATTTGAATTCTAATAGTCACAGAAATGAAACATTTATTTATCTACAGAGCGTTTATTCAAACATCTTGCCCATCGCAAGCATGAAGTCATCAACAAAGACCTGGAATGGAAAACGCAGAGCCACAGGGTTTGGGACGACGACAACAACTACAACAACAACAACAACAACAACAACAACATTGTATCCAAAAGAGCCAGATAGAGTTGTGTTGTGCTGTCCGGATGCACAGTATTGCCCAGGGGCAGCGGTGTAACCAGAGTGTGATGGGGCTCGAGTCCCTGTGACACATGGGGGGGCTGTGGACGGGGCTATGCTGAGGGCAGCTGCTTGTTTGTGTCTCCTGCGGCTGACAGTTTTCCACTGCAGTCGGAGAGTAAGCGCTCATAACTCCATAATTATAGCCCTGGCAGGGGGACTGCGCTGGGAGCAGGGATGCCCCGTAGGTGAAGGCAACTGTTGTGCTGCCAGAAAAAGCAGATGTGAGGGCGCCAGGTGGAAAATGGGGGTGTGGTCAAGGAAACGCAGAGAGGGAGGGGGCGCTTCCCGGCCCACCGGGGGCTCGACGCCCTCTGTGGCTCTCGGCTCCCATGATGCAGTGCGGCGCGTGCGTCAGCTGCTGTAGATAGGCCAGGACGCAATGCTGCCGCCTCAGAAACCACTCGCTGGGACAGATTAAGTGATGTGGATTGAGGGATTTATTTTAAACTTCAATTGAAGAATAACAGCTTGAGTTTTCTTCTCCTCTTATTTGTGCCGAGAAAGACATGGAAAGTTCTGTGGATATTCTGTTTAAAAATGTTTGAATAAACAGAAATTATAAAAGATCAATTTTAGTTTTTTGTTGCTGTATTGTTTTGTTGTATTATTGTTCAAATCAGCAATAAAACCTGACCAATCAAATAGAGGCTAAACCTTGATCTTCCCAAAAGTGATTGAGTTTGTTGGCCTGAACAGAAGCAGACTTTTCTCTTGCACTGCTTTCCTCATTCAACACGACCACGGGCCCAGGGCTGTTAAAATAAGCTGCCCAGAACCACTCAAACTTCTGCAGCTGTTCCTCTGCTGAACTTCTTAATAGCACTCAATTAGTGCCGTTTAACCCTTTCACCACCTCCGAAATGGAAACCTCATACTGCTCAGTGCCCCCAACCCCCTACAGACAGCAGTTAATGGCTTCGATGCCTCAATAATGACTTGGTCTGGGATGCTGACCTTTTGATAGAAAGCTGGCGTCTCAATTCCTGTGGCTTGTCAGCATGTTGAAACAAAATACCGGAGAAGCCTTGGATGAGATGTCTCAAATGTAGAGAGTTTAAAGTTATTTATAAGCATGTTTTTGTGTGTGTTTTGTAGTGTTAGCAGAAGGGGTCATAAAGGGTGTGACTGAAACTGAACGAAACTGAAATGTTTTCTAGAAACATTCACTCATACTATATGAGGTGCTGAATATTGTTGTGGGATGAATATTTGGGACGTGCGCACCAGTCTGGGGGATGTAGTTGTGAGGGTAAAGAGCTTGTTTACTGTGTGTGTGTCTGCAAGCAAGAGGGAGCTAGAAAGTGTGAGAGTTGCATGAAAGCGAGGCCCGGTTGTGATTGTGGAGTAGTGTGGTCTGCCTCCTTGTTTCTGAGAGTCAAAATTGGTCAATTACTTCTATTATTATTGTCACAGTTGACTGTTGGGCCCAGCCTGTATTGTTGAGGGGGAGCTTTCACAGATTTGCCTTTTGTTATTGGTCTTGTCAAATAGTGTTTGAAATGCAGTCCTAGTTTGCACACTGTGACTGTAAATCTCTGGCGTGCAGCGGGTTCAGAATTCATATCACAACCAGCAAAAAAAAAAAAAAACGCACACACACACGGTGAAGCATTGACGAAGCACCGATGGGCTCTCGTGATGCCGTCTGCCACGAATATTGTTCTGATGTGCGGATGGGGGTGGGCCGATCAGAAGCTGGTTTACTGGGTAAACAGTGGGATTGTCACAGGGAACCTGGCGATCAGCGCTCAAGTAAAAATCACGGCCCTGCTATTTCTGTGCAGCTTTCCAGTCTCAGATCGGGTTACACCAGGGCTTGTGCTCCTGACTTTCACTGGCTCTCTGCCACCAAAGAGCGTTTCACGCAAAATACAAAATGGCTCTGAGCTTACTGACATACACACGCAGTTGTCTTCCTGCGTAACACAAGGAAATAAGGTGTGTGTGTATTGTCTCCTCGTGTTCAGGTACTGTTAATTCTCAGCACCTGAAAGGAGTAACTTTAGTGTAAAGCAGGATGACACTTCTACACGGTTGTCGAGTGTTAACAGTGGGGAGATGAAAGTGGAAATGATCCCACAGCCGAACTGATGCAAATTTACTTGAAAAACTAAAAATACACCTTGTTAGAAGCCTGTTCCAATCCTCGGAAGAGCTGTTCTTTGAAGAACTTCTAAGAATATATTATTTTTCCTCCTTTAATTTTTATACAGATGTGAACGGTGTAAATGTCCAGCATGCCCTGTTAGAATGGCATCAAATTACAATAAAGAGTAATATGTTTCGGAAAGCCTAATGAATTATGGACAATGGCATTAAAGCACAAGAGACCGCAGGGAGGAGGTTTTATGTGTTCTTCAGTCGGCCCTGGGCACAATCCTGGGAGAGTAAGTTACCATTCAGATGAAATTAAATGGCACCATTTTCTTCAGGCGAACATTTTCATTTTGGGAAGGTTTTACTCCTGACTGACTTGAAAAGCTCAGATTCACAGCTGAAACTTTAACACTAGCGATCCCTTGCATAATACACAGTTTTATTGTATGTATTTAAAAAAAAAAATGGTCATCTTGCAGGCCATGGGGGTTGATGTGACTTCTGAAGGCCCTCTCTCTGTCTTGCAGGCTCGGATAGCATTCCTACAAGGAGAACGAAAGGGGCAAGAAAACCTAAAGAATGACCTCGTAAGAAGAATAAAAATGTTAGAATATGCATTAAAGCAAGAAAGGTAAGTTATTATTTTTTATTTTTTTGTAGTTTTCCTCTAGTTTTTGGTTTATCCCCCCTGAGTTCAGGTGCTTAAACTGAAATACTCTGTAGCCTCTGTCCCAGTTTGTCCATCCCATATTGGAGGGTTTTTGTGACCGGCCAGCTCTCCTCGCCCCTGTCCTAGGGGGAACAGGTGGATGTGTCCTGCAGGCTGTTTTGCAATGACCAAATTCGGCAGACATTCCTAGAATACAGTGTCCAAAATCGCTTTCCCTGGTAAAAAATAAATGTGTTTATATATGTGTTTGCTACTTTCACTATACCTCGATTATTTGGCATGCAATTGCTTTCCAGGATCTACTGAGGAAGAGGAAGGAGTTAGTTCTCCTGTAAGTTTATTTTAGGACAGTAACATCTCCTTTGCAAATAATATGATGCAAAACGATGAATGCCATTTTGGTTTAATACTTGTAGCTGGTTTTTGTGTTTGTTACAAATGGCCAATCACAGTTTTGTTCACGGTGAATGTGTGTTACTTGCTCATACAGAAAAGTTTGAAATTATTCCTTATTAGAGGGTCCATAGAAACTAATAACCAGCACAGGCTGGCCGAACAGAAGCCAGGATTGCAGTGTTTATAGCCGTCTAAACCTTGTTGTAGTTTTGCTAATCCTCAGTTGTTCCCATGTGTTACAGTCCGTAGTGATGCACAGAGTATGTGTCTCTGCTGCTTTTGGAAACCTAACACTCGTGTTCCTCTTCCAGGGCGAAATATCACAAATTAAAATACGGCACTGAACTCAATCAAGGTGACCTAAAGATGCCCACCTTTGAATCAGGTAATGCAATTTGTCCTCTTGACTTTAAATTATGAGATGTGGTTATTTATTTTTTACGGGGGTTTGCTTTAGCGCTGCACAGTTTTTGTGTGACGGCTACAGAATGATCCTAAATGTGGTGATTGACAGTTACTGTGGGAGAAACTCAGGAGGCGGATTCAATCGGACTCTCATTACTACCAGCTGGTTAGCCAATACAAACTGAAGGGTGAGGCTTAAACAGCATGAAAATCAGCCGAACCAGTCAATGTACAATAGGCTTGTGCAGAAATGGTTTACTGTAAGAAATAATCATAATAAACTATTTTCCTCCCTCGCGGCTGTTAATGAGTTTCTGTTCAAACGGGGACGGAGCCGATGAGGTTTTACTGTGGGGGACAGGCCTGTAGAAACGGTCCCTCAAGCTGAACGTTTCTAGGCTGCGTAAAGAAATCCAAGGTCTCTTCCTGCTTGGAGACTAATCCTGACACCACAGCATGACACGGCTTCGTCACTACCGCTCATCATTCACTTGTCTTTGTTTTTGATTGTAATCTCTGGTATGAACGAGCAATGACAAAACCAGTCCTCCTCCGCCTGGTGTTTTGCTTCCCATCTAATATGTTCGCAGTGACTGTCCGTTTGTTTGTCTGGCAGCAGTCCGGGGATTGCAGTGGGGGGGCATGTGAAATCTGTGCCTTAAGTACTATTGAACACTAGATCCCAAGAAACGGCTCCAATTTCAGTCCAATATTGCAGTGATAGAGGAAAAGTTTAACCTGAAAATGTCACCTCAGCACTTAACTGGCTTAAAGATTTCTTGGCATATAAAAAAACAAAACCTCGATGCTTTGAGCACTGTGTTGGGGGCGCGATGGCTCTCAAATAAGCAAAGTCAGCTTCAGCATATCGATCTGCGGTGCTTATGGAGGGAACTGGGAGCATCGGCACTTTTCAGTTCTGTGTTTTGCAGCAAGGCTGGCTGTAATCGTTCAATAGAAGTAGTACAGCTCTCAACACGCATTCTGGGCCCTCCGTGTTCGTGTCTGCGTGAATGTATACCCGTGTATACGTGTGCTGTTACCTTATGACAGGGGTTTTCAAACCGGTCCTGGAGTACCCCCTGCCCTGCTGGTTTTTGTTCCAACCTATGTCTTAATTACTTAATTGAATGGTATATTGCTTTGTTAGGTCAATTAAGCAATTAACACCTCAGTTACAACAAAAACCAGCAGGGCAGGGGGTACTCCAGGACCGGTTTGAAAACCCCTGCCTTATGAGAACATATGAAATGTCTGAATGGGATGGGGGGGCGGGGAAAGGTGATTGGTACTTCCACCCACACCTTCTATATGTCGTATGTCTTTGTCATATGTCCCAGTGGGTGTGTGACTTTCAGGAGGTTGTCATGATGACTGGGCTGCTGTTTGTGGGGTTTTGTTGTTGTCGTTTATTTTCTCTCCAAGCTTTGAAAGACTTTGCCATGATGTGGGTTAATTTGGTGTGATTACAAGGAATTAAGCCTTTCTAATAGTGTGTAATACAATGAGTAAATCAACTTTGTGATCCTTTTTAAGTGCTCTGTGTGATCTGGAATTTGTGGGGGGTGGTGGGTCAGAGTCTGTCCTATCGGCCTCCTAATAGCTTTGCTTTATTTCGCACCTGTAGAAGAAACCAAAGAGACAGAGGTCCCAGCTGTACCACAGAACAGCCAACTAACATGGAAACAAGGCAGGCAGCTGCTTAGACAGTGAGTACCGAGCCTGTGACTGGGAATCATTTGTTCATTTGTGCGTTTAATTGTTTTTTCTGTCATGAAAATTCCATTTGCTTGTATGCTGTATGCTATTTCCGTGCTGTTATACTGTAATCTTTTTCAGATACCTGTATCTTAAATAGAAAATATATTTGGGGTAAACTAAATGTAATCTACAGATTGTATTTCTTCCCCCTTCCTAGATATCTTCAGGAAGTAGGTTATACAGACACAATACTAGACGTGCGGTCTCAGAGGGTGCGCTCTTTGCTGGGGTTGTCGGGCTCTGAGCAGAATGGCTCCGTAGAGACCAAGAACCTGGAGCAGATCCTCAATGGGGGAGAGTCTCCGGCCAAACAAAAGGGACAGGATGTAAAAAGGTAAGCGGCCCTGTAATCCCACTGCTGACACCAACACGTCTCCATGTTATGATGGCAGCAGCATTGTAGAAGGAAAGGGGACAAATCTGATTATTTTTGAAAAACAATTTCTCCAGCATTGAATCAACAGTGAAGAATCGTCAATGTATTTTATTGTCTTTGTATTCCCCATATGCTTCCATTTTCTCTAGACTAATATTACGCACTGATAGTCCGGCATCAGGAGATGGTTAACAAGTTCCTTTAAGCACACAATTAACAGTGCCTCTCCTGCGCGTTCTAGGTGATGATTGTGTTCACAGTGATGCCTGAAATTGCTATGTTAGCTAAGTGCATCTATTACAGGAATCCAGGCGATGTTCTGGAAACGTTTAACTTCTTAGAAAACGCAGATGACAGTGACGAAGAGGACGAAGAGGAGGGGGACCTGGTAGATGACATCACGGACGGCAAGGAGACGCACAGAATAAACAAGAAACACAAAATCAAGGTTTTATACTTTTTCTTCCCCGTTAAAATGTGTGTTTTTGATGGCTGTAGTAATTGAATATTCAGAGTGTGGTGGGTGGGGCTTAACAGACAAACGAGGGCCCAAATCCCCATGAACCCCCCCAAAAAAACTAAATTGTAATCGTGAGCTGGAAAACAATTGGTCGCAGCGACTTCCCTTTACAGACTCTCTCCTTTGGCAGATCGGTAATGAGGGACTGGCGGCAGACCTTCCGGACGACCCCGACACCGAAGAGGCCCTGAAGGAATTCGACTTCCTCGTGACGGCGGAGGACGGGGAGGGCGCCGGGGAGGCCCGTAGTTCAGGGGACGGAACAGAATGGGGTAAGCTTTGCTCTCGGACCACCCGGGCTTACAGTAGGAGCCCGTAGGTAAGAAGATGGACTTGGACTTCGCGGTCCTCACTTTGCCTCTCAGTTTCAAGGACTTGCTTTGTGACACCACCACCTCAAACGCCAGAAATGAGGCAACCAGGACACTTCTGAATAGATTGCGGTTTTATTTTTGTTTGTTTGTTAGTCTACAGCTTCCATTTTTCTAAATCTGTTCTAGTTGTTTGATTGAATGAATGCCTTCTCCATGTTAAATGGCATTTGCAATTTCCAAATAAAATAAAACCAGCTCATCTAAGCAGTCAAAGAGCTTATTTTTCCAATTTTAATTTGACTGGAACATTCTTATTGGAATCAACTTTTAGATTGATGAGGCTATTTATTTATTAAGTTGGTTATTCTGTTATTCTTCACCTGCTCTCGGTTCCAGAAGCTCGTGGAGTGCCATAGCTCTTGGTTTGCGTTGATGGTGTCTAGGAGATCGAGAATGGTGGTGTCATCCCTGCAAGGCTCCTTGTGTTCATCAGACTCCATACTGTGACCGTGCCGTCAACGTGCTGCTTGCCCCGACACCTGCGCTGCCCTGTGTTAGATATGTTCTCTGTGCAATTCTGTGGCTTGCTGGTCCTGGTCATGCTTCCTTGTTTCATACAATACTGACTACATCCATGAGATGTTGTGTAGGGGGATGTAGTTGTTATAGGATCAAGAATACTGGGGGTTTGCTTTGTTTTGTTGATTTCTGTGAGATGTTTAGTCACTTTGAGTCCTGTTGAAAACCTGACAATTGTGCGGAGGCATTGGTGCTGGTGGCTGGAGGGCCCAGCGGTGCTGTGAAGCGCCCCCTGCAGTGAGGGCCAGTTGGGGGGCCCTTCCTGTCTTCAGCTGAGGTCTGCAGCCAGTTGTATAAGAGCCCATTAAGTACCGATTAACTTGTGCAGTAAATACAGCGGAGGGTTTGACTGCAGTGAGTTAATGAGCCGTGCCCTTAAATCCAAAGAAGAGAGAGATCCCAGAGAATAAAACGATGGGGAAACTTTGCTGTAGTTTTCCAAATCCCTGCCTCCTGTTACTCCTCCGCGTGAGTCTTGGCTTACAGACTCTGTTGGAGATGGACTGGGTTTCCTTCAGGGTGACGCTGCTGAACTCACACCCTGCAAATGGCATCTATGACTTATAAGCTGGTGCCAAAACTGTGATGTGATCAGGACTGGCTCCACTGAGGGCCTTCTGACCGTGACTCGGGCTATGGAGCACCCCTAATGTCCTGCTTTGGATATTGATGGTCACTGGGCTGTACACACGCCCTATTGCCGTTTATAATTAGCATGAAGAATTTTCGGGAGATTTTTGGTTCGAAAATATGGGAAATCTCCATTTTTTTTTTTTATGTCACGTCTTATTCAGCATTTGAAGGCCTTGATTGGTGGCCTTGAAATCGGTCTCATGTACATTGTGTTTTGCCATGTTTTTTGTTCCTCCCCTCTTGAGTTCTTGTAGTTTGGGAAGTTGACCATCTGAGTCTGGTATTTAAGTAGCTGTCTAGTCTGTCTAATCTTCAAGGGCAACATCCCCTCAGCACTGGGGGGACAGTTGTTATGTGAGCAAATCTGTACAGCGAAAATGCAAACTCTTCTACAAAGCTCGCTTTCCTGCTGCTGTGAGTTTAAGTCGCATGTCTTCTCCTTTGTCTCATTCAACACGTTCTCATTCAGTGGCATCATAGGATTTCCAGATCTAGTTTGTGTTCAGTGGTGTCCCTTTGTAGTGGTTTTGTGTGTTCCCTTACCTTGTCCTCGAGATTGTCTCAAAGCATAACAAAATAACAGGCCACAAGACCGAGAAACCGGTGGGGGGGCAGCCTGCTGAGGAATTCACTCAGGTGATGTGGTTCATGTGTGTGGAAGTGACGAGTACAACACATACCACTCACTGGCCTTCACTCACATCTCAAACATCTGGCTAATAAATGCAGATGTGTAAGAATGGTGTTTCAGAGCCACTGAATTCACATGTCTGTGCCACAGCAGAGCACAAAAAAAAACCTTGTCCCTGACCACACATCTCACACAGGAGGGTCTTCGTACAGGAAAGTCGCTTCACAAGACACGGAGGAGAGTTTCATACACTTTTATTTCACACACTAATTAAGTTGAAGTTTTCTGAGGTAGAGAAGCCAGGCCACACCCCCTGCCCTCCCTTTTGAAAATTGACCGAAGGGGAGTGTTTTTTCTCGCTTGGGGTGTGACGGTTGTTGTGAAACGATCTCCCCCCAGCACCGACCGGCCCACTCACACACTCGACAGCTTCTCCAGCGGCCGGGAAGAGCTGGGAAGGTAGGGAAGATGACGGCATAAATAAAAACAATGAATGATCTTCAGAGCAGCGAAAACAAAACATACACATTTTGTGAATATATAAAATGTGATCATAGGTGGTAAACATACACAGAAAGAGTTGAGACCCACTGAATGGGCCGAAACGATCACAGTGCTGCTGCTGACCTGCCTGCCTGACCCCCTACTGACGTTTAACCGTGCATGTGCTGTGCGGGGGGACCTGTCCTCGGCCGTGGAGGCCTGGGAGGCAGACCAGGGGCTGCTGTGCAGCCTGAAGGAGCAGTACAAGAAGGAGCGGAGGGGCAAGAAGGCAGCGCAGAGTAAGTGCAGCTGACGGTCAGCAGCATCGCTCACCGCTTCCTCATCGTCGCACCCTCTCTGCCCCCCCTTCCGCCGCTCTCCTGACATCACTGCATTCAGGGGGGACGTCCCGGTGCAGACGGAAGGGTGCGGCTTCGCTGTAGTCGATCGCCTGTGACCATGTGGCATTATGGGTAAAAAAAACTAGAGAAAAAAAATTGAGAAATTGGCCACCTCCAAGCTGTCTAAAATAAATAAATAAGCCCAGTGATTAGGTCAGGTCACCTCATATTCACTAATCCTATAATTAGAGGCTGCTGTTACTCAACATTAGACATTTGCATGATAACCTGGGAATGTGCTCGACCAATCACAGCCCTGCCTCGCCTGTCTCATGCTTTTCATCCCAACATGGCGTGTTTGATATTCTGAGCAGGGGGTGTTAAACCTGTGCCCGACCAGTCTGCTCTGACACTGTATGCAGCTTTAAAAATAATAATAATAAAAAAACTTTCTGTCATTTTAAACATGCAATCTATGACTCTGTATGGAAATGCTTTTTTGATATCCCCCACCTGCTCATCACAGTGCACTCAAACGCTTCATGCACTGCAGGCCACGCCCCCAGGGTCCTCAAACGCTTAATGCACCCCCAGGGTCTTCAGCTTCCATACACTTCCTTGCTAGAGAGTTTAGTTCAGAGCTCTGCCCACCTGGGGTCTAGTGAGCAAATGTCTCATGCTTGAATGCCTATAGATTTTGTGCATGTTGTGCTGAAAGACTTTACTCTAAAACCCCCCCTCTTATAGAAGATGACCCTCTCCAGTGTCTGCTCCCTGAAGGCTTTTAGAAGGACTTTACTAAAGTCTTTACTAAAGAGTTGAACAGAGGGACTTGGGGAAGTGGGGGGGGTGTAGGCCTTCAAAAGGACAACGTTTGTCATGTCGTAGCATCGCTGTAGCTTTGTGGCAACACTTGTCCAACGTCTCGCACTGGAGCTGTGGTCCGGCCCCAACGACATGCAGCGCTCACTCCAGAGTGAACCTGTGCTATCGGCCTTGATTTACAGGGGTCAACAGGACAAAACTGCAGGACATGATAGCAGATCTGAGAGACGACGAGCCCCCCCACGTCCCCTTCGGCGTCGTTAATCAGGCTAGACTCTCGGCTGCTGCTCAAGCGACTGATCGCGAGGGTTCGAGAGCTGAGGAAGGTACCCATGCGCTCCGCTCCTGTGTTGCTGCCGCCCTCGGTCATGTTGTGGTTTCAGTTGGCTGTCGTCTCCTGTGAGGGACGTCTCATAGATGGTAGCTTTTATTTTCAGCAGAATCTGTTCGACCACAGGAGAGAACCTTCTGTTCAGGTCAATTTAATCATCTTGGTGTTGTTCCTTTGGTTTTACTGGTGTAAAGCAATACAGTTTGTGTGTTTAACAAAAAAAAAACAATATTATCTGGATTACATGGCCTGGATTTGCTCTGTTGGAGACTAAAATGGTTCCCTAGGGTTGTCTGACTGCAGTGACTGGTGCCGTGGGGAAGCGCCAGCTCTGGTCACCCCTGGCTGGTTTGTGGTGTTGTGACCTGGGTGCTGCTGAGGCCATCGCTGGGCAATATTACCAGCAAACACGGCTGGTGTTGGCATGGCCCCTCCCTGTCGGACCCCCACTGAGCTGGATTCCAACAGCCACAAAACTGCCCTGGGCAGGATTCAATTTCACCTGCATCATTTTAATGTATTTATTATATATATATAATGCTTTTTATCTTGTCACGGGACAACCTTTGGGAGTTGTGGGAAATGTGGATTCCTATCTGTATTGATCTGTCCGTTGCAGTATTGAAAGGTTATCGATTCAGATGACTGTACTACATTAACCTGGTTTGTCCCCTTCCCCAGATGATGACAATAATATATATTTAGCACTTATCAGGAGAAAATATTGTAGTCCCCGGTAAATATGTATTGTAAGATTTTATCAGCGGTGTGACTGGGGTCCCCTACACTCTGAGAGAAAAGAGAAAAGTTAGTGTTTTATAGCATATGGCTGTAGTCATACTTGAAGTGATTTTTTCTACCCCAGTGTAGCGTTTGTGTTTTTAATGTGTTGTGCTTCGTTTATAACTCTGCCAGGCTTCAGCAGATTCAAGTGAGATTGTGGCCTCTATAGGGCTGTCAAACCACGAAGCCTTCTGTGTGCAGGGCCGAGCCCCACGTCTCTGTGTACCGTGTCTTGACTCTGGTCTCGGCCTGCGGCAGGTTGTTTACTACGTCTCGTTTGAACTTTCTTTTTTTAGCTGAGCCTTTAACATTTCCATCTGGCGGCGGCAAGTCCTTTATTATGGGCTCTGATGACGTCTTGGAGAGCGTGCTGGGTCTGGGAGACTTGGCAGACCTGACTGTTTCGAACGACGCGGACTACAGCTATGATGTAAGTACTCCAGATTCGCCACAGCAACCCTGACTCCAGCAGTTTCCCCCCCAACTGTGTCTATCGCCTCAGAACTGCGGTGGGAGGCCGAGGCGCTGGAAAACAACTGCGTTTATGATCTGAACAGGAGCTAATGTTAATGTTTGGTTCAGGGACATATTTGAGTAGAGTAGTGGTAGTAGAGTGGATTTATGCAGGTTGTTCACACAGAGTCCTATTCACTTGCTGCTATAATAAACTAGAGTACGGGGACGGGGACAGAGACTGGGTCCGACCGACCAAGACGGGGACGGGGACTCAGACAGGGACTGACACACAGTGTAACTGCGCTGTTCTCTCTACAGCTACCGGCCAATAAGGACGCGTTCCGCAAGACGTGGAACCCCAAGTACACGCTGCGCAGCCACTTCGATGGCGTCCGCGCCCTGGCCTTTCACCCCGTCGAGCCCGTGCTGGTCACCGCCTCAGAGGACCACACGCTCAAACTGTGGAACCTGCAGAAGACCGTTCCCGCCAAAAAGCAAGTATCCGTGTCTCGTCGCCCCCCGCCCCCCCATGCCACCCCTTCAGTATTTTGGTCAGTGTAATACCAGTGTCACATGATTGAGCTGTGTGTGTAGCGGGGCTGAGGTTTCAATGTGGCAGTTGTGCGAAACACAGATGGTCTTACGTCCTTTCAGTCTCTTTTTAAATAGTTTAGTTTCCCCTTGATATAATTCCAGTCCGTTGAGCATTGTTTTGCTCTTGCGATGTCTGTTTTAATGTTATTAATTGGCTTTGGTTTGTCTTCCAGGAGTACCTCGTTAGATGTGGAGCCCATCTATACGTTCAGAGCTCATGTGTACGTATGCGCTTGTCCTCGATCTTTCTATTTTACTGAACTACTTCAGCAGGTGTTGTGTTGATGTGATGTCATTGGTTGACCTCTGACCCCTGACCTTGTTCCCCCCTCGCAGTGGGCCGGTGCTGTCCATAGTGGTGAGCTCCAGTGGGGAGCAGGGCTTCAGCGGTGGGATGGACTCCACGATACAGTGGTGGAATATCCCCGGCTCCAACGTGGATCCATATGACACTTACGGTGGGTACTTTTTTACAGAACCGGACACAAGAGATCTCTGTCTCTCTCTGTCTCTCTTTGTCTCTGTCTCTGTCCTCCTGCGTCTTTGCTCTGGAATACTCGGACTGTATTAATCGATCGATGGTCTTCCTGTCTCCGGTCTCCAGACCCCAGTGTCCTGGCTGGCACGTTCCTGGGCCACACGGACGCCGTCTGGGGTCTCGCCTTCAGCGGCATCAAGAACCGGCTGCTCTCCTGCTCTGCCGACGGCACGATACGGTTATGGAACCCCCCCGAGAAGTCTCCATGCGTCGGCACCTACAACGCCGACAAGGGTGAGCATGCGGGGGCGGGGGGGTCCGACTTGGACTCCAATCACAGCGACTCGACTACGAGTCACCATTGTCCTTGATTTTTGAGACTCAAATCTAATAATAATTTAGGAACAACAGCCCAGATTACAGAGATTTAAAGCTTAGTTGGTCTGTTTTTCCATTTCTTTTTATTATTTTATTAAACATGAATAGACAAAAGTTCTCAAACTGCAAGAGACCGTTTTCAATTTTCCTGATGATGTACTTAATTTATCAACTAGTGTTTTTTCTATACAAACACGCAATTTTTGCATAGTAATATAATATTATATAAAAGTATAAATCACATTGTATTGTACATTACATTACAGTACTCAATGCCAAGGGTGCCAATGATAAATTAGGGATTGAAAATTGTATACAGTTTTAAAAGTTTATAAAATGTATTTATTGTTGTAATCAAATTATTCTGCAAGCATGCCAAGAAAACTATACTCATCTCATATTGTGGATTGCTGTTAGACAGAACCCCCCCAATCACTCCCATGAGCTCCAGTCTGCTGATCTGCTGCTCAGTATGAAGCTGAATATACACTGACACTGACCAAAAAGATGATCCATATGCAGGTTGTTTTTGTCCCTCTGCGTTTGCTCACAGATTATATTTTATTGTACATTTACAGATGTAAAAAATAGTAATAGCACATCATTTTTGGAATGTGCCTTTTTATTTTGGGCAGTGAGAATCTTTAGTCCTCATTCAAATAAGATCAATCTTAATTGCATCATGCACTACATCGCAGAACACCTTTCCAAAGCACGTCACAATGAGTACATCAATAGAATGTTGCAGTATTGCTCCAGTGCAGTAACACGCATGGATTAGCACTACATTTCCTCATGTATGAAGTTTGAGGATTATAAAGTACATTCAAAATGAACAATCACGATGCATTACACTGCAGCAGAGGGGACTCATGGCTGGTGACATCACACACAAACACGCCTCATTGCTTTCTCACACGCGCACGCACACACACCTGCGAGTCCAGCACGAGTCCCACAGATTCCCCATCACCCTGCCGTGAGAATACAATAAGTAGAAGTTGTTCATTTGGGGGCATCGGTACCCTTCCATGTTTAGATTTGTTTAAAGGTACACTGCCTAAATATAAGCTGAAAAAAACTGCATTTACACTGTGTACCAATTAAAATATCTACTGCTTTTACATTTTGTAAAATACATAAGACAAAAAAATCAATGCCACTAGTTTATCAAAGAAGAAAAAACGTGCATCTAATACCAAACCTACTATAAAATGCATAAATGTACTCAAAGTACAGATCAAATGCATTGGTTTTTTTTTGCCCATTTTATTAAGTCGGAGTGTTAAATATGAATGATTGTGGCCACTTCTCCATTTGATACAGGAGATAACGGACACGCGAGAGAAGCAGTTTGATCCCCAACAGACGTGTCCATTGCTGACCACAGTAATCACAATAGTCTCCTTCCTCCTGGTCCCAAAGTGCAGCACAGCAGCATAAATCAGACATCATAACACTAAGGAAGTTCTGCGCAGTCAGCCGAAGGGATCGGTGGAATTCTGCAGAACTGTGCAGATCTGCGCACCACGAACGCGACCTAACCTTTAATATTAAGAAATATAAGCATAAGCGCTGCTCAGTTACTTAGGGGTAGAGCTGTCCCTGACAAACACTGGTTCTACCAAACCGTTCAATTGTAGAATGATCACCGTTTTCGCGGTGATGCTTGAACAAGGTGGCCGACTCTTAATTAAGACAGACGATTAAGCCTGTCCTTCTTGTGATGCTCCGTTCAACACAAGTGAGCGCTGGCCAGAGTCAGACGGGTTTATAAGTGAGCGCTGGTGTCTGATGGGTTTCTCTTGGTTTCCTCACAGAACACGGCATCCCCACGTCGGTGGACTTCAACGGTTGCGACCCGGCCCACATGGTGGCCTCCTTCCATAGCGGCAACGCCGTCATCTACGACCTGGAGACGTCGCAGGCCACCACGGTCATGAGCTCGCTGGCGGAGGGAAGTGAGTGTCGCTGCTGTGCATGGGTTTACTGGTTTACATTGGACTGTTTTATCCTTTTATGGTTTTATTTTGTGTGTGGGGCTTTTTTCCAGGACATGATTAAGCAATTTCAGTTTCGACAATTCATTAATTTAGCCCTTTCTATGATCAAGTTTAATGATCCTACAGAAATCCCTCCGACATGAGCATGAAACGAGATTCGGATGGTGTTTCAGGCCTGTATGTCGTTTGCGGTTTTCCGTTTGGAACAGTAAACTAGTGTCCATCACGAGATTGGGTGTCTGGTATCTCGATATTTTTTGAAGTTTGGATAAAAACAAGAAATAGAGATATTTTGTGGATTGATTGAATGTCTTTGGTCTTATATATCGTGTATCGCCCAAACTACAAGTATTTTGTTAATCATTCAATATGCAAAACTAACAAATACTACATGCAGGCTGTCATGGTAAATATAATAGTAATCACACAAGTTGCCCTGTAATGTGTTGCATTCTGCATATGTGTGTTATGTTGTTATGGGATATATATATATCAGGGATGGGTAACTCACAGCCCAGGGGCCGCATACGGCCCACATCACCTGTCATAGCGGCCTGCAGAAATATTTTGGACAGCCTAATTGAGGTGGAGTTGTGCTTCATCAGGCAGCTACAAACGCAGTTCAATGCAATAATTGCTTGCTCAGTTAATTACCACAATCAACCACAAGAGGGGGATACAATGACTAAATAAAAAAAAAAATGATCCCGAGAACCGTGTATTCCAGCCAAGATGGGAGACAGATTAAAGCTTTTGTTGCTTTTGTTTTAGTTTAAATAAAAAAGATAGTGTTATAATTCAGACATAACTATAATGGGTCTGCTTTTTTATTTAAACTAAAGCTTTGGGCAACTGGTGTGCTTTTATAATACACATGTTGGATTATTTAGTTTTAATTACTTAGTAGTTATATTAGCCAAGTAGAGGAAGGTGATTTATAATATTATATTAATGAGAGTGCTGGTTTGTAATCTGGCCCTCTGGTAGTAAGGATGCAAATGTATTGGCCCTTACCACCGTCAAAGTTGCCCATCCCTGATGTATATATATATATACACACACACACATACATAACAACAATAACACAAGTAATAGTAATGTGTATATGTATGTATATGTGACCATAAATCATAATCACGCAACACATGCGCTGTAAAATGGTACAGATTCAGGTAGATTTAGCACAGCCGGGTTTATAGTGGCGTATTAACATCTGCTAGACAGACACATTTCTTCTCTGACTGTCGCGTCTCGATTCTGCTTACCAGTGCAGCTCGTGTTAATACAAAATAGTTATAATAATAATAATACAACTGTTGAACCACTTCACCATCTTAATAAAAAGAAAATGATACTTTCTGCATGTTTGTTTGCATTTTAATAAATTGGAAAGCAATGCAAATGTTATTATTAATTTTATACAAATGATATCAGTCTAAATTAGCAGGGATGGGGGGTGCTTGCAGATCGAGTTCAGCCCGGCGACGAGAGCGGGGCGCAACGTGTGCGCATGCGCATTAAAGTATCTCTTGGTTATGTTGCTTATTGTGTGTCCAGTTCACTGTCCTCAAGTCTGTCTGTGTTTCTGATGCACATTTCTCACCTGCATCCGACACGTGTGGAAGAATCGGGAAGAACGCAGAGCATCCTAATGATGCAAATCCCACTCTTAACGGCAGTATTTTTCGACACCACCGATATAAACAATATACATCATATGAAAAGATAGACGTTTTTCTATCGTCATATTATACTATATCATCATATCGCACAGCCCTAGTATCTGGTATTCCGACACCGACTGCAGATTCAGAGAAACTCTTCATGGCTTACAAGAATCTTTAATTGTCACAGATGTAGATTAATGTTTTTTGTTTTTAAACAAGATTTAGTGAAAATAATCATATATTGCAGATCTTGCACGGCTTTTTCTTTATGCCTGAACACGATTTAATGACCGGTGTCGCCTTATTAGCTCGTTAAAATCGAATCAGTCGGTCCAGAGCTGCACCCAGGCGTCCCAGCAGTGTGATTGTGATGAAGCTCCTCTCTGTGGAAATAAAATAATGGTTTGTATCTTTCCGACGCCGACAGCCCTTCCTTCAGGGAACCACATCAACCGGGTGGTCAGCCACCCCACGCTGCCCGTCACCATCACCGCCCACGAAGACCGGCACATCAAGTTCTTCGACAACAAGTCGGGTAGGTTGGCTCGGCTTACTGTTGCAAATGGAGGTGGGGGGTTAATATTCGCCGCTGAGGGCCGAGTCCTGGTCTGTGCCGTGTGGCTGGACAGACGCGTCACTGGAGGATATTTTTGTAGCCGTTGAGCAATCCGGTGACCAGAGCCGACGCTGTGGTGGGGGAGGCTGCCATTAGACTGGAGATGTGTGAAGCCCTGTGCCCGAGTGTTGGGTCAGAGGTTCCAGTCCAGTCTGAGACACCGTCTGCATTAAATCTCAGAATTATTCCTAGGAATCACACAGTTTAGGAGTAAAATTACTCCTCGTTCAAACTTTTAGAGTAGGACGTGGAAGTCGTCATAGTCTCTACTTTTAGCTGGGAGTGGGATCCAATCGTAAGAAAAAACGATGGCACATTTTCATGACTGTTTAGGTGAGAATACGGATCACTGAATAAACATGCAAGATCGCATGTAGGCCGGCATCGATTATTTTGTGGGTATTTGTCACGCAGTCGTGGAGAAATCAATAACCTGTTGGACGATCTTGTGTGTTAATGCCAGTGTGGTTTCGCTACATTGTTGCATTTTCCCTGTTGCCGTGATGATTTGGGACCATCATCACAGCCTTCAATAAGCACAGTCTCCCAACTACTAATATTTAGGAGACGTCACAAGGTCCACTACTTAATCGGGAGAGTTAGGAGTACTTTTTATTCTGAAGAATCTTTATGAATATACAGCTCTGATTTCTGAACTTGGAGTGGTCTCAATTTGTTCCAATGTTAAGAGGAGTAAAATACAGCTCTGGAAAAAATGTAGAGACCAAAGAGTAAAAGTAGGACCAAATTTTCATTGCATATAGATTTGTGTTTCTTCAGCGGCCTAGGCATTGACCGGGTCGAGAAGCGTGTGGCCCTCTAGTGGTCACTGCCAGCGCGCAAGGGTCTGAGAACAGATGTGCTGCTTGTGTGACGATGAAAAGGCACGATGACACTTCTTCCCAGACTAAAACAGTTTGAATTGGGAAGAAAAAGCTTTTAAACTTGTCAGACACGTACAGTGTATACAATGCTTACCGTAATGAACACATGTCTGTCCCTCTTCCTGCCAACCAGGTAAACTCATCCACGCCATGGTGGCCCACCTGGATGCAGTCACCAGTTTGGCCGTGGACCCCAATGGAATCTACCTGATGTCAGGAAGTAAGTGTAGCTCTGCCCGGACCCCCACGCCCCCCCAGAGTGCCGAGAGCTCTCCTGCGTCTCGTCTCGCCTCCTCACGTCTCTCTCTCCCCCCCCCCACCCCCAGGCCACGACTGCTCCATCCGGCTCTGGAACCTTGACAGCAAGACCTGCGTCCAGGAGATCACAGCCCACCGGAAGAAGTCGGACGAGTCCATCTATGACGTGGCATTCCACCCGTCCAAGGCGTACATCGCCAGCGCCGGCGCCGACGCCCTGGCCAAGGTGTTCGTGTAGCCGCACCTCCCGCCCCCTGAACCCGCAGGTGAGACACGGAGGAGAGGCCTGCACCCCGAGCCACCCGCGCCGTTCAGACACTACATCGGGGCGGCCCCTCCGCCGGGCCCAGCAGCCGGACGGGGGAGGAACCGGGAGGCGGGGTTCTCGGCAGCGTCTTTGAATAAAATAATTTCAAACTAATTCATTTAACTGTAATTACTGTAAGTTAAAGCAGGAAACCAGTATTTGTAGCCTTGACTGGGTTTGAACCGAGCTGATATCTGTTATGTAGGTGTATTTGAGTGAACGTGGCGTCTGATTTGTACCCGGGTCTGTCTGGACTCTGTGCGGCCTTAGGGACCGGGCCGTGGTGCCGCTCGGGGCGGTGAGCTCACGGCTCAGCGGCACGATCCGGTCGGCGTCCGTCAGTTGGTTAACGAGCTCACGAGCGGCCCTCTGAATCGTCTAGCATTATGGGGAAAAAATGAAAACGTTTTAAATTGACTAAATATTTTAGCATTAGTTTCATGAAACATTTTTTTTTTTTTTTTTTGCGTTCAAGAAAAAAACAAAATTCTAGTTTTTATAAGCTTTTTTATATACAACAGGCCTGTCACGGCTCAAAATGTTTGTTTAAAAAAAGAAAAAAGAAAAAAAAAAAGACCAGAGTTTTATCCGCAGAGACCCGGCTCACAGACCCCCCGGACCCCCGACATCTCCGAGACCTCGGCTCGTGCAAACGTACGGATGCTATTTCTCACGTTGCTTTAAAACCGTCTTTATCCATCGATTGAGGACTTTAGGAAACCAATTAAGTAAAGAAAAATAAAAACGGAGTTCCAGTTCTCCCTGCGAACTCTTTTAAAAATAAATCGCAGCATCCTATCACTATGTGATATTTTTGTACATCTTACTGTATTTACAAGTTTATTTATCACGGGTTAGACATCTTAATGCTATTGGCCTGTTATTTATTTCACCTTCTGTTTAGTCCTTTTTTATTTTGTGAATTGAGCGCGAAGGAACGGGGGCGACTCTGTCCAGGATGGGGCTCCGGCAGGCGAACGGCAAACGAAGACCACAAGTTCATAGAAACCGCTGATTTTAAGTGCAAACCAAGATTGTTTATCTCATAGTGGGGACTGATCTGGCCCCGTAAACTGCAGGAAGATCCTAGAAAACGGAGGGAGGGATGGAGAGAGAGAGAGAGTTTTAGTTTCGTTTTTTTGTTTCAACTCGGGGAATCGCAGTGGCGTCTTCCCACGCACACCACGGTTCACCAGCTGTCCGGTCTGGGTTGCGACTTCCCCGCTGTCATTATTTTATTTTTAAAAAACGCTTCAGTTTATGGTGTAACAAGATATTTTTTTGTTTGTGTAATGCATGATTAATACAATGAAGTATTTTTTCTAGTCTTCCACACAAAAAAAAAAGATTTCTGATCAGTTTGCGAGTTTTGATGAGTTTTGTAAGGTTTTTGTTTTACAAACTATGAATCAGTGAAATTTTAACGATTGTACCACATAGCAGAAGTACAGCTGTTGCAAAGTCATGTATATAAAATGTCTATAATAAATATTAAATGGTGTACCTGAACAGCGTGCTGTGTGGTGATTGGATAAGAACAGCAGCTGATCCCAAATATACTTTGGGTTTGTTTTAAAATTAACTGGCAGCAACTTCATTTATGAAGCTGCTTGATTGGATATGGGCTGCATTGCTCTTATCTGTCCTGAAAGTCTTTATGTACACAGGGAGGTAGGATGGGGGGTGGAAGTTGTTTTCGTTAGACTCCTGGCCCTGGAGGAGCCCCAACTCTGCTTTTGGTTCCAAACAAGCTCTCAAAATTGATTTAGGAAATTCATTCAATTAAGTAATTATTTATTTGAAACAGTAGGGCTTTAAGATAAAAGTAGAACTGTATAAATAACAAACAAACCAGCATTTTTTACAACAATTAAAACTATCAAAGTAGATTGGCACTTCAATTAAGGATTCAATTAAGTAATTGAGAGCTCAGTTGGAACAAAAACTAGCAGGGCAGGGGCTCCAGGACCAGGGCTAAGAATCACTGGGGGGATTGTTGACTGAATCTGAAGAAAAAGTCCAGCAGTAAAAATAATGTTTTTATTGCGAGAAACATAAGTTACTTACAAGGTATAGAAAGGTAGACTGCTTCCAATGTCCAGCTTACATGTGTTGTGCTTACATTTGTACAGTATACAATAAGCCAGTTACTTCATTGAAAACTATGCATGCAAGAGTCACCCTGGCACCGCGGGAGAGAACGACAGCCTCGAGTCCACCGCGCCTCATGGGAGCGGCGGTTCCCCTCCGCAGCGTAGCGGCGGTTGTGCGGAGGAGCGTGTGACTCGGCCGCCGCGCGGAAGAGGAAGCAGCAGGATTGTACAAGTGCTTCGCTGCCGTCAAACCTCCTCCACTTCTCCGATGGAATCGCTGATAGTATTACAAAATAAACATGGCTGCCGTTAAGAACAAGGACTGACATAAATAGTGCGTAGGTCTTACAGTGTACACCCGAAACTGACTCGTGTTTCTATTCTGCTCTATGGAGGGTAGGCTGGCACTCGTACAGGAGCAAGGCTGATGCTAGTGGGACAGACAGGCCCGCGTGGGAAGCTGCCGCCGTCTCGGCCGGCCCCATTGTTCGAGGCGGGATCCGCGTCCTGCCGGAGCCGCGCGGCGCTCAGTTGGCGTCCGTGAAGTCCCTGCAGATCCCCCGGACGATGGGCTGCACGAACGGCTGCAGGCCAGTGAACTCGCGCGTGAAGAACGTGTGGGTGTCCTTGGGCTCAGAGGCCATTGCCTTCAGGTCGTCCATTGGCGCCCAGGCCACACCCACCGAGTACAGCGTGATGCCTGAGACGGGGGACAGAAGCAGAGAGTTCAGATAGAGAAATGGCAGCACTTACACATGTGCAAGGTCTTACACGCAGGTAACAAAAATGTCCACTATAATTACACTATGGGAGGTACAGATCTAGATGAAGTAACACATGAGAAAGTGAGGAGTCCACATAGACTCCCAGGTCTTTCTCCATCCAAACAGTGTGGGGAAGCAATAAAAAAGACAAACACAATGCTGGGGTAGATTGAACATCACTGCCCTTGTTCTCAATTCTACACTTTTGACAGACTGTACAATACACTAGTTAGAGCTCATCTGGATACTGTGGACAGTTCTGGGCTCCACACTTCAAGAAAGATATCGCTGCTCTAGAGGCAGTTCAGAGGAGAGCAACCAGACTTATTCCAGGTCTGAAGGGAATGTCCTACTGAGGGAACTGAACCTTTTCACCCTGGAACAGAGGAGACTACGTGGGGACTTGATCCAAGTCTTCAAAATCATGAAAGGCATCGACCGCATCAAACCAGAGGAGCTTTTCCAGATCAGCAGGGAAATTGGGCTTCAAGGCATTCAGCATTCAGGGACCTGTGTACCGGTGGGCTCGGGGACGGTCGAGGGTCTTACCTTCTTTCTTGGCGGCCGCAGCCGGGCCCCTGACGTCATCGTACGACTGCCCGTCCGTTATGATCACCAGGAAGTTCTTGCCGGAGCTGCCGCGGTGCGTGCCGAACAGCTGGCTGATGGTGAAGAGGATGGCGTCCCCGGTGGCCGTGCCGCCGCTCATGTAGGGGATGCCGCGGATGGCGCGGAGCGCAACCTCCTTGCCCGTGCTCTGCTGGAAGCTCAACTCCACCTTCTGCTCGTAGGTGAACTGCACGGCACCGATGCGGGCGCCCGCATCAGAGATCTCGAAAGCCTGCGCCACGCCGGCGATGAACTCCAGCACCAGGCGGAAGTTGTTGTCCCCCACGCTGCTGGAGCCGTCAATCAGGAAGCCGATGTTGACCGAGTTGTAGCAGGTCTTGCTGCAGAGCATCTTGTCCACATCGCACAGCTTCTGTGTCAGCGGCTTCACGTACTTGTTGGTGCTGAACCAGCTGGGCATGAAGTAGGTGAAGAAGCCATTGTCTCGGCACACGGCCTGGGGAGACAAGCAGCACACGAGATGGCATCTTAGGAGAGCTGGATTTAGGGGGTGAGAAGTGTTTTTGTAAGGAAAATAAATGTACCACATTAATGCTAACTTATCCACCACGAGGTGCAGCACCAGTGTGGCAACATAATTTAGGCCTATTCTATAAAACTGACCAATCAAATGTGAAGTGAAATGGCACAACACAGACACGAGGCTTTCAAACACAACTAAACAAGAACATCAAGTCCATTACTCATGTCTGCACTTCCCATGACAAAAACAAAGCCACATGCTCACATGATGTCACAGGGCATGTATGCAATTCTCCATGTGGCATCAGACACATCTCGTGCTGATCCTCTGAAGAGGGTGTGAGGAGAAGGTGGCCAGGCCTACAGGTATGATAACAGTGCTGTCGGGGTTCTGGCCTCACCTTCTGCACGAAGCCGCGGTCCTGCACCATCCCCAGCTCCTCTGCCGCAGGCTTCGCCACTGACACGAAGAACACATTGATGCCCGACTCCCGGGCCAGCGTGGCCGCCGCCTCGATGTCGTCAGAGGGCCAGCCGTCCACGAACAGCACGATGACCCGCGGCACCCCCTTGCGCATCCCGTTCTCTGCGCTGAAGAACGTCTGCACCGTGTGCATCAGCGCCTTCCCTGCGGGACAGAGACACGCTGCCAGAGTCGCACAAAGAGACACACACAGAGACACGCTGCCAGAGACATACACACACAGACACGCTGCCAGAGACACAACATAAGACACGAGGAGTCTTACACGCTCCTACAGCATGTGTGTGAAAGGACACGCATCTGTTCTAGTGAAAGATACATTTAAAAAGGTGTGTATGGAAAATGATTACCTGTGTTGGTGTTTCCACCTCTGTAACCCATCTCTTTAATGGCGAAAATCACATCTTTGGGCTGCGTGAAGTTCTTCAGGTAGAATTCAGTTTTGGGGTTTTCACTGGAAAGAGAAGCATCTTAGGTTCGAATGTATTCATACTCAGACGGCAGGTTTAAGCACATCACAACACGCAACCACTGAAACCGTCCCACACCGACCCCCATCTTCCCAGCCCGACTGAACGCACTTGGCATTGCTCTCTCGCCCCCAGGGCTCCCAGTCCGGGTCACCCAGCGGTCTCTCTTCTGTGGATCGCCCGCAGTGCTGCTGTAAATGTTACTGCGTTTGTTTCTTCCCTCCCTCCTGTCAGAATCATTCGGCTCTGTCCTCTCAGCCCCACAGCGGAGACGGGCTCTCGTCCCCGTCAGTTACGTAAGCCGGCATTTCACGAGTTGACATATTTCACCATCCCGGCACAGTGCCACACGGGGCCGATTGAGATACATCAATACAGGTGATCTATAATTGGCCAGGCCTCACGTACACCCCCGTGGCTTCACTCTCTACTCAGGCCCCAAACGGTGCAGCGACTGCGTGTCTCATTCTCACACCCCTGAGACGCTCCCACCCGCCGGCTACCTCAGGGCGACGTACCTGGCCTGCACCACCCCCACCAGGGGCCCCTCTGGCCCGATCCGCAGCATGTGGGCCAGCTTGCCGACGAAGGTCTTCTGCAGGTTGAAGCGGCGCTGGCCGATGTTGTAGCTCCCGTCCAGCAGCAGGGCAACGTCCACCTGACAGTCTGGACAGAGACAGAGACGAGGGGGTCATCGCATTGAACTCATCTGATTCAGGTCGGGTTGTATAGAACCAGAGCACCCTGTGAACCTCGGGACCAGGGACCCCCCGCAACTCCGAGGAAACCCGCTGTGCCGTACTGTTACCCATCATGCAGTGGGGTGGCCTGGCATGGCTGCAGGAGGTGCTCACCTTTGTTTCCATTGGGGGGCAGTTTCTTCATGTTGTTTTTCTTCAGGGCTTTCTTGGCTGAAACACACAAAGGGAGTCAGAGGGGAAACTGGCGACAGGCGGAGCAGAAGAGACGTGGACCCTCGGGGGCACCGACGTACCTGCACCGGGCGTGGCCGTGGGCGCGGGCTGGTCGGACACCTCCATGGGCTGTCGCTCGACCCCTGCGAGACACAGAGCGACAGTGAATTGACTGTCATGCTTTGCGTGTCTCTGTTTCATTTAAAACACAACTCCTTACCAGGAAGGTTTGACACGTTTTCCCTCTTTGACTGGTTTTTCCCCACAGCTGTACAACACTGACCTCATGTGGTGAAAATAAATTAGAGCAAGCTCTCCAATCAGGCCTGGATAAATACAATTTAAAAATAATCTTAAACAGATGTGAGTGGTTTGTTTGTTATGGTTGAATCTGTATTTTAATCAGCAGGAAGAACATCGTTTCATCTGCTGACCGCTAGTTAATTCAAGGCAGACGTGTGTCTGAGACCACAAATCCTCACTATTGACATCCGTCCTGATCTCTGGCGTTTAAAGAGCAGCAGCTGATCAGAGCCGGCCGATCACCCCCGGGGTGACCGTGAGTTTAAACAGTGCCGGGCAAGACACAAAATCACATCAATACTGCGGCGATCATGACATCTGGGAATAGAGGAGGGGAAGATGAGGGAGGGATCACAGACTCTATTGTTTCATGAAGTGACTGGAGAGCGAGACTCCGGACACAGAGAGGGAATAAGAGGACAACAGTCAGGCTGGGAAGAGAGGAATCCCAGACGGGACCCTCGTTAACGGCCTCTGCAGCAGTATCTGGGTCCCGTATTTAAACCATTCAGGGCAGCCCAGTCCAGCTTGTCCGACACCTGTTTCCAAACAGGGAGCAGGTGTTGGGTATCAATCACTAATTCAATTAAGGGAGCTGTGGGCCGTGAGAGCTAAATTAATTTAGAGAAGAAGGGGAAATTAACAGATGAAAGTCAATGCTTCCAAGTCTTGAAAATGGATCCTTTTAATGTGGGTTTATAGGCTCTGCTGGACTGGACTCATCAGAAGCATGTAACCCATTATGGCACAGCGCCACAGTGCTGAGCACGACTTTGACCAAACACGCATGTTCTCTGAAGATGATCACTCCTCAGCCCACCACAGCGCCGCGACAGAGACCCCCATCTCGCAATCCCACAGACACCGAGCATGAGAGACGTCGATGGCGCCACCTACAGCTCACGGAGAAGGCTTCGCTCCATCGGGGCAGATCCAGGGACTCCAACCCGTGAGCCAGAGACCCGAGGAAGGAGCTTCTGGCAGGAAGTTTCTGGAACTGCAGCACGCCTCCTGATGGAGTGATGACCCCACTGAAAGACAGACAGAGAGAGAGGACAGATTTGTTTTCCCTTCCCTCCAGTGACGGACACACACCCTGTTACAGAAGAAACCCTCAGCACTGATATCGATAAATACCCTCTAATGAGTCTTAATCATTGATTATGAAGTTGCTCAGTTGTTCCTATATTGTTCCTCCGCTTAGAAGAGAGCAGGACACGTGTGCAGCCAGCGTTTTAGACAAGGTTTCAGTTTCCTTGGCTGACTGCACAAAGTTAATGCCTTTAAAAGTCATTACCAACACAGCCAAGACACACATCTGCCCCAGGTCAGTTCTGGAAGAGGCAGTCAATGGTTTATGGTTTTATTTTCTGGTGAGGCCTGTTTTCCCAGTATGGTTTTGTATTGCAATTCCCCTGCTACACTCGCTATTACTGTGAATGTAAACGGCCTTCAAAAGTGCACACATCAATCTCAGCAGCCATTCGATAAAACATACAAGGGGCCCGAACTTCCACAACAAGGGCACCAGCGTATGAAGACACCTGGCCCACATCAGCGGTGTCTGACCAGGTGGAGCTTCGTCCGGTTCAGACGGAGACGTTCCCCACATCAAACACTGCCGAAAAGAAATAGAAGACCCCAGCGCTGCTTAAAACCACAGACCCAAGTCTTGGCATCTCCGGACGGCGCTCTGCTCTCCTGTCAGCGGGGCTTCGGGGCTCAAAGTTGCTCAGCAGGATTGAAGAAATCCCAGCCCTGTCCAAAAATTGAGTGACACGGTGTGGGACAGCAGCATTAACGCCAACACAGAGACCCCAGCGCTGGCGTCCCCTCGGACCGCTTTGAAGTCTCTCCTCCACGCCGCGCTGGCGCCTCCTGTCCGCCGGCCGGTGTCCCGGGGATCTGGCTCAGATTCACAGGGAAACGATCGTGCGTCTCTGTGGACGGCGGTCTGTGAGGCTGAAGCGGGGCGGGGGGGCGGGGGGGCGAGGCAGACACGGTGCGCCTCTCTCCAGACCTTGGGTAAGACCTTGTGAGTGGAGGCAGTTCCTCTCCTGCAGCCACTACAGGGGTTTCTACGGAGCAGAGCCGAGTCTCTTCCAGGCTCCTCTGTGAACCTCCGCTCCTCAGTGACTGAGAGGACAGCTCGTGTCCATGTCGGGGCACGTCCAACTGAATCAGTACAGCAGTGCCGTTGATTTCGGCTGTGTTGTGAGAAGAAGAGAATCCACATCTCCATCCAGAAAGTCACGGGCAGACCTGTCAGTCTCAGTTATTACTCTGCCAAACATCCGACAACGTAGAGAAAGTGAATCATTTTCTCCTCTGAAGTCTCTCTGTGTGACAGATCTGCGCTCGTTCCTCAGACCGAAGTGAAGAGCTGTGTGCATTTCCAGACCAACAGACGGCAGTATTTCTGCACTTTTGGGTTAAAGAGACATTTTCACAACAGTCCAAACACATAGTGCAGCTAATACTAGTGCTTTAAAAGGGTTTTTCTAGATTATAATTTATTAAATCCCTCACAGGTTTGTTCTTATAACGAATATGATAAGAATAATCATTTGTTTCACCTCCTATTACAATACTGTGTCCAAAACCACTGAATGGCAGGAAGCCCCGGAGAAAGACCTCCTGCAGTCCCTTTCTTTTTGGGATGTCTTCAGTATGATTAAGTCTCAAAAAGCAGATGTTTCCATGTCATACATGTAGAGTATCCCGTGTATTTTGACCTGGAAACCATATAGCATAAGCAGTGGCTGATACAGTTTCATTCACCTGTGGACGACAGCGCCCCAGTTAAGAGCTGGTTCCTCAGTGCTCATTGATTTTGGACACAGAGACCAGCTGTGCTGTCCGCGTCTCTGTGATGCATCAACACTAGCAGTAAGGCGATAAGGTGTGGGGGGGGTGACGTTGTCTTTGAAAGGGTTAAAGTAACTTTAATTGCGAGGCTTCTCTGCTCAATTACAGTGTGTATATATATATACACACACTATTAAATACAGTTCAAATCCACGCACATTGTGCTATTCACACAGACATCAGAGAAGTGACCTGACAAACACATCCGGCTTCTGCGCGATAAACAATGCACAAACTCCACACACACAGTCACACACAAACACACACAGTGGGGTCAGTCGTACCTGTGCACGGCGGCTCCACAGATGCTGGACATGAGCGCGTACCCGCTGCCACCGTACACGCGCAGCGCGCCCGGGTCGCACACGGGACAGCGCACGAGCACGCGCTCCCGCTGCAGATGAGTCCCGAGTGTCCCGCAGGTGACGCGCACAGGGCCTGCAATGACAGCAGCAATAATAATATGAATATTAATAATAGTAGTGACACTGTCTAATGTGGCTGAAGTAATCCACTTGCACGGTCGGTACTTCAGTCACTCCACCTCTTCTACTTGCAAACCTGAAATAACAGCCCAGATCAAAACAAGTTCAGAATGTAATGCGCACAATGGGCTGTTCAAAGTATACATTTCATTGTACAACGTAATCATAATGAACATCAACAACAATAATAATGATATCAAATCCCATATATGTTGAAACTGTGTGTTGCAGGCAAGTAAAGATGAACAGCATGAACACAATAACTCACTGTCCACACCCGAGCCCAGCGCCGCCGACACTGCGGACAGGACACCTACGGACAAGAGACAGACCTGCGTGACTCCCCGACACACATACTGACACACAGACACTCACACACACACTGCACACACACTGCACAGACACACACACACACATGTTCACTCTGCACACCGCAGTCCTGCACTCCGCTGGGACAGCCCACGGACGCTGAGCAGACCTACCCAGCAGGAGGAGCACACACATGACGGCGCGACGGCACACCTGCGGACAGAGATGGACACATGGGTCAGCGCTGAACACACCCACCGCGCAGCAGAAACAACTGACTGACATTTCTGTATTATTTATTTTGTCAAGGTAATTGAATTATTGAAATGAAGATCCCAATGTCTGTACCTACAAAATAATAGATCTGTGTAATAATATATTGAATTGTGTGTACGCACAGTAACACTAACAGGTGTTGCTAGTTTCACAATATACATCTCCACTGATACAACTGTTCAAATAACTAAACAACAAAACTGGAGGAAGAGACTGTCATTGCACTTCGAACAAATATTAAAATATTTATCAAATATTAAAATACCAATACATGCACACACACATTTATTATCAGGATGAGGAAAATCAATAATTGATTAATAATAAATGTGTGTGTGTGTGTATTGGTCAGGGGGGTTGGGGGGTTAAACTAATGAATCAACACCCCCATCATCCCCACGCACAAACACACAAACACACACAAGAATACAGACTTACAGACTGCAGGTCGTTGTCCTGTGGGTAGAGTCCTGTTGTGGGTTAAAGTAAAGTCTTGGTGAAATCCGTGCTGTGGGAGAGAGAGAGTCTGCTGGTCTGGCTGTCCTGCGTCTGTGACGGCGCGTGCGGCGGGGGCTCCTTAAATAACGTCCCAGGAACATCCTAGCGGCTCACATTCCCAGTGACATCAGCGAGGCGTTCCCAAGGTGTGGAGCTTCGGCTGCCCACCGTGTGCAAACTAATGCACAGTGACACGAAACCCTTTCAGACTCAATACTGAGGGCTTGTGTGTGTGTGTGTACATATATAAATCTGAGCAAAACACACAAAGCCTGTCTGTATTTTCTGGAAGGATTGTGTCTTCAAGGGATCTGACTTTTCCCATTTGGAAAAGTTCCTTTCTTAATAAGAGACTCACCACAGACCTTCCCTCTCCCTACTTTGCTACCCTTTGCGTTTCAGTGCATAGACCCGACCACACCTGAGGGGAGGATGGCTGAAGAAGCGTTGTGCAGTTGTGTCAGGTTCACACAGAAAAAGGAAATGAAATGCCTAACAGGTGAGGCCGAGCTCAGAAATAGAAAGGAATGAACACAAAAAAACAAAAAAAAGACAAAATGCAGAAAAAATTAGGACTATTCCTGCGAGACGTTACTGGCTGGGTCCGATTTCACTGTCAGCTGCGAAACTGAAAACAGAGGACGGCTCTGAGGGAACGGAGTTTATATAACTGATCAAAAAGAAGCAAAGAACACTACTGATCAAAATCTGCTGTTTGTATGTGCTTGATGTGTGTGCGTGTTTGTGGAGAGAATGTCAAGCTGTGAATGCATGTTTAAAATATATATATTCTATCTGAGGGACTTTGCTTAAATATAGTTTAAAAATCATTTAAAGATATACAGCTATGCACAGCACAAATGTAAATATTTGTCAAACTACCATCTTTAAATAGCTGCTACTGTGGCAAGTTAATTCTGCTTACTGTTTATTAAATTGACAAGTGATCTGATAGTCTGTCACAGTGAAATATTATTCTGCTGCAAATCTGAGCCGGGCCCTTCTGCCCGTGTGTCCTGTGAGTGGGTTGTGGACGGGTCTGTTTACAAGATATCCGGCAACACAAAACTCAGACTGTACTGGCTGCTTCCATTCCTCCCGAAGAAAGGTACATGTTGGGAAAATAAAGAATCCGTTCCAGAAACCGCATCCAACACAGAGACGGACCGATGCCCGTTATTTTATCCCGACTGCCACAGATTCTGCCTGCGAGGGGATTCCCACGCAGTGAAGCTGTTGTTGGTTACGGTTCTGTTATTGAAAAGGACAGTTTGTTGTTTTCCACTGTACTCCCCAGCATATAAACACACAAGGCGCTGGTGAACCTTGAGTTATATGTGGCTTCATGCTTAAAAATCTAATTTCTTTGTCACCTGGCCCGGCATGACATCAACACAGTAATTTATCATCAATATATTGCCAAAAAGCCAATGTTTGTCTTGGTTTTGCCCTGCTGTTTGTGCCCGTCCAACAAGTGTTGGCCCTGCCCGTCCCTTGTCCAGGAAACTGGGGTGAATTCATTTTAATCAGAGGAGACAGACGTTTCATGGTGCCACCTATCTGACACAGTCACGAGCAGCTCACACACTTTTCCATTGCAGCAGCGTTTTGGAGACTTGTCAGGCTGAAGGACCAGAGACGACTCAAGTCCAAAACACACTCGATGTCTAATGCAGCGAGACCGAGGACGGGGAACAGGAAGCCAGTTGGTTTCAGATTATTTGTAAACTTTCCTTTGCACTCTGGACGTTAAACAGGCAGCAGAACTAATAGTTTCTATATCTGGTTTAATGAGAAGCACATGGAGGCTGGTTTTGGCTCGACCCGTCTCGAATGCAGCAGCAGCCGCTCCGCAGGCAAGGCAGGGGCCCTCATGTGAAATGGTGCCACTTTTGTCTTCGAGAGACATGATACAATATTTTGTCTATGGGATGTAACAGGAGCGATTTTGTCGTCTGAATGTGAATGAAAGAGAATGAAAGCCAGTGCGGATCGAGTGTCGTGGTGATTGGAAGGAAATGATGCCATCTGTGGAGAAACCGCTACAGTCTGTCTGCAGTCGAGGACTAATTTAATGGATAACACGATCGATTGGATGCTGTGACCACTGGCCAATTCCCAGAATGCTTTGCAGGGTTTATATAATGTTGGAGGTGCGCTTTATTCAGATCAAACTACGCAAAAAAGAAAAGAAAATCATTGTACAACGGTAAGTCAAGAAGTGTCTGCAGTGTTCCTAGTCCCACCTGCTGGATTCTCTTACTCCAATATAGGGAGACTCTACACATATGGGGGCGACACGTTGCCATGACTGTGCAGATGTCTTTCAACTTACGAGCATCCCAGTGAAACGCATCATCCTTCTGCAAGGAGGATGAGAACAAGCCTCAGACTTCGGAGGCTGTTGATTCGTTGCCAACAGCATCTCTAACATCAGGAAACAACAACTTCACTGACCACTCAGAGGACGAGTTCAGCACTTAAAAACAGTTACCTATATATAATACGTTTTCACTCCAGAAACACACACAGACAGATAGACCAGGAGCTCGAAAATCTAACGTCGGCACATTTCCATCTCGCAAACAGGGGCGGCTTCATGGGCTCTCTCCCGTCTCTCCCCGCTAAGCCCCTCAGTGTGGGAAACAAATTAAACCCCGAGCCGCTCTGAAGTGATGAGAGCCGACACACTCGACTGTGCTCGGGCCGTCGCAGCGCTGACCCCAGCTTCACAGAGGTCCTCACGGACTGCAAGACAATTTGTTCCACACGTAGAACACGTTATGTCTCATTATACAAGAGGGGATTTTCCATTCCTCTACCCAGCATCCACAGAGCTCACCTCTAATGTTAAATGCATCAACAAAATCACATCACCTTTCTTCTGTTATTCAGCTACACGGTTATTCAAAATGGAGGCGAAATATGTATACTTTAAATAATGGTGTGTATAATAATGACTGATCTGTGGTGACGCACTGTGTGTAGTTAGGTAAATGGCCTGCAATGAAAAGTCTTGCTCCACTTAACAGATTGGCCTTCCCGTGTACAACATGTTAACCACACGCAATGTTCAACTGGTCCTGAACTTTCCAGCCTGTGTTCAGTTTTGATCGAGTCCTGGGGGACACTAGCATTTGCCATGTCTTCGTCAGGCCTGGGACCCCCGAGCGCTGCTGGGCCACACTCTCTTTCCCAAGCCCTACATCGGCTGGGGGTCTCGGAGAGGATTAGAGAGTTTGGGATAAAAGCAAGCAGCGCAGAGGAAACCCCAGTTTGACCCAGACTCATTATTTTCACGGACAGAGTGCCACCCCAGGGTCACTGGCATCGTGTGCGTGTGACAGTGCATGTGTGGTAATTAGGGCAAGTTTGCTCAAGATCTTTAAGTCTATAAGATCTATAAGCAGACCTGAGACCCGGATGCAGTCAGAGAGGGAAGACTAGCATGGTCACTCGGGGGGGAAACGGCACAGCACTACACTGTCCGTCTACCGATAACAAACTGTCCGCGTTCACTTGGCCTGGCTTCGGCACTACATCAAACATGTCTCTGATTGTTTGTACCAGTAAACTCTGTGCCGCGTCCCAGTCTATTAAACCCATTAGCTCAGCCAAGCGTGAAGCTCCGGAGGGATCGTGCTGGGTCGTGTTTCCAGTCTTCGTCACAAGCAGAGGGTTAATAAGCCCTCGATTCGCACCACGGAAATAAAGCGTCACAGAAGAGACCCGGGAAACGCGGTTAGTTTCTCTAATTATAGCCAATCTGTTGCATTTTTATCAAACGAAAGCTATTTCCAGATCTATTGGGATGTTTTTCGAGTTTATTCACAGATACAGAGATAAAAAGTGATCAGTTTTGTGAATCTAGCAAAATGAACGCAATGTTACACAAACCATGTAAAAAGGGAATCTAGATCAAAGTTCATCAGCCCTGATTAAGTAAATAATCTATCTCGGGGGGTTTATTCTACAATTCTGTGCATATTTTAAAAGAAACATTAAAAAAGAAAACTAAATTCTGCACAAATCATTTATAAAAAAAAATACCTAAAAACTGCAAAAACAGCAATAAATACAAACAGAGAATGGACAATCGGCAAGATTGTCCAATCAACACAGAGCCGCACTTCAGTGCACAGCCGCACGCCTCAGACAAGCGCTACAGTCTCTACCACATCCGTGTCACAGTCTCTACCACGCACGACCGCACCGGCATTCCCTCCCATCAGAGGCGTCCGGAGTCGCTGGGCTTCCTCAGAAAGGGTCTGCAGGTCAAGTGGTTGTGGTTCAGATGGGGAGCGGACTGGACCTCCGCAGGGCTGTTCTGGTTGCCCGTGTCCACCCCCGAGTCGCCACTGTCCGGCACCGGCTGGCCATCTTTCCTGTCCCCCTCCACGGCGATCTGCACCTGCTCGGGCTGGGCCGGCGCCCCCTGCTGCCCGGCCCGTACCGGCGTCTGGAGGTGGGGCGTGGCGCTGGCCGGCCCAGGGCCCCAGAGGCAGCGGAGCATCGCCTGCAGGTCCCGCCGGAACTTGGTGCTCATGACCATGTAGATGAGCGGGTTGTAGAAGCTGGCAGACTTGGCGAACAGGCTGGCCAGGACGCTGGCGAGGGGGGGCGCCTGGAAGCCCCAGGCCGACCACAACGAGATGACGGCGTAGGGAGACCAGGCCAGGATGAAGGCAGTGCACACCACAAAGGACACCTGCAACAGGGAGGCAGGGCAGGGGGTGAGGGCAGGGAGACGCCTTGGCAAGCAACACAAGCAGGGGGTCCTGCTATCACAGCCCACTCAAATCCCCTCACTCCGACTCCGTCTGTACCGGCTGGCAGCGCTCACAGTCTGTGGCTCGTGATCATGGTTTAATAAGGAAGACGTGTTTAGTAATACTTGTCTGAATCTAAATCACTCGCCTCAGATCCACCAGAGTCACAGACAACAACGCGAGAGAGAGAGAGCGGGGGATCAGCGATTCATCCACACCTTCCGATACCAAACTAATAGCCAGAATGGGCCCAAAACACCATGTAAATACGTTTCATTATCATTCAGCACTTCAGGAGGAGACCTACTGCTTCCACACCGACTTCTACAGCTGACAGAGGGCGGAGGACGAGGAACAGGCTCCTCATTACAGCAGGAGCGGATCTGAGAAACGTTAGTCGGCTGGAGCTTAAAGCTGTTGTTTTCTTTTTAATCTGCCTTTGACGTGACTTTTTGGAGAATCGTCTCTCAGGAGCGGTTTCGAGTCACGGACGCATTCCAGGTGCGACGCGTTCGTTCATGACATTCTTCTGCTGCACTTCCTTGCTCTACATTCAGGTGGCCCTGGTCTGATGCTACACTCGGCGCTGTTTTCTCCTTATTCTGCCTCTCTGATTGGGGCTGTTTTTAACCAAACCCACCATCAACAATTTCCCCCCGACGAGGCGCTCTGATGATGAAACTGCGGGTCCTCTGAGGGGCAGAACAGTGTGGTGATGGAGGGTGACCAGGCCAGGTCCCCGCTGACTGCTCTACTGGTTGCCTACTCTGAATGGGTAATTGCTTAAGTGGAGATTGTAACCAATTAAGTGCCCAACGCCCGGCAGTCTTACCCGAGTGACGCTGCGCTCCATGCGTCTCTGCCGCTCGCTGATCTCGTCCCCGCGCGTCGACTTGTGGCTGGACCTGACGCTGCGGATGAGCGACGAGTAGGAGAAGACCATGAGGAAGACCGGGATGAAGTAGTTGAAGAAGAAGATGCCGACCACGTAGGACTTATAGTCCAGGGAGTGCCTGGCCCGGGCCCAGTCAATCTCACAGGTCCCGTACTTGCGGGCTGCGCGGGAGAAGAACAACAGGACAGTTGGGCACTGAGACTCTCCCTTGTGTTATATTTATAACACGCTATTACTATATGAACATACATCTCAGAGGAGGGCCTACCTCTGTAGCTGCCCCAGCCCAGGAGAGGAGCTCCGGCCCAGAACAGAGCCCAGAGCCAGGCGGCCACGATGGCCAGCGCCACACTGCAGTTGTTGATCCTGTAGGCTGTGGAAAAAAACACACAACACAACGTCAAGCTCCACAATAACGACCAGGGCTATTACACACAAGCTGACCGTCAATATAGGATATATATACGGGTATCTGTTCTTCTGCTGACTGAGAGGGACTATTATCACAAGATTATTATTATTATCATCACCTCAATGCAGTTTGATTTGCTTCTCACTCGACTCACTCTGGGAAGAAAACTGATCTGAATCTGGTTTCTAAGCTGAAAAAGACGGTAGAATCGATCCATTGTGTCGGACGGAGAAATTGAAAACTGTGAAGATGTTCTCTGGCTGCATCTCAAACCACAGAGGGACCCTGATCTGCGTGGATGTCATGGGTAGTACACACCACGAGGACACGCCTAATCAGTGTCATGGATTCGGCCGCGGCAGTTCCTCCTCTGAGGACAGTGCGGGTCTCGGCCGCGGAGACACCGGCGGGGCTGTGTGACTGACCCGAGCCTGATAATCCTGTCAGCGCCGTTAATAACAGACCTGGCGGGCCTCCAGGTTGGCAGCGAACGGGCATACCTTGGTGAGGCTGACATCCTTTGATGTATCGGATGACACTGATGGCTGTCAGTGTGTTGATGCTGATCAGACCGAAGAGCAGGATTAGGAACCCGTCCACCTGGCAGGGAGACAGCGTCGGCAGATTACGATGAAGGGCAGAGGACGAGAGCCAAGCCAAGCTAGTGATCGGCCGCACAGAGGAGCGCGGAAGATTAAACGATAACGAAGAGTGCTTGTCTGAGCTCGAGGTGATCGGAGCCATACGGGGCAAGACTTACAGGGAGGAGAGACAGACACCCTGGACCTGAACGCAACAAAGCATCCTCACTCACACGGTTTATACATAACGAGCTCCAGCAGTATGTATGTGTCGGTGATACAGGAATTAAACATACATGCATTAAATAAAACACGCACTCACACCCCCCCCACCCCGTGCTGATCTGGACACAAAGTCACGGGAATGAGATGGGGGTGTCTGTCTTGTTAAACATAATGCCCGTGTGTGAAAGACCCGGAGAGTTTACTTAACATATTGTTTTCCCTGTGTCATCAATACGCTTCCGTACCTTTTATTTAAATTTTATTTTATTTTTTTGGGGGGGTGTATTGCTGCCACATAAAAATCAGTTTGTAGTAAAAGGACACTTGTTCTAATGGGTAATCTCGCAATATGACAGAATCTGATCATTGAGTTTCCACACAGCGCCATTGAATGCATTTAATGTGTATTTTATACCCATGTAGCTACCCGTGTTTACCTATTTCTGCCATCACAGACATGCCACTTCAGGTAAATCTGACATGAACTTGCGACGGTACAGATGTTTTCTTTAAAGCCCGTTCTCACACTGAGCACAGCTCCATTCATGTGGCTCAAACATGGTCATAGATCTTGATGCCTCAGACCAAAATTAAAGTACAAGTGGACACTGTCTGACACGCCTGCCATTCCTGTTTAGCTTGCATCCAGCATTTTGTCTGGTACATGTGTTTCTAATTACTACAGTTTGTGGCAGCATTTTATTTGGTTTATTTTCTTTGTGGAAAAATTCACGGCACCATTTCTGTTTTTGTTTTATGAAAATTCAACACAATGAAATATAGCAGGCCTTTTCCTAAAGAGATGCGTTTTTGGAACGATTTGCAGGAGCAATCTGTTTTTATCCTTCCTGTCCAGTTTTGTCGTATCTTTTTTTTTCGTGGCAACAATACACAGCACCCCCAAAATAAAAAAATAATCTGAGATTTACATTTTCTGGTGGCAGCCATTCGCTTCCGTAGTTGTGTGTGTTGTAAACAAATGTATAAAAAACATCTCAGTTCATATCCACTATGTCATGATGCTTCACATTAATAAACCTACTTGACTTCCAGAGCCGCTGTGTTATTAATATCGACTCCCACACAGACACTGCCGGGGAGGTGAACCTTACCTTGCAGGTCCAGATACTCTTGATCAGAAAGTCGTCGTCCCTGAACACGTTGAAGATCTCCAGGATGCCTCTCGAGTATCCGAATATGGAAATGCTGGCGTCGGAGACGGCCAGGTTGAAGGTGAGATAGTCGTGCGGCTCCAGGACGCGTCTCTGCTTGGACAGGAGGAAGATGACGACTCCGTTCCCCACCCAGGACAGCCAGCCTGAGGGGAGATGGGCACAAAAGGCAAAGCTTTGGAGAAGACGCTTCACAGCACACACACAACAGAGACGCACGATCTCGCACTCCAGACACATCACACTGACCGTGCACACGCGTGTCCTCACACTAACGGTCTTCACTCAGAGGCTGCTAAGTAGTAGCACGTCTTCAGAAACACATTTATCCAAGTATTGACTTCCTCATGTGAGGCAGGTGTCACGATCCTAGCAGTTTAATATCACACCAACACTGCAATGATATTGTTTGTGATCCATTTACAAATAATCGCTATAATCAACCCAGATTAAATGTTTCCATGTCTAATTTAGTTAATTCAGAGAACATGTTGTCGTACACCTGTGTCACTGTCACTACACTGCCTGGAGGGGAGGCGACCATTAGGCCTGGGCCCTAAGCCGTGGACCCCCAGAGAGTTATTTTCTCCCACATGCCATCAATAGGAGGTTTTTGTTTTTCTCTCCTCCGTGCCTAATGGTTTATTTATGTAAATTTTAATTAACAGTTTAAGTGATCTAAAATAATGTAAATGGCCTATTTTTATTTTAACTTTATTGTATTATTTTATTCTGCTGTACGTTTGTTGTATGTTTACCAGTCTGTAAAGCGCTCTGTGGCTACCCTGTGAAGGATCACTTAGTTATTCTTGGATCACTTAGTTATTAATGGACACCAGACGAGCACGATGGGTCGAATGGCCTCCTCTCAGATGGACACTGTCTTATGTTCTTATAAAAATTTATTGATTTTCATTGTTTTTGTTGTTTATGATATTCATGTCTTGATTTTTTTTTTAATGTAAAAGCAGACATTGATTAAGTAGTGCAAGCAAAATTATAATATTTACTCACCCAGAGTAATTAAATAGATGCCGATGGCCGTCTCGCCGTCCTCGGAGACCCGGTACACGGTCCGGTTGTGGAGGTCCATGCTGTAGCTGTCCATCAGCCCCTGTCCCATGGTGCATGGCTCTGAGGAGACCGGACCTGGGGCTTAAATTGCCCGAGTGACGCACGCAGTCGGATCCCTGTCCCAGATCTGTCTGTCAGGATGGGCTTTGAGTGTCTGCGTGTGCGCAGTGCAGGAGGGATGAGACAAACATGAGCAGCCATCTCTGGAGCTGCCCAGGAGCTCTTTAATCTGGTTACATGGCAATTTCCACTGGGGACAGCCATGCTGGCCGTCTGGTAATCAGTTAATGCACTTACTTACTGGGCCGAGTCCTGGACAGATCACGGAGCCGCTCTGACCCGGAGTGCCTGGCTGCGGGGGGCTTAGTCTCTGTGGCAACAGAGACCACTGCCGCGGCTCTATCACTGCGATTAAGGGCCACCCACGTGCATAGTTCAGAGTGTTATTACAATTGCTAGTACAATACATATACATACTACCGACTTACTCCATGACCAGGTAACCCAGGGCCTTCAGAACCCTGCACATTAAAGCTGCACATCAAGCAGCCCGTGCGATTATATAATACAGCCCTCAGGGTTCAGTGGAAATAGGGCCCTTATTGATGTCTAAGAATATCTATATCAGCGATCGGCAAGCCCGGCTTTTCATCCACCTCCACTCAAATACATTCAATTGGAGCATGGTAAACACATAGTAAAGTGAGGTGTATATATGGTGTAAAGCATGGTAGAATCATTGGGAAATGTTTTTACCATGATTTTACCACATGATACACTTTTACTTCTGCATTCCAGCTCCCTCACCTCTGTCCTGGTCCTCCTCGATCGCTCTGCTGCCTGTTGATCACTCCATCCTCCTCCCCTCCCTGGGAAGCCCTGGCTCTGCTCTCATCTGCTCCTCCTCCTGCCTCGATGGCCATACCTACCAGGTGACGTGGGGAAGATATCCGTCCACACCGCCACCTCTCCTCACAGGTGAGCCCCAGGCTCTGTCTGGGTCCCTCCTGCTCTCTCCCCACACCGCTCTCGGGGCCCCCATCGCATCCCACAATGCAATGGGAATCACGGCGCAGCAGAGAGTCGGCGCTACAGGCAGGAGTCGGCTGTTTGACCGTTTAAAGGAAGGGCATCTGACCGAACGGCTGTCAATCCTGACTGATTGGCTATGGAATGTTCTATTGCATTTTGAGGGTTCCACCGCTATCATCAATGGGATTGTGGGTGTTTTTTATACATCATTATATTTATGATATCTGTACTTTAAGCACAAGCAACGTAATTGGTATAACAGTGAACCTGCAGGCATGTAGAGAGCAACTAGGAGGAGTTAGTGTTCAGACAAACAGAATAACAACAACAATAATAATAATATAAAGATCTTGCAAGAGAACAAGACTATGTTCTCACACGCAGACTATTTCAGGGCAGCTGATGCTTAGTCTAGTTCAGAAGATTTCACACAGAAAATAAAATCTAGCATTTAAAAACAACTACAGATATATCCTTGTGAAATGTGCTGATAAATATGACACTCTGAGCCCAGGCCGCAGCGAATATCTCCCTGTCTCCATCCAAATCTGCCCCACGAGCCTTTTTTTATTTTTTTTTATGTAACTTTAGGCCGAAATCTGCAGGGCAATTAAATCCAAACCCAATGATTAACACCATCTCAGCCGCCTCGTCTCAGTCAATACAGTTTATTAGCAGAATTACAATGGGTTCCAAGAAGCTCCTTATGAAAAGCTAATGCACTTTATATGACTAAAGAGATGTAATGAGCAGGAGGCTCTGCACACGAGTAATAACACTGTCCCCAGAATTAAAAGCCCACTTCTCACTGTGAGAGAGGAAGTGTAAAGAACAGAGCCTAGAAGAGCAACAATACTGAAGAGCCCTCGAACACCGAGAGGAGAGGACGGCGGCACTTGACTATTATTCACAGAACGCAGAGAAAAAGCCAAAGCGCTGCCGAAGGCCGGTCCAGATCCGGTTCCCAGTCAAAGTCTGTGTCCAATTACATTCACCAGACAGATAAAATCAAAACCTCTTATAAAAAGCAGTCTCTCGAGATTAAAGCAGACTCTTCCGATAAAAAAAAAAAAAGTCCCTGCTTTATAATGTTGTCATTGTTCTCATACACAACTCAGACACGTTGGCTGAAACGTGCCCCCTGTGAGCGACGACGCGATTGCTTCGGGTTTGGGGGGCAGAGAGCCTCTTACCTTTGACAAAGTGTCTTTGACACCCCGGGGGGTTGAGAAAGTGACGATCAGGGTTACGTTTACTAGAAGACTATGGTCTTCTGTGTTTGAACAGAGGTGTTAATAATAAATAATAAATAAATACAAAAATACAGTTACATTAAACCTCAAAGAAAATTATTGTTTCTAACATCTCAAGAGGTAAGGAAGCCACAGGAGGCGATAGTATTTAACTGTTTATTGAGACATTGCATCGAGCAACAGATAACAGAGTGGGAACCAGGCGAGAAGTTCAGGAGCTGAGAGAACCAACGATGGGAATTATTTGCGTCTCTTTAAGTCTCATGCCTTAAGCCGAGCCTCTTACTTCCACTCTCAGGCTAATAAAATCAATTGTTACACATTTTAATGGATTTTGATTTGGTTCCCAGAAAACACAGCTGTAAAGACCCTCAGAGAGACAAGGCAGCTCCGTCAGGACCGACACGGTCACAGCAGAGACACGGACACGTCAGAGGAACAGAGGAAGGCGTCGAGTCGAACACGGGCAGAGGGGACAAGCCCAGAAAGTAGAAATGTTTATCCGAGTCTGTATAACTAGTCCTTCATCAAGTCCCAGGACATCCTGTGCGTTTCCCCCGGATAAATAAACCTCTGAGCCTCAAGTTTGTAAGAAAGGAATGCAGGGTAAATCAGAAGACGTCGCAGGGCGGTTAATACATCTGCGTCACGTGGACAGAAATGGAATCAAGCAAAGGGGTTGAAAGAGCGAGTTTTAGAAACTATCGAAGGAGTGGAGGAGCGCTGACCCAGGCGCTACAGCCTCACCAGGGCGGCTCTGTGGGAAGGGTGGCGTAGATGGTTAGTCCAAACTGTCCATAAAGCGAAACATCCCGGAGGACGCACGCTTGTGTTCGTCCGTCTCCTATTTCTGTCCAAGTTGAGATAACTGTCAAAAGAAAAAGAAAAGAAAAGCGTTGAGGACACTGAACGTCTTCGAGTGGAATTACCGTCACCGACACATGAACAGGTCGCGTGTCTGTGACAGTCATTCCACTCAAAGACGTTCAGTTCATCAGTAACCGTTACGTCTCACAGCATCCGTGTCTCCCTGACCCCCCGGTGCTCCCTCAGAGGGATTTACCTGTTTGAGAAACTGAGAGGCGTTGAAGAGTTCGCTGCAGCCGTACAGCACGCGCTTGCCCTGCTTGGCCTGTGGAGGAGAGGAAGAGCTCAGAGTGCCGTCGAGACCTCGGACTTCCATACGGCTTTATCTCTGTATTATTGTACATGCAACGAATACAACAGGGTCCATCGAATAGGGTTTACTCAGTAACGTCCTCCTGTAGGGCTGAAATCCGTCTCTCTCTGAAACCCAGAGTACTGAAGACGTATGGAAACACATCTCAGTGTCTCAGAACCCGTTCTTGAATAAACGTGAAATCTACGTGGAAACAGTCAAAGTAATTCCGCGTTTGAATTAAGAATTACTGGTTAAAAAAAGAGTAAAACACGTTTTAAGACAAAAATCTGTAAAACCAACTAATTTACCTTTGTGTAGTCGACCAGGTTTTGATACTCGATGTAATTGCCTCCACCCACCACAAACACAATTGCCTGGAAGGGACAGACATGAGGATACGCTGGTGTCATGTCATAAAATAACACATCAAAAAACAACTGAAGAATTTGTATTTGATCTCATTTAAAAATTGTACCATACAGTATGTAAAACTCCCGAACGCCACATGGTGCACACATCGTGAATCAAACGGTTTGTACTTTACTGTACATACATGCTATTTTGAGCAGGTTATTCTGAAGGAACAAACAAAAAAATATAAACCAGCCCATTCCAGTTAAACAGATATATATTTCAAAATAATTCTACTGATGGGATAGACCTGAACCATCTCTAGGACACATCTCTGTCCAAGTGCCTTTAGCAAGCCCCGAATCACGAGACGTCTTCAAACGTGCAGACACAGAAATGAAAGGGGGAGAGCGAGCGAGAGAGAGAAACACCCCAGTTTGACTCACCTCCTGGAACGGATTCTTGTTCCTGGGGATGGAGCTGTAAAGAGAAGCACATGCTGGGTGAGACCTCTATCACTGCACGTTCGACTCGACTCATACAAGACTACGACACGCCACTGCAATATGGCACTGTGGGACACAGAGACGTCCACAGAGCTGGTGCGATCCCTGTGAACTGCACGAAGACGTTCCTGTGAGATAATCCGAGATTTAACCTAAGACGACGAGTTGACTTGTGTGTTGACCACATTCGATCCTATCTTTCCCGATACAATCAAGGCTGAAGCCGCACGTTCATTTCTGATGTATAAAGATACAATAAATGAACTACATGAATAATCAGATGTACCATAATGACCAGCTCTCGGTTTATTCACAGCACGAGAGTCAGAGCAGCAGCACCTCATTTGGAAAGTATGAACCGATGACTGTTAAGGGAAACTCAAATCTTTAAGCTTCATGGCTTGAAGAAGACAATTCAGCTGGTTGGCGATTTGCCCAGAACCAGATAATAGTCGGCTATTTAAAATCTCTCCGTGCTTCTGTACCAGAACATCCGAAATCTGACCTTAAGAAGAAAAACTAGGATATTTTCGTACAGCTCCGTCTGTCCGATTTTGATTCCAAAATAACACGACACAGAGGAGCTCTAAATCGGGATTCAACATCTACTAACTTACTTTGTGTTCCTGTCTCGTACCTATAAAGGTAGTGAGGAATGAGGTCAGTTTCAGTTGTAAAGGAGGACAGAATAGAATAAAGCAGGACCAACTGCATTGGGGGTACAGACAGGACCCTTCTGGGGCCCATTCCAATTTCAGAGGGACTGTCAAAAGCCTCGCCAGTAAGACAGAGGGATGAATGGAGCTGGCTGCGTCTTTGCCGGGCAAACAGCATGGAGGAGAGATTATTCCAGTGTTTAATTAAAGAGGTCCAAAACTAAACTGATCAACAGCAACAAAAGCAATCTGAGGAGAATAAAGCCCTTTCCCTTTAAAGGCGGGCTGCTGACAGAGAGAGACCCCTAAAGAGGATCTGGACATGAGCTTCATTGGAGCAACGCCGCCTCGTTACCTAACCCATTACATAAGAGCACCACAGCTATTAAAACAAGGGTAACGAGTTGCTCAAATGACACCTCATTACACAACCTGTTCACATCAATTTAGATCATTTTCAACTTGTTACTCTTGGATCACATGACTTTAATGAGGTTCCAAGATGACACGACTAGTGCAAGACAGACGCACAAAAAACACACACAATCCGCTTCTAACAGAATATACAATTACGCTGTAATCATCGGAAAGCCATATTGAATTAAGTCACATCGCCAGGCTGTCTGCGGCGTTACTTCCGAGTTGGCAAGCGCTTCCCGAGGGTTTATACACAACACACAACGGAGCAGCACAGCGAGAGACGCACAAACTGCCAGTCCTGTCCGTCAACACCAGCAGGGCCCAGTGGATTAATGAGTTCAGGATCAGTGTTGTTATTCTCGTGTGTGTGACAACCAGGATCTTTACAATAAACAAACACACAAACATGTTTACATTCAATGTGCGGGACAGGGCCTTTTTATACGTATTGGAGAAAACCACGAAGACGGGATGGGTCTAAAATACAGTACGGTGTGCTTTGGGGTGTCAAGTGACTCAAAAAGCTCCTTTTTAAGTGTGTTCTTCCAAAACCTTAAGGCAGATTTATTAGTGTTTATTTATTTATTTAATATTCTTTAAAATCAAAAAATAAAGAAATAGGGCTTACAATTTATTCATTTTTAATCCATAAACACTCAAATACAAGACACGCAGTTCTTGCAGTTTCTTACCTTTCACTGCCACGTAGCATTTTGGGATCAAAGTACCTGTAGTCATCGGTTTCCTGTGGAAGAAAAAGAAAATCCCTTTTAATAAGATTTAATAAAATAAGAAAAAAAGCACAGTTCTCAAACATGTCAGCTGTTTGGACAGCTTGTGTCCCTGGGAGACGTACAAACACAAACCTGCGCAGTAAACGTGCCCCGCTGTGAGGGACAAGACGAGAGGCAGCACCAGAGAAAATTAAACGGCTTCGATGGTGTTCATGAAAATGCAACAAAGAAACAGTGAACTTGTGTGGGACGAAGGCCAGAACCAGACTGACGGAGAGGGACGGAGCCAAGCTGCAGCTCGCCGGGCCGAGGGTCTCGCTACAACACAGGGTAACAAAATACTGCCTTTTTAAGCCACCGGTACCCATCAGCTCCACCGAATGTGGAAAATACCAAAAGGAAAAATGCGAAGAGAAACAAAGCCTCTCCTTTCATATATTGCATCTGTGAAGACCGGGCGATGAAAACCCACAGGCGACAACCAGTCAGGAGCTTTTGAAGCAAACGAATGTCATCAACTGCTTGATTCTGTGAAGGTAGTGAGAGCGCACGTACCGCGGTAAAAAGATTTCATTAACTAGAGTAAACCGCAGAAACACTCCTATTAAAATAATGCAATTTAATCGAAAACTCAATACATTGTGTGGTTCAGGCAAAGGTGCCATTAAAATGAAAAAGATGAACAAGAAAACCTGTCACTGAGAACAGGAAGTAACCGGTGGCTATTTTTAAGGCTTGTAGAACAATTAGCTGTCGGGTGAGAGAGGCACGCATGTCGAGAAGAGCCTGATTTATCCGCTAATCGTTTGATAGCACTACCCCCCTAGGGTGGGAGATGGACACACACCGGCCGCTGCCCCCTCCTCCTGCCCCCTGCAGGTACACTGGCCAGAACTACACAAGGAGTGTTTCCCACAAGGCACTGCTCCCAGCGCTCACGGGTGGCGGCCCTCCCGACTACTAAGGCAATCAGTCCAGTCTCGAGGGGCAGGTCATGTGGAAAACCACACACGATCGCAGCACGAGCCACTGAACCGCTGGGCAGCAACTGGTTATAAATCCTCGTCTCAGCAGTTTGCACTCATGATGGATTGGGGCTATTAAAAACATATACACTTCTTTGTTTAACTAGGCAGTTTTGTACACTCACAAGCGTGTCTGTGTGTGTGTGTGTGTGTGTGAGTGACTGTGTGAGTGAGTGTAGATTGACATCTATGTTGTGCACTAGAGCTTCTCCCATTGGTCAACAGAGATCCGTTCTCATGCCAAAGTTTAATTACTCCTCCAACAGGTAATTTATCTGCTTGCTAACCTGAAAGATGAAAATCTAATATTATTGTGCAAGATGAATAAATTATAAAAAGGACAACGGACATGCAATAATGCAGACACTTCTACTCGTGAGTTAGAGACGCAGCCCATGGAGGAATTCCTCACCGGAGGCAGGGGGCCGTGGAGTTGGGACACGATAACGGCCCACTGTGCTCCGTGGAGAAGAAATCGCCCCCCTGACATGGCCGGCAACAAGCCAGAACAGCAACATCTCTCTGAAGAAAATTATCCAGAACTCAGAGAAGCACAGCTGGTCCTTTCAGAAGGATGGCTCTCGGGCGGTTTGCTGAAAGAGAAGCCGGCACTTGACTCCCACTGAGAGCTGCTCCACATTCCCCCGCTATCGATTTACCGAGGGGGTAGCCGAGTTAGACGTTGAAACGCAGATTTGAATACCGAATCTGAGCTCGCCCCATGAAACCCAGAGGAGAATGGCATTGTTTTGGCACAGAAGCGATAGATTTCACTCGGTGATGCGGCCACGGGATTTAAGAACCCGTTGAATCTGTGCGTTTTGTTTTCCCTCCCCAGTTTCTCTCCCTGCTCTGTCCTAGAGGAACAATCCGCACATTGTGTCGGCCGCCGTAATTTCAGGAGATGAGAAAATGATAACATCACTATATCCAGTGAGACTCTTTTTCAGGCAGTAACAGGATATTTGAGCAGTCATTCTGTTCTCCAGAGCAGACCCAGGCATTCGAAAAACAGGACAGGGATTCAGAGGCATCTTCAGTAATGCGTTCACATCCCCCCCACACAGGGAACCCGATGGCCGGGTCTCGGCGCTGCTGGCATTCGTGCAGCGACGCTTCTTTGCACAGTCGCTTCTGCAGATGCTTCAAAATCATAATCACTACGTGCCCAGCGAGCGTCCATCACAACCCCTTAACTCTGTACCAGCACTGCCTGATCTAAATTACATTAATACACAAATCACTCCTGTGCTGGCCTCTCTGCATTGGCTACCTGTGTGTTTTAGTCACATTTAAGATTCTTCTTCTCACTTTTTAAGCTCTGCATGGATTAGCCCCAAGTTATTTTTCTGAATTGCTGCACCTTTACACTCCTTCGCGATGTTTACGCTCAGAAGACACTGGTTTGCTTGGACCTGCATTTTGGGAAAGAGGGCTTTCTGTTCCATCACCACAAAACTGTGGAATGATCTTCCAGCTCACATGAGACTGAGTACCTCCATCAATGCATTAATGTTTCACTACTATTAACTCTTAACGTTTGTGTTGTTTGTAATATGTTTATGTTTTATTTTTTAATTGTAAACTGCTTTGTGATGTCCTCGACCATAAAATAGCACCACTAACTTTGGGAATCGCAGTGTGTAGAAATGTCGTGCGTTTAAATAATCAAGCACGGGCTGCACTTGGTTAAGATAAAGTGTACAACAAAAAGGGGTCTCATTTTGTGGATTTTGCACAATGCCATTCAACACACCAAACCTGCTATGTGGTGTTAATACATGGGCCTCCCCACCCCCCCGTGTCCAGGGTCTACTCTGTACCCGGAGTGAGTTTGGGTGGAAAAAGCCGCAGCACACACACATGCAGCGCCAAACAAGAGGACTGTTTATTATTATATATTTCTTGCCAGACGCCTTATCCAGGACGTGCAGGTTAATGACGGGCTCCCCGAGAGAACAGGTCACAAACACTCAGTCCGACAACATCCGACACACAGAGGCAGGATCTCTCTGCTCTGAAGAGCGAGGAGCCCGGGAGATGAAACGGCCGGGCTGTTTTAGAAATTACTATGAAAAATGACAGCCTTGTTTACCCCAGATGCGCGGCGCTCGGCCAAGGGGGATGAGAGCGCTGGAGTGGAATTCGAGGGCAAAAGAGAGAGAAGAAGAAACTCGATGTGGAGGAAGGGCTCGGGCCGTCGGAGCACTTACTCGGGCTCAGTTCTCCTCAGAGTGCTGAGCACTGCGGTGTGGACAGGACCAAAATAAATCAAGGCAATTGTTAAATCATTTTCCACAAAAAAAGGAAAACAGAAACAAAGCCAACACCGAAGTGCTTTTGTGATCCAGATTTTGGAGCAGCTCCTCTCAGGAGTCACGGTTACGGGAATCGGGCAGTTGTCTACTGGCAGAGCCCCTTCCCCGGGGTCCCGAGCCCCCCACTGTTGGCCGTTTACACTTCCTAATGGCCGATTCATTTGCTGTGAAATCGCACTGTTATCAGATCGGCGGAGGCAGGACAGACAGGGGGAGGAGAGCTGCAGTTCAGAGGCACTAATTAAAATAACTCGACTGCTTTGATGACAGACACGGTGATGGAGCCAGAGAGCTGATTTGGTTTCCTGTTTTTGTAGAGGAACTCGTACTTTGGGGCAGCAGTGCGGACTGAAACATGTCCGGGGCAGAGAGAGAGAGCGCCGACAGCTTACTTACCGGGTTGGACTTCATCTCCATCAGGTTGTCCAGGATGCGAGTCACGGGCAGGTTCTGCAAAACAGTAACCGGGTGTCAGACAACAGGCATCACCTCGTTCACAGGAACAACCATGAAGAAACTTCTTTGACCACATCAAACCAGAGGAGCTTTTCCAGATCAGCAGGGACACACGCACCCGGGGACACAAATGGAAATTGGGCTTCAAGGCATTCAAGACAGAAAACAGGAGACACTTCTTCACACAGAGAGGCGTCACAATCTGAACAAACTCCCCAGCGATGTGGCTGAAGAGACAATTTGGGAACATTCAAAAACAGACTGGATAGGATCCTTGATCACTTAGTTATTAATGGACACCAAACGAGCACGATGGGGCGAATGGCCTCCTCTCGTTTGGACACTTTCTTATGTTCTTACACAATCAAGCACAATAAAACCAAAGCCTGGTCTACTTCAATGGCAGATCAAAGTGTTACCGAATCCATTAGAACAGTTCCTGTTTGAAGTCAATGTCTGAAATCACAACAACCACACTGTGTCTAATCAAGCCATGCATTTGCCCAGAATCTCTCCGTCCCGCAAATTGATACTCTCGGTGGAAACACCAGCTACTGTGGCACGACTCACATGCTGCTTCAGGACTAAATTCTTCACCCCTTCCATGACGAACTGAGAGCCCGTGTTCATGACCCTGGAAAACAGGCTGAGAAAGAGAGAGAAACACAGTCAACAACACCGATTGGTCAACAGTTTCACAACCACCACTTGACCTGTTGTGTTTTTCAGGTCACACTGAGTGCAGAACTAGTCTTACTGCAGTTATAACCTGACCTGCAGACACAAAGCGTCTCTGGGCCGATCTTTATTTTGAATATTGATCAGCGGACACTGGCACAGCCCATGCAACGACTGTCTGAGGCAGGGATGTCAGAGGATGTCAATCAAGTGGGTCAGTCTGGGCCTGGCAGGACTACACTGCAGCGATCGGACTACAGGAAGAAATGCTGAGGGGGCACATGGAAAAAAACAGACTCTTCCCTATTGAAACATCTCCTGCCTTTGATTTCCACTGGATTGTGGAGACGACCACAGTTTGATCCTGCTAGACAAACGCTCGGGGGGTCTGACACAGAACGAAAGAGTCCCTCTGGTCTGTGGTCGGCGCTTCCCCTTAGACACGTTTTTAAACCCGTGCGGAATAGAAGACCGTCTCTCTGGCGCAGGGGTACGGGTCCGCTTTAAGAGTCTCACCCCAGAGTCTTGGCTCCACTGCTCCCATAGTTGGCCGGGGTTGCCGCCATCTTGGTGAATGCTCTGGGGGGAATAAACAAAACATAACAATGAATCAATTGGAAAGGTCTGCGGGTCTGCGGTCACTCTTGCATCAGGCCGATTTATCGTATGAATTATAACTTTGCCACAATTTATGAGACACATTTTAAATCACAAAGTATTACATAATGTTAAATAAGTGTGAAAATTTGCCAAACCGCACAAGCGCTTCCTAGCAAATCACACACGAGGAGAATGGTGCAGTAAGTTCAGTGCGCCTGCCATTGATCTTATTTGCAACACATGATGATACTATTACACACCAACAGCATCCTTTGGAAAAACACGAGCTGCCACCGAGGAGCAGGGCTAACAGGAAACAGATTATTGTGAGTGGAAAAAGCAGATGGATTGTTTAAATCTTGTCTTGTATTCCAGGACTTATTGTTCCAACCGAGGACTACAGCAAGACAAAACAAACAACAAAAGCGAGGAACACGCACACTGTTTTCATTTGGGATAACGCAGTGAACGGGCACGGCTCCAGGAAAACAACCCGATCGTCTTCCACAGAAGGACGAGGGAATCGGCCATTAGGTGAGAGACACACCAGACCCAAGCAGGCCACAGTGCAGTCTAACACAAACCAACAACAATGAAAACAACCTAAACGAGACAGTGGAAAGGAACACACACAGACGGCGTTGAGTGCACTCTTACTTCCACTGCTTGATGTAGTTCAGGGGAGACAGGTTGCAGCCGGCGTCCATCAGGGCCTTCTTGTACTGGTCCAGGTCCGCCTGCGAACACCAGTGGAAAAGAAGAACTGAGTGATACCGTCCGACCCAAGGGCTGATGGCACCACAGGGCCCAGGCCAGCAGCGCAGGGGCGGAGTGCTAGGCCGAGCTAAACACTTTGAAGGTATTTTCAGATCACAACAAAATTCTGTACAACGGCCTTGAATAGAGTCACACCACTTTGCCCATTTCTGTTCCAGGCCCGGCTCTGTTCATCCTCAGAGACAGACAGACCTGAGGTTTGAATGTGCTTTAAAAAGAAAATATGATGGAATTTATAAGCATGTGTTTCTTGGGGTCACTTGCTCTTTCCGACAAACCGCTCAAAAACACGGAGAAGTGTCACTTTTTCCACCGCCGAAGGAACCGCACGGGGATAAACAGGCTTCCATTACCAGTAAGCCCGATGAACGTATTATAATTGGTATTTAATTAACAGCAGCTGGCCGGGCCGGCGCACACAGACCACAGACCACAGACAACAGCAGAGCAGGAGCCGAGCTCGATATGTCAGTGTTTGGGTTCTGGTCGGTGTCTGGGCTCTGCGTGCCAGTCAGGGTCTGGGTCTGGGTCTCTGCGCGCCGGTAAGGGTCTGGGGGTCTGCGCGCTTGTCAGGGTTTTTACCTCAGAAGGGGGCTGCTGTGCAGTGATGTAGTAAATCAGAAAGAGTCTCATCTTGTCCTCTGGAGTCCCAGCTGAGGAAACAAGATCACAGTCATTTCATGAGTTAACAGTTAAAGACTCACAATCTTCAGAGACACTATGCATCGAATTACTGTGTCAATTTAAATTATGGAAGAAAAAAGCCAGAAAAACCCTGCCCTTCCCCGTTTTAACAAACAATCAAGTTTCACAAAAACATAGCGTCCCTTCCTCTCGCTGCAGAACGCATCGCACTGCTAATGACAACGTGTCGGTGACAGTGTTTGCCTGTAACTTCTGCAGACTATTTCGAGGAGTGATCAGAGTAACGGCGGCCTGGAGAGGCGAGCTTGTGTGACGCTGAAACTGCTAATTGCTGTGCTTAAGTGTCTGCTTTCTGTAATTACACAATGAATCTTAACGAGCTTAACCGACACTGCCTTGCACTCACTCAACAGCTGCTAATACAATAAAGAGAAAGGCAGGGGGGGGAGCGAGTCTGAACACAAAAATCCTACAAGACAAATGAGAAAAGTGAGGCCGACAACAACTTACAGGAATACATTCGATAAATCTCACACAGAGAAGCAATGAATAAAACGGAGTGGAATTGAATCCCTTCCTTTTCTGAGCTGCCCTTTGATTCACCTTTTTTTTATTGTAAAGGTAGAAGCAAAACAAAAAAAAGATACAAATCAAGTAAATACAGCCTCATTGTATCCACCTATCTATTGATCTGTCTTCCCACACAACATCTCAAGATGAGATCACGAGGTCTTCAGTATTGCTAAAGATCGATTTTATTCTATTTTTATCTTGGGGGGATTATGGCAAAATCTCCGGACGTGAATCTCCGCACTTTCCCAGACAGCAGGGATAAATTAACAGAAATTTAATGGCTGCAGCAAGAGGAAAGATTTGCTCTGTTTGTGCCGAAACCTCAGTAACTATGGCAGCAAACACTTTCGAGCCACAGTTCATCGGCTCTGCGGGGGCAGGTCCGCGAGCCCCCCGATCCGTGCTTCATTACAGTCCACTTCGAATAGGAACTCGCCGGCGGGGGAGCGGAGTCGCCAGAGAAATGTCACTCAGCACAGAAAATCATGTGTGTCTGCTAATCTGCCGCTGTTCAAAATAAACACCCTCTCGGTTTTGACAAGTGAGGGAAAACTCTGGCCGGGACCTCCAGCGCATCGGAGCCAATAGCAATTCGCACAGATGCATAAATCCTCCCGCGGTCGCAGACGCGTGATTTCCAGGGCTTCGTTCAACATCACAACACAGGTGGGAGCCACGCTGGCCAGATACCCAAACGCAGACCTCCTCCCACTGAAGAGTTACAACACTGTTCTTCAAATAAGACAAACAAGTGACAAAACAAATACAAAACAACCCCCTCACTATATATTCTTGACACCTACCATCCGGGTCGCTGATCATGTCCAGCAGAGACTTGTCAAGGGTGCTTTTGCTCATCAGCTTCTCTTCGTACTCAAAGTACACGTCGAGTTTCCGAGTCTGTGGAGACACAGCGGCAGAGACGCTATACTTCTATATGTGACTGGCCAACACAAGTACAGAAGGCGAGAGAAGCAACACACATTACACACACCGATACACACAACGCACATAGAGAAGGAATTGTTTATATTAGGAGAGAGCTCTCAAACGCTCCCACAGACAGGAGAGTGGACGTCCTTTGATGTTTGGCATCTCTGTGTGTGGGACTCTGCCATGGCTGTGATAAAGGGGGATGGGGGGACACACCAGTACCGACCACACGAGCCCCATTGCGAGTTCGTTCCCCTCCTCTGCTGCAGCTCTCTGGAAGCCGAGCGCGAAGATTGGTTGGTCCAGAGCACCGACACAGAGGGAGAGAAAGCCCGGATCGGCCCGAAAACACTGATGGGTATGGACTGAAGAGGAGACTTGTTATTGTATTAAATTACTGTAATTGAATGAAGCTTCGATTAATTTTGAGACAAGTGCGTCTGTCACACGGCTGTCAAGATCGCCCGCGCGGAGATGGACATCTCTTGTGTCTGTTGACGGCTGGCGAATGAAAACTCACTCATCTGTGTGGAGGACTCCTCTCGGTCTGTACACAGCCTGCTTTTGAGCATTGACAACGCTGCCATCCTGACAAAGAGGGGGCGTGGCGGCGGCGCCGGCGCTGGTTTGCAAATTACCAGTTCCTCCGGTTCTCTTCAAAGCTCCGGTGTCACAATTATTGACGAAACAAAGTGAAAACAAAACAAAAACACTGGGATCTGGCGTGTGTGTGCGCCTCTCTCTCATGCCTCTCCGGTTCTGCTTTGATTGCCTCCGCTTTTCCTTTTCTTTCCCCTGACACCCTCGGCCCTCCCTCTGGGGGCTGCAGAAGGACAGCGGGCCCCCAGTCTGGGCAGCATGATCGCACGGTCTGACTGACGAGGGTGAGTAATTGCCCCCCATGCTCTTGTCTTACTAAGTAACTCTTCCAGGGTCTACGCATTGACCTGAGCAGCTCAAACATGTCTAACATGCTGCGAAGAGTTTAAATTGAAGAACAATTTCCCACAGCATATCTGACCACAAATTATCAAAATACAACCATCTAAATTAACTCAACATCTAATATTCAATAACATTATTGTGACTAATAAAGTGTCAAAACAATAAAGGTCACACAAAAAAAACATCAGCAATAAAACCTGGTCCTGAAAACACAGCAGTACAGCAGGGGAAGAAATGGCATTTATAACAAAACTAAACGAAAGAACAAAATCACTCGCATAAAAAAAACTGCATCTGAACCTGTTCCATTAGCACCAGAAACAAACCACAAAATAGCTTGCAATCGAGTGCTTGATTGAACATCCAGCTATGTTTCAAACTGCACACAGTTTGTCAACGGCGTTTTGGGCCAAGTGGGGAAAAAGACCCACATGGAAACATCGGCTGCTGCATTCAGGTGCCGAGAGGATTTGGACGCAAGCTTCCTAACAGACTTCTGGTAAACATGCCTGCAGTTCAGTCCAGATCTCCACAGGCAGCGCGGCTCTGAGAGCTAGCGGTTTACCAGGTGTCCGAACGACAGGCCCAAGTGGGAAGAAGGGATGAGAAATCTGGCCGAAAACGACAACAACCAAATCTTATGGGGGAAAAACAAAAACGCTGTAAGAAAACAAACACAGTCTGAGTGGGAACAGGTCTTCACTTCGCCAGGCTGTGCTGGTCACACACACTGCCAGGATTAATAAATGGATCATTTAATAAAAATAGAAAGAGCAGCAGAAACTTCTGCTTCTCGAGGCCGTGAGACTCTCGTATTTAACCTGGCACCTCCATGTGTCCATAAGTCTTATCAGATGCGTCCACCGTCTCTCGGCATGATGTCATACATTCCGCCGCGCTCGGCTGTCGGAGCCGCGGGCTGCCGCAACAAACCGATGTACCCTCGGGGGCCGAGGCCCTTTCAAAACAAGCGTTTCTTTCTTTCTGAGTCGTAATAATTTCTGACAACTTTTATTACAAACATCTCTGCACTAAAACCGAATTACAATAAGTTATTTATGCGGCGCGAGTCCCTTCAAATCCCTCCAGAAGGTGGAGAAGCGAATCTGACAGGTCGCACTAAAACACATCGGTAAACACGGCGCAGACGTCTGCTTTATTTTCCACAATGAACCGCAAGGGACCGGCCACCCTGTTGGCGAGGCACTCGTCCTTCCATGTGTTTCAACACAAATGGGCTTTTTTAGTAAATCATTTCTTCACATGCTGTAGTCCATTATTATTCAATAAGCGCTCTGTGTCATCTTTTTATCTGTACTCACTAAATCAGATAAAAAAATGGAGCTGCCACCGAAAAGATCTGGATATCTCAGAGAACGCTTCTAATTAAATGTGCCTTTACTGTCAAAGGAGTTAATTTATTTTGCAGATCTTCACGTTTCTAATGCACGTGTCCACCATTCAACCCAACTGTGTTTTGTTTTCAAACGATTACATGCTTCGATTTTCGGCCAATCAGGGTATTTAATTTATTTCGCACGAGAGACTGTTGCCTGTCTTTCAATATCTGCCTCTCTGCAGCGGCTACAGACACACACAACATCAAACAACTATCATTTAAGACATTTTTGTTCCTGTACTAATTTTGGGTTTGGGTGAAGCAATAAATATCCACCTATGCAGGCATGTTATTTTACCCACTCATCCCAGATGTGTTGTCCTTCATCTTCAGCAGCGCAATGAGACACACAACAGGTGCCATCAATTGACAATATTCAATCGCTCAACAGCTTGTCAGCTCTGGACTGATGGATAGACCATTGCCAACGGGCACCAGAACATCCACAGGCTGTGATAATAAATAAATTAATAAATGCAATAAAGAGAGTTTTTATACTTTTAAGAACCAGAAGACCTGCCAGTTGGTTCTGGAGGGACGACCCATTAATTGATTGCTTTAAACGGCGTGATGTGCCAGAGACTTGTCCCGAGCCCTCGGTGATTCATGTCAGGTTTCCCCTCATTTCAGATGAACACAGAAGTATCTGGCAGGCAGCTGTGGGGCCAGCAGTAGAAAGAAGAAGAAGAAGAGTGACGCCAACATGAGCGGGCCTCCATCTCAGTGCTGCGACCCGGGGGCAGCACAGGACTGACGGAAAAACACTGGGGTAGGGGGGGGGAGTGAGGCCGACCAAGAGTCCGAGTGGACGTGGGATGCAGATGGACTGACTGTCATCAGGGCGCCAGAGGCAGCGCTGGACTGACGGGCTCTGGACGGACAGCCTCTGGACTGACTGGCTCTTCGGACTGACTGATGGCTCCATTGAGAGGTTCTAAAGCTCATGGACCTGCCAGTTCACAATTAGGTACTGATTTGTTCCTTTTTAAATAGTAGATACATATGGTTGGCATATCTATCCAGCAAGTAAAACTAGGTGAAGCCAACAAAAACACGGCCTTTTTAACCTTGAAATGAAATGAAAACGGTTCTCGTCCGTCTTAACTGTCTGTCCTGCATCTCACCAAAGCGGTTCTGTCGCTTTAAATCCCCGACCCGAACCTGAACCTCTTCTACAGAACAAACTGTCTCAGTGCGGAGATGGAACGGGACACTGTTTTGTTTTGTAATAGGATCGGCACGCAGGGTGGAAAATTTGAAAAGCTTATAATTTAAAAATTTAACAGAGTCTCAGCATGGCATGGCAGTTATATAAGTTGCTAATGTGTCGGACTTGAGCATCTACCCTACAGCCCTCACAGGAGGATGGATGTATATTCGCTCAAACGTATGACTGTCTGGCTCCCCCTGAAGTGGAGGCTATATGAGAAAAGCAACTGTATCCTTCTATTGAGAACCTCAGCTGAGGGTCTGATGGTGCTCAGTTAATAGTTTGCATTTAAAGATTTCTGCTGAACCATCAGACATGGAATGGTGCCAAAATAAATTCCAATCCAAAAGCCTACTTGTCAGAATCACTTTCTTGCAGTGCACTTATTACTGTCAGAGAGATCGTATCTTTAAGGCTGGAAAGGACAGAATGTGCTCAACTTGCCACTAGAGCTGGGCTGCATCAGAGCTTTATCTTTCAAGAACTATAACAGAAACCCGAGTTCCAGAAGACGTGGGGACGGCCTTCAGGGCTCTAGAACACTGAGGGAACTAAATAAAGTGACAGAGGGGAACAAAGGGGGAGGAGTCACAGAAAGTGGGAGGGATCGGTGTGATCTGCCCAAAGGGAAAGGAACTTCTTGTGCGTCAGGTCACATGCACAGGGTGAGCCAACAGCAGTCAACCTCTTTACATAGTCTATGCCAGCGGTCTCCAACCTTGGTCCTAGAGAACATCTGGTCCTTCTGGTTAGCTGGTCAAGTCTCCATCATCCTTGGACACCTGTTGACGGTGCTGGACAGGGTCTTTCCAGGACCAGGGTGGGTGGACACTCGTGACAGACTATAAGTTGTGTCTCTTTACCTTGATGTTGTCCAGAACTGCCGTCGCCACGTTCGTGTGAAGATCGATCAGCCTCTTCTTCTCCAGCAGCTCGGGCAACGAGCTGGCGAGAGATGAGTGAGACAGGGCCGTGACATCAGACAAGGATAAAGACAAGACGTGGATTTGCGACTTTGTCATGAGAATTATTTTATTTGTACCTCATGGCCGAGGTGAGCTTGGCCGTGTTGTCGGACAGCATGCTGATGGCTCCTTCATCCTCTCCCTCCAGGCCCTAGAGTTAAGACAATGGAGAAAACCTCGAGCAGTGATCATCCGCTCCACCCTGGCCACCTCCCCAATTTAAATAAAAATATCTACAGAGAATTAGGACGGTTTTCTGAGGAACTCTTAAACCGCTGCTGTTTTTGACCAGACAGGTCCTGAACCCCCTGGTGCGCCTCGCTCCTGGCTTAAAGCTGCCCCCCCGAGCCCCTGCAAGGATCGGGCCTCAATCGTACAGAGCCGAGGAAACGGACGGGCACTGATGGGAATCTAATTACTGCACATTCACAATCTTGCTTTTGACAGATATCTTCTGTGGAAAGTCATTGATTGTGTCTGACAGGCAGGAGTCTGTATTGTGTTGCAAACAGAAAATCCCGGAGGCTGACAAAGACCGAGGGAACAGTGATTGTTGTATAAACAAGAACAAAGTAAAGCGATAATTAAGGTAATTATCTACTGTTCCTTGTTGTCTTCCTTCCCCCCCAGTTTCTTTCTTTTTACTCCGCAATCACACTCCTGTCCGTTGCATCCCCTTGAGAGGACAGCCTCTCGTTGCATAACTGTTCTTAACAGGTTCCTCTGTAGGACTCAAACCTGAAATAACCGTGCCCCCCGTCACCCGTGACCAACACAGTCTTGCCCAGAGGTCTTTAAGGTCTTACCATGATGCTCTTCAGGCGCTTGACCTCGTCCTCCTGGGCCCGGTACGTGTCAAGCTCCTGCTGGACCGATTCGGCGACCTCTGGGAATGGGCTGCGAGAGGACAAGGTCACAGTTCAGGGTTTTCAATGCAAATACATCAAACAGCACAGAGCACAGAAGTGCTGGACTAACAGCACTGTGTCCATCGAGAGCATTTCTATCAAAGATTACAGGTTATGTTTATCTGTAAGTACGCATTTATTGACCTATACATTTACACAAAGACATGTACAGTCAAATGCCACCAACTAGGTCTTTATTGATCCTTCAGCGACCTATGGTCTCAAGATTCTTCTACAAACACACACTATAGATTCACAAATACACAGAGTTCAGGAAATCCTGGTTCCTTGTGTGTATCAGGAGGCCACGAAATTCACAAACTGAGCGCTTGAATTACCCCTCCGAGCAGCAGTCAAGCTGCGTGGAGTAAAGAGCAGACAGAGGGACAAATGCCAAGGGCTTGAGGACCCTGTTGACAGGGGTAAGACGGAGCGCATGGAGACCAAACTCCACCGTCACCCTGTGAGGTAAACGAAGCGCCTTGGCAGAGTGTAGCGCCACTGATGACAAACCGCATTAAGGGTTTGCAACGACGCTGCTGTTCAAACGACCACGGCAGCCCCGGAGGAGACGCGGTTTCCAACGGCCTGCCAAGACCGTCCGTGGCTCACATCGGATTTCTATTCCTACCGTGACCAGACTGAAGTCATCCTGCACTGGGAGAGCCAGCGGTGGCTCGAGGCCGAATCTCACCTGCCCTTGTGTTTCTGCCAGAACCGGTCGACGGCGGTCAGGTCATAGGTTTTCTTGTTCTTCTTCTTGGGCCGGGCGCCGGCGGGGGAGGCCTCGGGCCCGGAGGACTCCTCCAGGTTCACCCTGTTCAGATGGAAGTCCTGTGGACAGTTTATTGGGACACCAGTCACTCCTGAACCCATTCACGTCCTGCTACACTACACACAGACACAGACACTCACACACACACACCTCTCTGCACAATGTAGGAAGACAGAAAAAAGGTTTTCTTCTGTAGTTATGACCTGTGCATTTGCCATCTGAAAATACATTTATTTTCATACCTTAACAGACTCTCCTTCAGACTTTTTTGTTGGATTTGGAAAGAGTCAAGGTCTGAAGGTGGGTGTAAGTAATGAGTAATGACTAAGGTAAAGATTCTCAAGAGGTTTAACACTAAGTACGCCTTACACAACGGTGTTCAGCGGCAGTACGCACATCATCAGTACAGTTACACCTGCGAATTAAAACCATGCACGCTATCAATAGTCCACTGTGATCCTGAACCCTCTGACTAGACTAAATCAAAACCTGCCAGCAAACTGCAAACTTGATTTAAAACTTGTAGATGATAAATTAAATGATGATAGGGTACAGATTTGCAGACCGGTTAAAGTTTTCAGTTTGTCTAGCCCTCAAATCTGTAAATCCTAACGGCAAATACTTTACACGAGTTGCTGGAAGGCGTCCCTCTACAGGAGATGAGGAACGACATCCCTTACTTTCAAGACAGCTAGGAATTTTATGACCTCATAATAAAAAATAAAAAAAGGAAAAAGTAATTATGAATTCCTTATGTCGGACTTGGACTAAAAAATAGACTTAAAAATGGTTTAAACGTACACTACCTGATTAAAAACTGGAATGAGAATCCCTAACGAAGATGATGGTGGTATAAACAACAATAAAAATAGAACAGATTTCCATTTAATTGCCGCGACTGTCGCACATGTTCTTGTCGTTGAAATATCACATAAATCCCGCTCCACAGCCTTGTCATCGTCAGATCGTAGAGATTGATGGTGTGTCGTTGCGGTTTTTATGATGTGACTAAAAAAAAAATTGTACTTCAAAAACTCCACACAGTACATAAGGGGCGGGAAGACAAATTTTCAATCTAATCGGCTCTGATGTTCCCTAAACCCTGAGAACTGGAACAATGCTGCCATACGCCTCGTCAGCTACTAAGCTGTTCCATCTGTGGATACGGTCGACACAACTTATCAGTCAGACTGAAAGTCACCCTCAACCCATGACATGACGAGCTGTAGTGGAGTCAACAATGACATGGGTTGGATTTGGTGGGCTCAGCGCATCCTTTCCCTCCCGTTTACCCAAGTGTCCGAGCAAAACTAACCTTTTATATGGCTAACCTGAAAAAAACCCCGCAATAAACATGTATGCCTCCTCACACATTTTATATCCTGTGTGTTTTGTTCTGCAGGTTGCAGCTCTTCTGGACTTAAGAACATAAGACAGTGTCCAGTCGAGAGGAGGCCATTCGCCCCATCGTGCTCATTTGGTGTCCATTAATAACTAAGTGATCAAGGATCCTATCCAGTCTGTTTTTGAATGTTCCCAAATTCAGCCACATCGCTGGGGAGTTTGTTCAGATTGTGACGCCTCTCTGTGTGAAGAAGTGTCTCCTGTTTTCTGTCTTGAATGCCTTGAAGCCCAATTTCCATTTGTGTCCCCGGGTGCGTGTGTCCCTGCTGATCTGGAAAAGCTCCTCTGGTTTGATGTGGTCGATGCCTTTCATGATTTTGAAGACTTGGATCAAGTCCCCACGTAGTCTCCTCTGTTCCTGGGTGAAAAGGTTCAGTTCCTCAGTCTCTCAGTAGGACTTTCCCTTCAGACCTGGAATAAGTCTGGTTGCTCTCCTCTGAACTGCCTCTAGAGCAGCGATATCTTTCTTGAAGTGTGGAGCCCAGACTTACTAAAGACACTAATGCATCCGTCTCAGGAACATGAGTAGAGGTCGGGGGAAGTGGTCATGACCACCCAGGGACCCAGGGAGGTCATGCCCAACACACACCACCACAGACAACGAACAAAAGCTGTGACTGGGAATTATATTTTGTGAAAACAGAACAGGATATAAGAATCACACATGGAAAAGCCTAGTGCCCTTTGACCTTTGACCCAACCAGCTCTCCACAATAGTTCCCAGTGGAGACCAGCTCCCGTTACTTGGCATTAAAACAACTTCTATTGTGGGTCTGTGTTCGTTACTAGGTTTATATATTGTTCTGTCCTGAACCCGACTGCTCTCGTGACACAGTTCTGCACACAGCGGAGCCAGAAAATTGAAAGGGAGATGTGACTCTCTTTCCTCAGTTCCTTTGTTACGTTTCCAAAGAAAGCCCTTTGTCCAGGCACCGCTGCCCCCCGGCCCGCCGCTCAGAGGAAGTGGTTTGAGTCCATGACACACACTGATCTGATCTTCAGTGTGCTCAGGAGCGCCGTATCCAGCTGCGTCTCCAAAGAGCGCCGCTTCCGAATGCCAGGAAAGTCAAACAATAAGTCGTTCTTTAGAGAGGAGAGTTGAACAGGACGGGGGGGAAATATGAGCACCGCAAGAAATCGGGGTTTGGAACAGATTCTGACGGAATAAAGACGGACGGCCAAAAGCTTTCAAGCCGGGCCGAAGCAGAAACAGACCCGCTGAAGACGCTTAAGATGCGAATTTGTTTGTGGTGGCGGCGACGACATACGCAATTCGTCTGCAGCTGGAAACGGTGAGAAGGAGGGCGGCGGGGAGAGCGCCTCCAAACAGCAACGTACGCCATCGCAGCAAGAGAATCGCAGAGAGACGACTCAAACCAGCAACGCCAGTTCAGCGTTGATGTCAGTCTACGCTCCGTGACACGACACACGGCTCTCTGCTATCGAGGGCCATGTCATTCAGTCTGCCAACGCATGATCGGGGCAGAATCTGCCAGAAGTTTACGAGAGTGTGTCGAGTAAGAGCAGCGCCACCCAGAGGCCGTGTCGCGCTTGCAGGGTCTCTCAGTCCCTCGTTCACTAGGAGATACCGGGAGACTGCCAGCAACACATTACAGATGATTCTAGTCATTATTCTAAAACTCAGGAACATCAGTTTCCCACTCTCTAGAGCTAAAACGTTTTAAAAATAAAAATACACCTGCATCCCATTTCACCACGACCATGAGAGCGCACGCACACAACAGCACATCTCCTCCAGGACAACAGATGACAACTGAGCCCCCAAAAGTAAGAGCCTCCCTGAAGGGCCTCCTGGAACAACGCCAGCTCTCCTACTCTCTCCGGAGAGATGAGTTCAAAGGTATCAATTTCAAGACAAGCGGCAGAATGCGGTCCCTCTCCCGATGGCCAAGATCAATAGCTGCAGTCTCCTCTCTGTGATGTATGATGCAATTACGTGCCGACCTGCTGCTCAGCCAGGCTCTGACATCTGGAGAGAGAGGAGGAATTTCCTGTGTGTTCGAGCGGCGCTGAAGACAGCTCCTCGCTCGCTTTTGGCACGAGGACAATACCTTTGCATCTCTCTGCTCTTTTTCAACCACCGGATTGGTGCCAGAGAGGAAACGATCAACTTGTGGACAAACGGAAAACAAAACCAAACAAACAAACACCACGATCACTATTAATTATCAATGCGTCCCACAATGCTAGACTCGCTACAATCGATATTTATGGGACACCCAGTCCAGGATTCAATTTTTAGCTTCTGTAGAAGAGATTACGTCATTTTAAGTGGAAGGGAAAAGGTGCCTGAGGATTCCAGGGTGAACTCATTTTTTTTTTTTCCTCTCATCTTGCAAGATGGATGATAGAAACCCAGCCAAGAAGACTGGGATTCGGGGGGGGGGGGGGGTGAGGGGGAGGAATAGCGCTTGACAAATCATAAGGTAATTAGGCAAACCTCCAGACGAAGGGATCAGAACAAACTGTGAAGGAAAGTGTTTAACGCCTCCTCACTCAGGATACAGCAATTTCAGTGCATTACGTAAGCTCTGCAGCTTGCAGACCAAAATACACAACTGATCACTGGATTAAAAATAAGAAAATAATAAAAAAAAAAAGCATGACACCCATGACACGTAAGTATAAAAGACCATCCAATAGACTTGTGCGTGTAGATTTGCTATAGAAACTTTTAAGAGATTAACATCAGTGGCAAGACCCAAAGCGTAACACACACACCCCCATTCATGCCTGACCAGCATGGAAAAAGGAGGCTTAAGCCGAAACACAACTAACGCACCTCAGCCTGCCTTTACTGTAAGACCTGCAAAACAGACGTTTCAATGCCAATCCAAAGCGCCGTACAGAGGCCCGGGACTCGGGACGCGACCGGCGGTCTGGCACCGATTCTAAAGAAGAGGCTCATGTGACGAATGTGTTTCATCAATCAGCGCGTCCCCCAGGACAGAGGGACAAATACAATGAAATAACCAACACAGATCCGTCCTGGTCTCCCAGTAAACACACATGGCTGTGATTTAAAGCGGTTTCTGGAACAGAATCCCTAACTGTGTCATCTTCTATAATAATCGAGAATAAGGGCGAAGCGGTTCTCAATGACAGATGTGTTTCGTTGTGCTCTCTAAATACACCGAATAAAGCGACAGCAGTGTTACATCACTGTGAGGAGTCTCGAGCTGCAACAGAGCACCGAGATCTTATCGTGAATCTACAGGGTTTAATGGTTTAAATCTGGGGTCCCAGCCTGGTCCTGCAGGAGCCCCTACCCTGCTGGTTTCTGTTCCAAGCCCTTAATTGAACAAAATGTCCTTTTAATTATTTTAAACAGCAGGGCTTTTAAGTAGAAAATTGTATAAAGAACTTATCTTATTAAGGAAACAACTTTTTTTTCTGTTACAAAATTTAAAAGTAAAATGTAAGCAAATGAGTTCAATTAAGTAATTGAGAGCTCGTTGGAACAGAAACCAGCAGGGTAGGGGCTCCACCAGGGCCAGGGCTGGGAACCCCTGGTTTAAATTGTTTAACATTTGAATAAATTATGTTTTTTTAACTCAATATATTGTATGTGTATATTCTGGTTAAGAATTCTTCACTGTAAGATTCTCATCGTGGAAAAAGACAGATGATCTCATTTTTATCATCAGTCCCGGCAGCCGTTTCCCTCACCAGAACGTCGTGTATGAGGGCCTGGTATGTCCAGGTGTGGTGGAGCGGTGTCGCCAAGTCCAGGTTTCTGTCGGTGAGGACGAACAGAGGCCTCTGGAAGCTGAGGGGAGAGAAGGAAAAGTCTCAGGTCTTGAGCTGCTGTAATCTCCTCTGCTGGTTCAGGGGTGCATGGGGACGGTGAGGAGACAAATGCCCCCCAAAAGGCAGATGACCTAAAGTGACCTAAATTAATAAAACGAATTAACCATAAACAAAGTTTCAGGCACTGTATCAATCCTTCGCTTTCTCTCAATACTGCAGAGACGGTTAAGGTTTAATTCTGCGTTTGGGGAATGACACTCCAGTGGATATACAGGGACTCTTACACAATGCTGTGCTTTTGGACTTCCCAAAAAGGTCTGATTAAAAGAGCGACCCACCTGAACTGTCCGGTGCCCATGGTGTCCCCAGTGAACAGGCTGTTCCGGGCGTCTCTCAGGTTCTCACGGAGCTTCTTGTCCAGTTTCTGATAAAAACACAGAAGTGCTTACAATGGCCTTGGGATTTCATGAACTGACACTTAACATGTTTATAAAGCACAGTTCTTAAGACACAGACAATCACATGACAGAGAGCTCATACTGATTGGGTTGCCTGTGTCACATGTTAAAGTGGTTCTGGACATGACACGTGTAGACAGGAGACGCAATTAAATCAATAAAAAGGTAAAGAAGCTCAGTCTGCCACGGCATCAATTTTTACAGTCGTCATTATGAAGCGATAGAAGGACCAGGCCGGGCAGACAGAGGGACGCTGGGGCCACAGATAATACGGGGTATTATCAGACGGTAATAGACGGTAATAAGGGGAGTGTGGACTCTTACCACTGCTACCATCTCTGCCGCGTTCCCTCGGGGGCAGCGGATTATCGGCACAGCACCTAATACAACAAACACAGACACTTAAGGATGCAGCTGATGACTTTAACAGACTCTCCGACGAGCACTTTCCTCGTTCCTTACTTTCTCATTTAGGACTTCAAATACAGATTCTTCAGAAATCTTTTGGCTCGTTTGAACTCACACACACACACACAAACTCTCAAACACTCACACACAAGGCTGAGCGTTCTGAGAAGCACATCAAGCAAAGCAGTAAAAGCTTATGTTTATATACAAATAATTGTAAAACTTTGTCAACACCCATCTAAAAAACCCCAAAAGTGGCACACGACATGAGACAAGCTGCCCTCGTCACACAACCCGAAACTCATCCCAGGACCCATTCAGACCCACAATACAGATAATACATGCAGAAGATCAGAAAAAGTGGTTAAAAAACACAGTGGCGATATTTAATATCTCACTCGGGACGGTGAAACCCGAGTCCCGACACCAAAAGTGAAATTAATCACTTGGAGTCTCTGGCCGGGATTTCCATCGCAACAGTGTCTGCATTGAGTGCGAGAGGCGAGCGCCGCATCAATCCCTCCGCCGTCTTTTATTACTCATTCGGGTTCAGAGCTCCCTGCCTTTCGCAAAGAACAGAAAACACAAACGCAGCTGCCCTGGCAGGCGGCTCCCACAGACTGGGCATGAATCGCAGGACAATCCATCAAGAGGAGCCGCTGTGGACAGCGAATTGACTGGGCTTCTACATTTTGCATTAAGTGAACTGCCCCTTCATAGATAATCACACTCAGAACTCGGTATTTACACACTTGTCCGACCTTTAAACGGGCTCTTAAACTCTCTGAAACAGAAGATCTTTGATCTACGGTGAAGCTGTAACAAACTTAAGCCCCCATGACAAGTCAACAGGCGAGGGGCGATTAGACAAATGTCTCACATGTCTGTTATGAGGGTGAAAAGTCTCTCTATTGGACCATGCACGATTTGGTAAATCCTGCTCTGTCACTGTGACACATTTCCAGGGTAAGACAGCCCCGTCCTGAACACCGGAAGTCAAAAATCCGGTCACATGGCGGACCCAGATTCACCACAGACTCCGTGTTTTACCTGGTCGGCATCACACCAGCTGCCATTCTGCTGCCATCTAGTGTCCAAAGACCAGCAGGTGTTTCACTGTGCCGTTAACACAAGTGTTTAGGGTGCACGGAGAATCAACTGTCTGACAGACCTGGAGTAAGAAAATTATCCTCACCCTGAACGTCAGGGAGTAACCAAACTCACCCAGAGTCACGAAGAAGCAGAAGAGGCTGTCCACGATGGTGTCCATTATGGCTTCCATGTCAGTGTCCATGATGTCTGGCCGGTTAATGGCTGGGAAGTAATACAGACACACACAATGAGTTTAAGGATGTCAGGATTTTAATCTATGCCAATAAAGCATCAAGAAAAATCCAATCTGACCAAAGTGTGGAATTCGTTTGTACTAAACCAACATCACCGCCTGTCAGTCTTAACTTCTCTACACAGTCCCAGGACTTCATCTACACGCTTGACATGTCACTCTACGGGCCCCTGTCCTCTGCGCCCGCGTCTCGGCACGACTCACCGTGGTACGAGATGAGCTCCTTGTTCTGATTGCAGAGCACAAACATGTCGTCCTCCAGTGTGATGAAGTTCAAATACTGATCGAACACCTGTCGACATAAATACCGGCCTTTAACGGTTCTGTCCATTTCAAAAGAGACATCCCTGCCGGGCATCCACACAGACCACAGGTCACTCAAACTCAACTCAAGAATCCTTTAAAACAAACAGCAGCTCGTGCTCGACTCATACATGATTGCGTCTGAAAATCAGATTCCTTTAGTGGCATCTCGCTGACCTTGGTAACCTGCGTCACCGCGTTGGCCCCCAGCGCTGCGCTTGCGATGTCCTCTAGTTTACTCCTCGATATCGCAGAGATGAAGTTCAGGTAGTAGGACTCGTAGAGTTGGTTCCTCAGATCCTGAGAGAGAGCAGACAACAATGTAGGACTGTGCAAAGCATGCGTAATAAACAGTGTGGAGGCGGGCACTACGGCAGTCCGTTACCTGGCATATCCGGTCAATATTCTCCTCCGTCGGCATGACAAAATAAATGGCTGGGACATCGGGGATCGGGTCTCGGTCCGAGTGCAGTAGCCTGAAGAAAAGCATTCGTGTCTCAGCAGATGCAGAGAAAGCATTTCACATCGTAAAGGCGTGTGGGCCAGGAAAAGCCATGAATAACGAATACGGTCAAAAACAAAAAGGAAACAAGCCAGGACCAGCATCTTTGTTTAGAAAGTGAAAGAAAATGTCAAATCACACACGTAGGACGCTCCCTCTGGAGAGTGCCCAAGTGCCAGCTCAGCTCAAGTTGTTACTCACAGGTGCAAAGTCATGCCCATGTCTCTGAGGTCCTTGACCGACAGCAGTGGGGAGATGATGTCCTGGCCGAACCGGTCGTAGATGAGGACCTGCAGCAACAGGAGGGAAGATACGAAGGAGTTACACACCCTGGAGCTGCTGTCACTCACACTCAGCGAGGGCTGGACATGAAACGCCACCCCCAGCCGTGAGACAACAGGGTGTTGTGCGTGCTTTTATAAACCCAGCCCCCAGGCCCGGACACAGGCCCTGGATGATGCGTTTGGATGAGGCAAGAGGAAGAAGCTGCCATTAAACCGCACGCTGTCATTCAGAAGACTCGTAATGTACAGTTTTGTCACATTTCCTCTCTCTCCATATTTATAATTTGTTCCAGATCTAAATCTGTGGACAGACTATGACATTCTTACCGACCATTCCTGAATAGTATAACTGGGTTGTTTCTCTGTAGCCCCTCACCTTCCATACTGGCTCCGATGAGCTGTTCTTCAAAGGAGGAGCGTTAAAATTCAGCATCCGCTTCAGAGCAGCTGTGAGGGACCATTAACACAAGCCACGCCAGAGAGAAAAACAGACAACTATGTGAGCAAAGAGTGCAATAACAATGTAGGACTTACAGTCAGTTTCAGCCCCTTGCAAAAGCATACTGACCTCTGTGACAATTTTCTACACTCAATATAGAGATTCTTAAATGTAATGTATGTATATTACATTTATATACATAGTGGACACATCTTAGGACAGGCCTTCATGCAGCTGTGGATCAATATGGGCTGACGGTGATGATGCACATCCCTGGACAATGTTACACCACATCTCAGATCAGAACGCGAGAGCAGATCTGTATTCTACAGCAGGACTGGGAGACTCTGCCTTAAGTTTCCAGATAAAATACAGTGCCAGATAACTTGATAGATCTACATCAATCCCAGAGAAACACAAAATTACACTTCGGATGACAGTGTTTGGCCACCATGGATGACACTGTGTCTGTAGTGGTCCCCAAACCGGTCCAGGAGACCCCACGCCCTTCCGGTTTACATAATTACAGAATTGAACCTTACAGTGCATTGTTAGTTCAATTAAGGATTAAATTATGTAATTAAGAGCTTGGTTGGAACAGCAGGGCACGGGGGTAAACAGGACCAGGGACCCCTGCTATAGACCCCGTGTCCTCTCTCTGTAAGCGACATGGGTGTCACTGTGTCTATAGTGTCCCCTCTCTGTGGGTGTCACTGTCTATAGTGTCCTCTCTCTGTGGCTGTCACTGTGTCTATAGTGTCCCCTCTCTGTGGCTGTCACTGTGTCTATAGTGTCCCCTCTCTGTGGCTGTCACTGTGTCTATAGTGTCCCCTCTCTGTGGCTGTCACTGTGTCTATAGTGTCCCCTCTCTGTGGGTGTCACTGTCTATAGTGTCCCCTCTCTGTGGGTGTCACTGTGTCTATAGTGTCCCCTCTCTGTGGGTGTCACTGTCTATAGTGTCCCCTCTCTGTGGGTGTCACTGTGTCTATAGTGTCCCCTCTCTGTGGGTGTCACTGTCTATAGTGTCCCCTCTCTGTGGGTGTCACTGTGTCTATAGTGTCCCCTCTCTGTGGGTGTCACTGTGTCTATAGTGTCCCCTCTCTGTGGGTGTCACTGTGTCTATAGTGTCCTCTCTCTGTGGGTGTCACTGTCTATAGTGTCCCCTCTCTGTGGGTGTCACTGTCTATAGTGTCCTCTCTCTGTGGGTGTCACTGTGTCTATAGTGTCCCCTCTCTGTGGGTGTCACTGTGTCTATAGTGTCCCCTCTCTGTGGCTGTCACTGTGTCTATAGTGTCCCCTCTCTGTGGCTGTCACTGTGTCTATAGTGTCCCCTCTCTGTGGGTGTCACTGTGTCTATAGTGTCCCCTCTCTGTGGGTGTCACTGTCTATAGTGTCCCCTCTCTGTGGGTGTCACTGTCTATAGTGTCCCCTCTCTGTGGGTGTCACTGTGTCTATAGTGTCCCCTCTCTGTGGGTGTCACTGTCTATAGTGTCCCCTCTCTGTGGGTGTCACTGTCTATAGTGTCCCCTCTCTGTGGCTGTCACTGTGTCTATAGTGTCCCCTCTCTGTGGGTGTCACTGTGTCTATAGTGTCCCCTCTCTGTGGGTGTCACTGTGTCTATAGTGTCCCCTCTCTGTGGGTGTCACTGTCTATAGTGTCCCCTCTCTGTGGGTGTCACTGTCTATAGTGTCCCCTCTCTGTGGCTGTCACTGTGTCTATAGTGTCCCCTCTCTGTGGGTGTCACTGTGTCTATAGTGTCCCCTCTCTGTGGGTGTCACTGTGTCTATAGTGTCCCCTCTCTGTGGGTGTCACTGTCTATAGTGTCCCCTCTCTGTGGGTGTCACTGTGTCTATAGTGTCCCCTCTCTGTGGCTGTCACTGTGTCTATAGTGTCCCCTCTCTGTGGGTGTCACTGTGTCTATAGTGTCGTCTCTCTACAGAAGCACAGAAGACACTGATGCACAAACAGTCTACAGGGCTCCAGGATCCAGACCCGGGCATCGTACTGCTGTTGTATGTACGGGTTGAAAACACGCCTCTGTACGGCTGCGCTGCACTGCTGACAGTCGGCACTACGTCCCTTCGGGCTTCAGACAGTTTTCAAAGACCGGACAGAAGCGTTAGACTGCTCAGGACCGCGTAACTCGCCGTTTACACGCCGTTTACACGCTGTTTACACGCTGTTTACACGCTGTTTACTCGCTGCTCCTGCGGGCTACGCGCACAATCCAGCCAGGAGTAAACACAGCTGACCAGCAGCTCGCAGGCCGACAGAAACGCCACCTGCCGGGCGAGCCCCCGCGACCAGCTGCGTTGAACACACACGGGCCGATGAGCCGAGCACAGACCGGGGCGCCGCAGCGACAATAAGTGGACCGAGTACAGACCTGTCTGCTTCTCCCGCACGGACGCCGCCATCTTGTTTGGGAATCACGCAGTGACGCGGCGGCGGATGACGTGGCAGCTGCGGCTGCAGAGGCGCAGGGAGCGTCTGCATTTTGCGAGCCCGAGTCTGGACGCGAGGCTTTCCGCGTCGTGCGTTTGCACAGACCCCGCCTGTGAGGAAATGTCAATACCCCCTTGCTATCCTGGACACTAGGGCTCATACCGTGAAAACGCAAACTGGAATTAAATGCATCTGCATGTGACAATACATTGTGTAGACCATAATATCGAATATGCCAGATTACAGTAGTGTGCAGCTTGATATGCGTGATAGATGTGATGTCTAAACAATAGGCAGCATGTTTCCGCAGTTCTGTACCATCTGCAATCCTCATTGGTGGAGAAGTGCAGTATTTATGTTAGCATACAGTATGGATAGTGCGGCGGTAGTAGTATAGCACTCAGCAGGGTTAGCACTGAGTAAGTAAGTGTACTATTACAGTATGTAGTTTAGTAATAGTAACATAAATCGGTTAGTGTGTCAGTCATGAAAGTGTCGTAGGATACTGAACTGATGCAGCCTTTTCATTGGTCCGTGTAGTATATCCGCCTATGATGTCACCACTGCATCCCTGGTCTGTGCGTTTCTTTACTCATAACGCACTATTTAACACTGATACACTAACACTGATTGCAACCTACATGCACGACTGCATACCACACTACTGAACACCAGGTGGATGAAACCTGTGGATGTTTTATTCTTCAAACACATCAGATACAAAGGGTGCCAATACTAATTTAAAGACATTAGTCACTATTACACATAGAAATAACAGGCTTTTGGGATTTTTCATTCCTTCTTGAGTAACTAATGAGCAAACTAATCCTCATATTATTATATTTCTTTATCCACGGTGATTTACAATTGGGTTTTTACTGGATTAACAGGAGCATTTTTAGGGACAAAATCCAAAATTATTAAAAGGACACTTTTGAACACTGCAAGCGAATTCAGATTGGAATTCACAGAGATTTTGAAATGTCTTGCTTTTCGATTTTTCGAAGCAAACATCTCTCTGCTTTCATGAAGAGCCTTTAATACAAAAACAAAGAACAGAAAGAGAAAGAAGAGTAAAACACTTTACACACGTTGACACCGCTACACATGAAGAAAGGACCGTAACACTTATCCAGAACTGTAAAGTCCGACCCACAACAGACGAGTACAATTATTTACAGTCAGAAGCGTCGATATATACAGTCACTTAAAAACATGAAACAAAACAGGTATATAATGCAGAGGCAGTCTAATGCTTTGCGTCTCTGCGGTATCCAGACCTGCGAACACGCCTGGCCGGGAGCGAGAGGGACCATATGACACAGGGTGAGAGGCGTGTTCAGATCATTGGTGTAGTTTTTTTAATCACAGTTGTCGTGGTGTTGTGAGTCTGTGTGCGTCGCTTGAACACGAACAGCCAAAGTTTTTATTCTTGCGTGAAACCTGTGTGTCATATACATATCTATCAAACTTTATGCACAAACATGATACACCCGTGAACGTGAATATTGTACATGTAACTTAAGAGCGAGTGATGAGAAGTGAGTGAGATACAGAAAGTCCTCAGGTCTGAAGCTTTAGTACAATCACATCAATGAGGGTCCCTCCTTCATGAGCACTGAGCTGTTTCAGGTACAAGGATCATTACCACTAGTTTTAGTATTTATTTTTATAGTTGCACTCCTCCATCGAAGCAGTCATGGGACCAGGACTGTACTGGGACCAGGAGGTAAACGGCACGCCCTCAAACCGGAAACTGCAGGAGAACAGGATGGGCTTGAAGACTGGGTGGTCAGCATGGCGTTGCGTTTACACCACCGAGTCCTTCAGGAGCAAAGTCACCTCGGCCAGCTTCACCCAGACCGGACCCAGGCTGTGACACCCGTCTGATACAGTCAGAAACAGACACCAGTCTTCAGATCGTAGTGTGAATCCTGCACTCCTGTTTTGATAAATGAGTCACGTTTTCTACTCCATGATCTGGTCTTGAAAATACACAGCAAAGCAGGGAAGAAACTAAATAAAAAACTCTCAGCACTATTCAGCAAACTGGTTGCAGTTATCCTGGCAGATGGCGTAGTCCATGTTCCTCCTGAAAACATCATAGCATGAGACCACGGGCAACAAGATACAGTTGAAGGAGGGGTTGGCTTCCGGGTACATTCCTTGGGACTGGGGTTGTTCATGTATGAACTCCACACACGGTTCAGGCGTGAAGCCGATGGCCGGCACCGTGTCAGCCGAAGTAGCGAAGATGAGAATCATCTCCAGGGAGGAGGCGCAATTCCCATCTGAAACACACAGTAGATTACGATCCACAACAGGCCAGAAAAACACCACAGAGAGCAGACCGGCCATGCTACCACAATGACACAATGAGAGGCGACATCAAAAATAAAAGACACAGCTAGTACCTTCACAGTCCTGCAGGTATTGTCTCCAAAACTCAACCACTGTCATCTCCACCGTCACCCTGTTCTCATCAGACGAGTAGTGGACCGTGAAAAGGTCACCCATCTTCTCGGCCGTGAGTTTCTCAGGTCTGCCGCAGAACACCGGAGAGAACACCTCTGGGAACTTCTGGATTTGGTCCAAGACTCCGAGTGTTTTCAACCCTTCGCGAAATCTGAACAAAGACACCACACCAGCCAAAATAAACCCCTTGGAAAGAAAACATCTGAAACGTGTGCTGGCAGCATCTGAGGGCTTCGGAGCCGTCCGCTGACACGGCTGGAGAAACGTACCTCTGAAGAGGCATCTGCAGTCTAGTGATCAAGTAGAAGTTCAGGAGGTCCTGGACCACCAGCTCCTTGTCACACAGCCTGCTTACTGGTCTCAAATACCCGGGCACCGGTAGCATCTCCACGGCCGCACACATCCCCACCTGCAGCTCGTCAACGGACTGGGCCTCCTTGATCTGAAATGAGCGACACAGAAGGATAGCGCAGATGAGACCTGGTGACTCGACACACTCAACTGATGGTTAACACTTACCATCGGAAACTCTTGAATCTGAAAACTACAAGCAGTATAGACTGAGGAGATGCACAGTGATCGTTGGGCTTTACCCTGGTCACGTGTCCTGCGAAGAGGACGTCCCCCAGGTCTTCCACGCACAGCTGGATGCCTGGGAAGTCGTCCAGCAGGCAGTGGTAGAGCACTCTGGAGAAGCAGGCGGGAGGAGGACCACCGTGCACCAGAGACAGAGCGATCAATCGCCCGGCTTCGAAGTACAGATCCTCGCTCAGGGCTGAAGAAACAACACCTCGATTAGAACGCCTGTTATAGTCCATTCATATGGGATTCAACATCTCATTCTATGGCATTACCATAAACACCTGTACAACACTGTGTACCTTGAGAGTCCAGCGTCAGGTTCCTGGCGTGTGGGAAGCCCTCGAACATGGCGCAGTTCTGTAAGTAGTGGACGAGGAGACGCAGGAACTTGCGCCGATTCCCGTGGTTCACGCTGACCTGCTCTTTGCGGATCTTGTTGAAGAAGACCGTGACAGCGTGGCGCGGCGAGAAGTTCCTCTTCCGCACAGCGAGCAGCGCTGCGTCGAACACGCTGCTGCCCCTGATGAACACCCTCGTGTGCTCGAACTGTATGACCTGGGCCGCCAGCTCCCTCAACATCACGGCGGAGGACCTGGCCGGCAGCGACTGCCTACAGAGACAAGGACGTCAGAGACACGCCGGATGCCAGGACACCGCGGGAGACAACGGGAGACACGCCGAGGCTCTGGTTTGAACACGTACCTCTTCAACACCACCGGGGAAAAGCGAGAGGACGGGTGGTGGCGTTTCACACGCGGTTTGTTGGTTTCTTTTGTGACAGACGGGGGACACATCGAGTGAATGTTTCGGGATAAAGAGCCTGAGGAGAAAAAAGGAAACGGACGAGTGTTAACACATTATTACAGTTTACACCGAGAGCGAAAGCCCTGCAAGGACAGGAATGATTAAAATACTGAATGCGTCACTTTGGTGGAGAAAAACATTCCAGGTACCTCAAATCAGTCTTTACAAGGACTGTGCCTATTTCCAAAACTGCACCACTTATAAACTCACAAACACACTCCAGGAACTTAACACACAACTCCTTGACTGGAAGCAAAGCTGCGTCTCTAGTGAAGAGGGAACTGAACCTGTTCACCCTGGAACAGAGGAGACTATGTGGGGACTTGATCCAAGTCTTCAAAATCATGAAAGGCATCGACCACATCAAACCAGAGGAGCTTTTCCAGATCAGCAGGGACACACACACCCGGGGACACAAATGGAAATTGGGCTTCAAGGCATTCGAGACAGAAAACAGGAGACACTTCTTCACACAGAGAGGCATCACAATCTGAACAAACTCCCCAGCGATGTGGCTGAAGAGACAATTTGGGAACATTCAAAAACAGACTGGATAGGATCCTTGATCACTTAGTTATTAATGGACACCAAACGAGCAGGATGGGGCAAATGGGCTCCTCTCGACTGGACACTCTCTCATGTTCTTATGTTATGCTGCAACACAAAATTAACTGATTATGTTTTGTACATCAGCAGCTATTGGTTTACAGGTCCAAGGTTTCCCTGTGAGAACTGGATGTAAAGTACTCATACCTTTCCAGCTCTCAGAGCTTTGGTTACTTGTGGTAAACTAGTGTAAATCGCCACAGACTGGGTCAGACGTATGAATAGTTTGGCAAGGAAACTCCTCTTGGAATCAATTACTTTAGAGTGAAAAAAACTGCTTTTCTGAATCAAAATCTGATTTGGATTCCAAGCTTGCCGATATAATTGGCCGGAAGCTGACCACAATGTGATAGAGGAAAGAACACTGAGAGAAATTAGATTCCTTGCTGCCCTCCCTCACTGTCCCCTGCGCAGAGGTCCTTACCGGTCTCGTTGAGGATGATCCGGCACTCTGGACACACCCACTCCTCCGCCAGGCCGCGCAGAGAGGAGCAGCTCCGGTGCGTCCCGCTCGAGCCGCAGTACTGGCACAGCACGATCTCCCACTTGCTGCAAGACAGGCATCACAGACAGGTTTCAGTTCCTTCTGGCCCTGATCTGATCAGCCTGGTAAATTTACAGACCTGGAGATCTCCGTGCGATTTTGTCATTATTATCATGGCAACGCAGGAGGGTTCTCCGGTGTGTTTCGTCCCCGGGAGAGCACCGCGGGCAGCCTGTTCGTACCTGTCAGGCTGGCTGAAGCCCCGTCCGCGGCGACAGCAGCACTTCTTCACATCGCAGTGCTGGTAGACCTGCAGTAACTCGCTGTACGCATTTTCCTCCAGTTCCCAGGAAGCGTCTCTGTAAGAGGATGGGTTCAGCGATTAAATACATTCACAGCTTCTGTTCCAGCAGAAAATACATGTAAACAAGCAGGTCAATCAAGTATCCTGACAGAGGGATGTCAAGAGAAGCCTAACACACGTGACCCAGTGGGCAGCGACAGCGCAGACGATCTGAAACACAAGTGACTCACTTCTCCGGGATGTGGATGCCCATGCGCAGCATCTCCTGCTGGAACTTGTCCTTGTTGTTGCAGATGGTGCATCGGAAGAAGAACATCCCGGCACTGTGGGCCTGGTTCTGAACACAGAGGCGGGGAGATTAAAAGACTCTCTGAACCATGTGTGATCAATGCACAGTAAAATAACAGTGATATTTGTATATTGGGATACGGGACTGACAGGGCTGCACAGATAGGGTGTTATTGATTGTGTGTGTAATATCTATACAACGCACAGCCACAGATGTGTAATATACCTGCACACAGTCCCGGTGAAACCAGCTACTGTTGCAGCAGGGACACTTCAGCACGCTGTAGGACAGCACGGGCTCCAGCAGGTCCAGGCACACGGAGCAGGAGAAGGGTCCGCTCAGTCTGGACGAGTCGGCCGCGGTCTGCGTGGGCCGGTGGGCCAAGCAGAAGGACCTGCACAGAAACGCAACATCACGTCAGACACATCACAGGAACCCAAACGGGCTTTACGAGTCCGTGTATCAATGTCAGGCGTTCCACTACGATCAAACAGCACCAGGCCGGGCCCCCGTAGAGGCCGACACAATCACATGACTTCAGTAAAGTCCGTGTCCGACACTGACCGACTCGATCACACGAGGCCAACTTACGGAAACAGGCCTGTGAACTGGAAGAGGAAGCCCTTCTGCTGCCCACAGGGGAAGTGGACCTTCTTACTGCAGGCTTTGACCGAACACCCGACGGAGGCGCCGTTCTTCTTGCAGACACCGCATCTCTAGCCACACAAGGAAGGCAAGACATAGACGTTACAGACACTTCCAACACAGGCTGTGTGATGAGCCATCCAGAAGGTCAGCTGACCAACAGGAGACTTGTGAATTTCAGGACATCACCACTGCAAAGGCCCCTCTCCGTTCACTCACCAGCTTCGATGATCTTTCCATCTCCTTTCTTACATCTTCCACCAGAAACCCATAGATCCCTTCGTCTTCTTCCCCGCGCTGGTAAACGCCACTTGACATCAACTGGAACAGTTTAAATAACAGCAAGAGTTAAGGAAATATCCACAAGCTCCTGGACCCAGTCACTGCGTAAACACAGGCTTTTTAATACGTCCTGGGCCCAAATCCAGAACAAAGCATCAGCCACCAACTGTGCACTAATACTACAGGGCTAGACAGCCGTACCAGAGTCACTGGCTGGTAGACAGAGCGAGAAAGCTGTCGAACTACCCTGAGATCGCTTTAAACGCTACACGCTTTCTTACTGAACTGCAGCTCAAACGGCAAATGACCCCGTCTAAAAGATTAGCCTCCCCGGCCGCCCGCTCGCCCGCCCTCCTCCGGGGAGAACATCAGCCTCTGTGCTTACCAGGCAGAAATAGTGCAGAGTGAGGCTGTGAGTCTTGGAGACAATCTTCTCCCCATACTTGTCCGGGCAGTTGTCAGGGAGCTTGCAAAAAACACAGACTGGAAGAGAGAATCAGAAAGAGGTTAGAAACGGAGGCACTGCGCTGTCAGTAAAGCACTTCTTTAAATCAGTGAGGTTTTTAAATACTCAGGAGTCATGGTTGCTGGTAACTAGTTCCCTTGGCATACGAGTAAAAACGACTCCATCATCGTGCAGAATAGACATCACGCCTGTGTAGGATTTGCAACTATAAGACATTAAAAACAAGGTGACTGTAACTCACCCTCTTGCTTTTCCTCGCCCTTCTTACTTTTGCTTCTCTCCATGTTCAAGTCACTTCTCGTGTCATCTGAAAGGAGTCTGACACACCTACTGTGTCAAGAAATAAACATCGTTACCTCTGTTGCAATGTACACATTACAAAATACCGTATTACACAACACAGAGAGAGACCGACACCACTCGTTCAACTGTACAGTTAAGCAGCACTTGTCTGGGCAGCAACTGAAGTCATTAATAAATTAATCGATCAGACACACGTTACGTCACTGATACATTATTCATTACGCGTTATTTCCAGTCCGAGTGATTTTTTGGAGCTGCCTGCTCGTGAAATTATAATAAAAAAGTAAAATCACTTTCTAGTCTGCAAACTATTATATTATTAATGATAATGATGGTGATTTATGATTATTATTAATAATATTAATAATAATAATAAATGACAGTATTTCTGATATATTTTCTGATGTTTTCATTATTATTTTAATATTACACTGCAATAAAAAACATTGGTGATTAGTATAATTAAAAGCATAGATACGACACCAAATTCAAACAAAGCAACATGAAACAGCCTATGATTATCACTGTTATTATGAAATGGGATGAACAGCGAACACATACCTCAATATCTAGCGTTCTTTATAGCAGTAACTTTATGGTCTCAATAACTACATCATCTCCCAGTAAATAAATAAGGCACAATGCATGGAAGGCGACTGCATTTTAACAAGCTACATGCACGCTTCTCGGTTCTACCTTCAACAAAGAGGAGTATTGGACAGAACAGCTGCACAATCCAGCACACAAAACCGCTTTAAATCCTCTGGTGCAGCCTGAGCGCTAACAACAGTGGAGGCCGGGCGGACAGCACTCACAGGACGGGGCGCACGCAGGTCACGCTCCGATTCGAATGCCCCTCTCTGGAACATTCAAACCCAAACATCCGGTCGGGGGCGGGGTCACGGAAGTGACGTCGGGGCGGGGGGCGTGGCGCAGCAGTGACGGAGCTGAGCCCGGTGTGTTTCATCTTTATGTATTATACAGCAGCGCACGATGCTGAATTTGACTGCTGTTCATTATTATTATTATTATTATTATTATTATTATTATTATTATTATTATTATTATTATTATTTCTTGGCAGACGCCCTTATCCAGGGCGACTTGTGCAAACAAAGTGCAAAATACAGTGAAGGACAAGGCATCAATCATTACAAATTAAATTTAGCTAAAACAGCAATTCAAAATAATACATTTTACAAGTTCCAATTTACAATTTAGTTCATGTCTGCACTGGCCGCTTGCATCCAACACAACACAACAGTCTTGTGCTCCTGGTCAATGCAAACCTGAGCAGCAGGGATGGTCCATGCAACACATTTCTCAGTCGGTTCTGATTTAGGAATCGATTAAATCAACACTGATTCGCTATGAACGCTTAACAGACAGCAGCAGCAACAACAAACACGTTTAAAACATCTCTGCAAAGATCCAGGAGTGTCCAACAGAATCATGTGAATGACATATAAACAGCTTCTGTGTCACATATGAGCGAAATAATGGTTGTTTTGTGCCAGTGTACACATAGCTTTACAGTCATGACAAGTGTGAACATCCTATAGCCTATTATCACCGGGAGAACACGGGATAAAACCAAAGACTAAAAAGCACAATTAAAATACAATCAAACAGTTTACATTTACATTTTTCCATTGCATTTTTTGTTCACCTGTAATACACGAAGGAAGAGTACTACTGCCATTAAAACAAAAGTATCAAACAGTAATGAAATTGACTTTATTTGTTGATATATGTGTAACTATTGTGCAATGACATGTTGCTGACAACTGGCTCAGAAACTCAGTTCTCATGCACAGGTCGTGTCTTTAGGCGATATAAAGCGCCTTCCTGCATATTTCACAGTCCATGTTCTTTTGAGAGTCGTCCAGGAAATAAAATAACTCCACACGGTTTTCACACAATAACTGGAACAGCTGTATTCAGGAGTCAACGCCAAAGGGCAGTGTTTAAAAATGAAATACAAAAGGAATGACATTTGACATCCATGGCACATACAGGTTAATGTAAAGTAGAGTCTTTTTCATAAAATTGTTAAATTAGTCTTAGGATCAATTACACAGTATGATCAGATATACTACTACTACACTACTATTAGTAATAATAATATATACATTGCAATGATTTCTTTCATTCTTTATTTTCTGCTCAGAGTCAGGAGATACCTGTTTGTTCCTTTAAAGAAAATCATAAACATTTCCCAGACGCATTTAGGACATTTTGCCAGAGCCTATTGTGCACAGGTGAAGCTATATTCACACAAAATAAACCATATATAATATGTAACATGGTGCGTTATTATTTCCCAAACCAAGCCCGCTGTAAAACAGAGGTGAAAGACATTTTTCTAAATGCACTGATAGCTCTATTATTTGTCGTCTTCAAATCAACAGAAAATAGCACCTTAGAAACACATCTGAAATGGGATTTTGCAATCAAGCAACAAAGAGGGAGCCGGGGCTGGGAGCCGTGGGTCTGAAATCTTTGCTCTATTATCCTTTTAAGATGTTCTCAGATAATCCAAATGTTCATTTTTTCAAAGCTATTCATGACCAATGGAGTATATGATTTTTCTATTTAGTTTTCTGAATAGCAAATTGAGAACTTATCCAAATGCAGCTAATTATGTTGGTCAAGCTTTGTCCTGGGCATAATTATCCTGCAGGCTGTACATTAATTTCTTTTCTTTCTAATTAGCTATTGCTGCTGGGCCATAGGCTTAAAATACACACACTAATTACAGTGGTACACACAGTGCAGTGACTAGGACCTTTATAACTCTCCAGGCTTATTCACAACTAAATAGATGGTTTATGCAACATTTCCCTGTTTAAAAGAAATATAGTTAATAAACACAATGAAAATATTATACCATTTCATGCCTGAAAATTCTCAGTTGCATCCTTTGGTATTTTATTTCAAGACAAAGCCCACCTGCAGTCCGGAGGAAGGGGCACAATCCAGGCAGTAACATTTTCAAATTCTCTTGGTCTAAGTGTGCGTACTGTGTACTGTTTTTCTACATCGTACACAACTAATATTTTCAATTCTGACCAGTCTTCTCACTCTTACAGTACATATCATATTGTCAGGAGTTATAGTTACCTGTATGCACAAATAAAAGGTATTTAAATCTGATTAAAAATAACTTTTTCAGGCAGAAATAATCAACGGAGGAGAACCCACTGAGCCCATAATGAAGGAAGCCTCTCTCCAATCTGCTGCTATAGACTTAGGATGTGGCACTTTTAATCAAATGCAATGTTTGTGTGCCGTCTTGAAGCGCAATATTTCTGTTGCTGAGCTGCATGTGTCAAGGGTGGCAAGGAGAAGTCTGAATTTGAGCAACACTGCTGACACAAACACTCAGCGACCCACGGAGCCAACCGATGCCACTGTGACTTTGGGGACTGAGCCGTGGTTTTGCCGCAGGATACGGAGCGGCTGCTGATGCTGTAGGACTCGGCTGCTGTTCACAGGGCATGCGAGAGCTGATGGAAGTGAATTAATCTGTATTGACACGTTTGGAAAGTTTCACATGCCTGTCTCTTTTCCATTGAGAGGTGATAATTGTCAGTCTGCTTATTTCTTTGCCTTACAACATTTTTTTGGGTCTTATCAATATTTAGACCGTGCTGCTGGCTGGCAATCGCAAACAGTTGAACAGAAAGCATCCTCACTGTACAAACATACAGTTTCCCTTTTGCTATCTCAGTAAATACTGTATCCACAACGTGCAATCTTTTAATTTAAGCATCACAAGCAAACATTGTGTTTTTACCCTCCTACTGCTAGACAGCAAAACTTTATAATCTTACTTTATTGAAATTATTTAGTTAGATCACAGGGGGGTAAATGCTGTAGTTTACCTTGCCTATGCAGTAAAGAGTTAGTCTTCTATAATTAGTCACTTGCTATCTCCCTCTGTCTCAGTAGAGTCAGCTCGGGTATGTTTGCATTCTCATTATTTGATTGCCGTTACAGATCATATTGAGATTGCTCTTTAGATAAAATGTTAGACTCCATTTAAACGCATTGGTTTTTGATTTTGTTCAGGTACAAGTGAACATATTAATACTACACTGTAAAACACATCAACCCACAGCAAGGCATTTCACTCAAACACACTGTTTAGCCCCAAACGAAGACTTTAAATGTCATTCCATAACTTACTGACTTGGGTCACTGGGTCACTGGGTGCGGCTCCCCACGGCAATGGGAAGAGAATCCCCAAGGTGCACCGCGCCCAGCACCCTGGACAGCTCTTAACAACCGCAAACACAGCTCGCAGCCCCCCCACCCCAACTTTACTATGTAACAACATGTCATACACAACCTGTAGTCATTATATTTCTTTTGACACTGGGTTACAATGTATCAGATGGAAACAGAGGGAGTCATCCTACTTGACGCACAGACAGGTCCCTAATTTCAGTTTGGTATTGTAATTATGGAGGCGGATACATTCATTTAATACATTCAGTTGGCATGGCTGCCATTAAAACCCGACCCTTGGGGGCCCGTCCGGACCCCTGAGCTCCTCACACCCAGCAGAGCACCCCCACCCACCGCCCCACTCACTCCCACCCTCCCCCACGCGTGGATTAATCACCTCCAGCAGCCATTATTAAAATCACAGACACCTCTGTGCGGCAGCGACAGGATGTCACCGGGTCCCATCTGCGGCTGTGTTCACAGTCCCGGCGCACCGGGGCCGCATCTGGAGAGACGGGGCACACATCTGGAGCCGCTCCTGAACCCGGTCCTACAGGCGCGACCAGCTCTCACACCTTGGCTCTATATGTTCCCAGGGAGAGAGAGAAAAAGTGGTAAATGCAATTTCGTTCTTTTAAAATGAGTGTTTGCGTAGAGATTTATTATAGTGAGATGCATTTTGAACGACCTGCCATTCAAGGCAAACAGGTACGGGCCCCCACTGCAGGACTTTAAAACTGTTCCCTCGTTAGAAACATGTTTCCCAACACCGCGACAGCCTCATGCAATTCATTCAAAACGGGTTTATTTTCAAAACATCTCATGCCATTAACTCCAGACATGCACCGCGGGAGCCAATTATGTGCTGCAATTTAGCTCAATTATCACTATGGCAATTTCCAGTGCTTTTGAATCTTTATGAAAACCTGTACTCTAATATTGCTGGGAATCATCACCAGTTTAATATGTAAAGAAAATTAAGATTTAATTTCCCATCCACAGCTAAACATCTAAAGCGTTTTCATTTAAAAGTATTATTTTAAAGACATTTGGTGAACGAACTGTATTTTCAAATAAGTTAGGGATTCAGGCGGCCGCTTTGAATAGCCGCCTTCAATAAAAAAAGACATGGAACAGAAACAAGAAACGCGTTTAATTAAAATAAAAAAGGTAATTTTGAAATGTGCATAAAGATTGATTGGTTTTAATATAACATGTGAACACAGTGAAAAATATTGAAGCTGATCGATTTTCGTTTAGGTTGTGAATACGTTACCAAGTGACTTTGCACGTTTTAAAACAAGGAAATAACACACCCGGTGCTGTGCTGTTTTCTTTACTGCCTGCCACTCAGGACAAGACATGTATACATTTTAACACACTTACTGTGTTGGAATATTAGGAGAAACACAGGCAATATGTACGAATATTTACACATTCACAGTGCCCTGCACACACAATAATACGCCGCTGTCAACACATGAATTGGAAGAATTCATTAGAAATATCAAAACTGCAGGTTAATTAAGATATATGTGATGTGTCTTAGCATGTATGCATGCGTGTATGTACGTATGTATGAGTCCGTCTGTCCTCCGCTGAATAGTCTTGGTCCAACTCCAGTCTATTTTTACACATATTGCAAGTGTTTATTTATTTCAATCGTTGTTTGAAATACGTAACTTATTTGATGACATAAACAAAATTCAGTAGTAATAATTTAAAATGGGGTCGAAGATAATAAAATATATTATGATTGTAAGGATGAAGAAGATGAGAAACAGAAACAAAGTGGGTAACAATAATTATGATAACAATGTACGAAATCATATATCTGTGATAGAGACAGTTTACCTGTTTAATTTTCAACCCCCCCCCCAACACACACACACACACCGACACACAAAGAGTTTAATTTTTGGGGGAGGTGCGAGATTGTTTTTTCAAACATTTCAAACATTTTTGACAGAAATATCCCTGGCTCTTGGGACGGGGTTATTCGATCTCCACTAGGTGTCAGTATATCCCAATAAGATGAAATCAGGTTGCATTTATTTCCCCCATCTTTGTGTGTGTTTGTATAGGTGTTATGGTGGACGAATACAATATTGACCGTTTTCGGTAACATTTCAACTGGATGTAACGAAACACAACCAGGAAACAGGGTCTGCATGGACTTGAGCAGAAACTGTCCGAAAGTAAAGGGCAGTAAATTACACACACACACACACAAACAGACACACACACACACTGACACACACACACACAAACACACACTAAACACACACACACACACACACACACACACAAACAGACACACACACACACACTGACACACACACACACAAACACACACTAAACACACACACTGACACACACACACACAAACACACACTAAACACACACACACACAAACACACACACACACACACACACACACACAAACACACACACAAACAGACACACACACACACTGACACACACAAACATACACTAAACACACACACACACAAACACACACAAACACACACACACACACAGACACACACACACAAACACACACACACAGACACACACACTAAACACACACACACTAAACACACACACACAGAGACAGACACACACACATACACACACACACACAAACACACACAGAGACAGACACACACACACACACACACACACACAGACACACACACAGAGACAGACACACACACACACACACAGACACACACACAGAGACAGACACACACACACTACACACACACACACACAGACACACACACAGAGACAGACACACACACACAGACACACACACACACATACACACACACACACACAAACACACACAGAGACAGACAGACACACACACACACACACACAGAGACAGACACACACACACTACACACACACACACACACAGAGACAGACACACACACAGACACACACACATACACACACACACACACACACACACACTACACACACACACAAACACAGACAGACACACACACACAAACACAGACAGACACACACACACACTACACACACACACACACACACACACACACACACACACTGACTCTGATCAGCTTGGCTAAGAGGCATAAGTCTCTGGACCAGGGATTGGGTTTGTCAGAGTTACCCTGTGTGTGAGAGAGAGAGAGAGAGAGAGAGAGAGAGAGAGAGAGACTAACTCCCTGACTGAGGGTGATTTGAGTGTGATTGTTTCCAGCTCATGTGCTGGTGCTTTTGATTTAGTGAATGTATTTAAATAAGTGTTTTTATTTTCATGAATCCGTCTCTGCCTCCAGCTCACTATATATATCTATATCTCTCAAGTAGGGCTAATATAATATATACAGGCATTATAACACAAACAAGAAACTATACATTGCAATAACAACAGAACAGTCCACAGTGAAAAAGCCGCCAGCGGGAATCGTGAAGTGACTGCGCTCTGCAGCGAAGGCCACAGTGTAGCTCAGAGGTAACGAGTAAACGAGCCGGTCAATAACGAGCAGGAGAGATGCTGCTGTAGTTCACTAGTCTCTGCACACCCAGTCGCTCCGCCTGCGCACCAGCAGATGGCTGCACAGTCCCACAGATACTAGACCATCGATGCCTACGTGATGCTTTATGACAAACACAGCCACTTTCCCTTTTTATTCAGGTTCATTCATGTATTTGTGTGGTTCTGTTCGTTATGATGTTCTGCCCGAGTTTATTACCACACTGTTGAGGCCACCAGTACATTAGTAAAGTCATCTTACAAACATGCAGAACCAGGAACTTGAGTTGTAAATAGCTGCTTGGTCGAGGTAACCCACATCGCCACTGAAGGTTTGCAACACACTGCTGAAGGGCTGGCTGTCTCTGTTGCCCTATCGCCAGCAGCCCAGCTCTGCGCTGGGACGGTAACGCACAGACCCTGAAGGTCCACATGAATACAGAAAGTCAGACACTCAAGCCAAACTGCCAATTTGAAACCCATCCATTGGTGGCTGGCGGATTTTGGTTTCCCCACACAGAGGCCTCCTCCTTCTTCCCTCTGTGTGATATGTGATGTGAGGGTGGGTCTCTGCAAAGGTTGCCAGCAGTACAGGGGGACCACTATCCTTCCTGTGCTCTGCTTGAGAAGACAATGCAGAGACCCAGGGAGAGACACGTCCCCAATACCAGCGACTGGAGAATCTCACAGCTGGGATACAAATCCCAAGGAGAGGCTGCAATAACATTATTACCGAGCGTTTAACCCTCGATTCCTCCTCCCTGACCTCGTCGGTTACTGACCAGCACAGACACACACCCAGCTGCGACTGCGGCAGAGTGCTCGGCACCAAACACCAGCATATAAACATCTGCTTTACCTAATTGTGACGAGTCTGTACTGAGCTCTAACGCACACGATTGACTGCGAGGATTAACGCTCACAAGCGGACCGACTCCAGCTTCCCATGCACTGGAGCAACAGTAATCCTCCCCTCCCCTAACGACCCGACGCGGTAATTGCCGCCGGGGCGAGCGGGCCTCGCTGCTCAGCGGTGGGGTGGACCGGGACGATCCTCCCACTGTGGACACATGGAGAGTCAAACACTGTGAACTAAACCCATCGCAGAAGGTTTTCGCACATGTGTGGGATCGGGTGGGTTCGCAAAGTTGTGTTTACTTTTATTCTCCAGGTCGTGTCCGTTTCCAGGCCCTGGCAGCGGCAGCGTGTGAACAGAGGCTCTTATTGCATAACAATGCCCTGCTGCTCGTCTGCATCTCATCTGCATAATACAATCAAGCCTGGGCGAGCTGCTGATTGCCTGCATTAAACTGGCCTGCATTTACGCAGCTGAAAATATGCTTTTGTTATTATATTGTTGTTTTTGTCACCCAGCAGTTAGTGTGAGTTTATTATTATTATCGGTATTATTATTATTATTATTATTATTATTATTATTATTATTGAAACTACAACCGATGTCAAAGGACTGTACGTCAGGGTTTCAGCTCCTCAGAGCACAAGGCTTCATGCTACAGTATCCCAGCATGCACTTCTGTGTACAAACACGTCCATGGCTGCACAACACGACAGGCTGCTCATGTGTTTTGTCAAATAAAGACAACGGCGGCATCTCAAGAACGGTATTAAAATGGTCTCTAGTGGAGATGCCATAAATTGAGCAGGTTTAGGTCGATTAAAAGCCAACGGACAACCCGGACTGATGTGGGCCAGGTTTGGAAGGAGTCCATGACGTCCACACACATTATATTACAGAGCAGCGGAAGTGAAGTTTAGAAAATAAATCAATCATTGTAACATTTTTAAGTCGATCAGTATTTCGGGGGCTGTGTTGCTCTCTGCATTTTTAACACGTGTTATGAAGCGATACCAGATCGCGAAAACCAATTCTTGTGCCGCCGATGAACAGTGAGAATGAGACAGGGAGGTGTTGCCTGTCAATACGGAGTTGACAAGTGACAGTATTATTTCACCATCTATTTATAGGAAGGCAATTTGACTCATAAACTGTAACTGTTTCGCTGATTGTTCCCTGCGAAAACTGAACGCGCTGTACAGGGAGAGAAACAGTGCAATGCATAGAAAACAAAACCCACGAGTGCGTCTGAGACGTATATGTAATATTTAAAACACACACACACCATTCCGAGGGTCAAAGGTGACCGCACAGTCTTACCAAAGTTTCTTCAGTCCAGAAATGGTACTTTTAAATGCTGCTGGAACCCTGTAATATACTTTTATTATACCATACTGTTAAAAAAGATTACACACCTGGCATTTCGGTTTAGAATGTCAGAGGGAGCCGTGTGCGGTTTGGTGACACGCTGAGAGACTGCATTTCGGGGAGAGGAAGGTAAAACAAAAAGCCTGAGGATGCGAAGACGGAGAGGCTTGTTGTCGTCCGCGCGGCACTCTGGGTGAAACATTCCGCGAGCGAAATGTCAGCGTGCGAGTTATTTACTCCCGCCGGCGTCGCAGATTGCACAAGTTGTCGTTCTTGCCGGGGTTCCGCGACACATTTCCGAAAGCGGACCATTTATTCTTCAGAAGGCCACTGGCCAATTTGGGGGCCGTGCTGTTCTTTGTTTCCCGCAGGAGGTCGGGTTTCAGAAAGTACTTTAAAGTTGTCTTCTTCTTCTCCTTCTTAATTTGAATATTAATAAATGATCGGCAGTGAAAACAACCGTTCTAATTTAGACAGCAACCCGCTAGCTCACTATCTCTCCAGCAGCATTCTTCTTGGAGAAGACCTGGAATTATACAAGCTAATTAAGCCAATTTAGCACAGGTGTGGTGCTAATTCCTCACTTTCATACTGAGCTCTAGGCAGTATAAATAGCATAATTGCACATCAGCACTCCATTAGGCGTCTCAGCACAGAGCATTTGTCTATTTTCCCATACACCTCTGTAAACAGCCTCTACACTTTGTCATGTTTTGAAAATGTTTCTTGGGGAAACTGTAAGCCGCCCTGGGCAAGAGCGCCGGCTAATCAATACATCAACCACAAGTCACACAAAAACCACGGCTCGTCTACCTGGGTGTTGACATTGTGACCATTAGCACGTTCGCCGTTCCCTGGAAACTGGGGCTTTGCACACGTGGTGCTTTCATCACATCTGTTAATTGCAGTGGCTTATTATTGTCATGAATTCGTTTAGCGTCCACAATTATCTAATGCCTGAAGGAAAGAAAGAAAAAGATTGTACTATAAGAACATAAGACAGTGTCCAGTCGAGAGGAGGCCATTCGCCCCATCGTGCTCGTTTGGTGTCCATTAATAACTAAGTGATCAAGGATCCTATCCAGTCTGTTTTTGAATGTTCCCAAATTGCCTCTTCAGCCACATCGCTGGGGAGTTTGTTCAGATTGTGACGCCTCTCTGTGTGAAGAAGTGTCTCCTGTTTTCTGTCTTGAATGCCTTGAAGCCCAATTTCCATTTGTGTCCCGGGTGCGTGTGTCCCTGCTGACCTGGAAAAGCTCCTCTGGTTTGATGTGGTCGATGCCATCGATGGAATCTACTCTGTGCTGTTTTGTGTACGTCTCCTACATGTCTCCTACACACACAAACGCCTTCATTTAATAGCATGTGTCCAGTAACCTGCATCACCGGCGAGGTTTTAACTGGGTGCTTTGAACTGTGTTCTGTATCTAGACAGACACTATTGCTGTGTATCTTTGTTCAGATGTTAACACTGTCTGGACACACAAAAGAAAACCCTCACAGAGAAATCGTCTCTAAAAGGCCTTCGGATGGAGCAGCAGCCCACACCATCGAGAGAGAGGTCCCCCCGCATCATTAATTTTTGTCACTTTTGATGTGCAATGATGATGTGGCCAGCAAGCAGCGCAGCTCATCCCTGTCGGTCCCTCCTCAAAGGGAAGCTGATGTGATTATTAGGCTGTGTGGGAACTGTGAACTCGCGCCGCGGAAGCAGGGATATGCGGGGCTCTCCTCGAACGCGGCAAATTAAACGACCAGTCCCTAGTTAGCAGGCGCTCTCGATATCCCCAATGCTGCGGGGAATTGGGGCCTGGCGCGGGTGCGGGTACATCGCTACATTTGTAACAGCTTGTGCGATGCCATCTCACATGGCTTAGGGAAATTGCTGTCAGCACAAGCCAAATAATCCTGTCTCTCTGACCCTCAGGAATGGATGAGAAGTGCAATGTCTAATTATCGGGGCCTCGGCGCGGCTCGGCGGAGTCCCACCCTGGCACGGTGTCGCCGGTCCGGCTCCCACTCTCACCTCTCCGTCTCTGTCAACGAAAATTGAGTTTTCACCAAGTGATAAAAAGTGCTCGGTAATCATAAATGTGACACGTCCCTGTGGTTTAGACAGGACTCGAGCACGGCAGCTGGGCGAAACACGAGAGGCAGCCGAGGCTTTTTACAAACGATTCCTTTCTCTCCCTCAGCTCGTGAAATGAATCCAAATTTATCTCACACGGTTTGGGGGGAAAAACACATAACTTTCAGCTTCTTCAGGGTTTAGTAATTTTGATTTTTGTTTAGATATTTATCTGACCAACGATGATTGCTGCAGAAAGAATTAAGCTGCAGTTCAGTCAGAAGTGTCAAGTTTTGACCCCCAGTTCATATCATCAAGTTAAATATATTTAAAACTAGTAACAATATCATTTCAAATATGTCATATGAAACCTTTTTAAAAAGTTTACCTAAAACAATAAAGTTTTCACACTGGAGAAACAACACAAGCATCGCCAGTGCAGTCAGACCTGAACCTCAATCACTGAGCTAGAATAATTAGATTACTCCTATCATTTCTCTCAATCCTTGGCTTTTTCCCCCTCTTCTTCAGATGACAAAATCCGAGCCACTGCTAGTGAGAGGAGTCGTTTGAAGTGGAATTGTGCAGAGAGAGAGAAAGCCTCCTGCATTTGAAAGGGCAGAGCCGGCGTTGCGGTCCTGAGCTGATTGTTTGGTTGCCGGCAGTTTTTGAAAAGCCCTCGCCTGGTGCCTGGAGGCTAGTGATGTCACCGGAGGGGGGAGGCTGCTCAGCCGCTAGGGAATCCCAAACTTTCAGCTCAGGACACAAAGATATCTCTGGCCGATATCATGCCTCAGCACAGAGCAGAGCTACGCCTGGCTTCAGCAAAAGAAAACAAACAAGACGCATTTCACGGAAGAGAAAACTTCTCAGCTAAAAGGTAACACAACCACTGGCTGGTTACACATTCCTACTGGACACCCTGTTGACACTGTTTCTAACATCAGACTTGCCTATAAAGTTTGTGTGTGTGTGTGTGAGCTGGATCTGAAGATTGTTGACAGCTTTGGTATTGATTTTGTGTTGTCTTCTTTCCAAAGTGGAATTTGTTTTAAATTGTGTTTGTAATTGTAGCTGATGGACATTATGTTCAGCATTTTGTGGATATTACAACATCAGTATAAGAATCAGCAAATAATAATATATCTGTACATAATATAGCTACATAATGTAACCAAATACAGATGCACAATGTGTGCCATTTATATTTCCACTTAAATATATACAGATGCACTTCTGAACTACTCACCAGGAACATTCACAACCTCAGCTTCACAAACAATATATTCTGAAATTATGTTTTTACTTCACAGAGTTTCTGTGCTGCTTTTAAATTCCTAAATTGGTGCAAAACGTAACAAAAATCATTTCCACTTTATCCTAAAGGTGGCAGTGAGAATGCTTGTCTTCCTGCCACCCCCCCATCCTCACAATCTATCGCACATGCAAACCCAAGCGCTTCCTCAGAATATATATATATATATATATATATTGAATATAATAAACGTCTGAATGCTTTCTGCGTTTCGTAAATGCAGTTTACTTTCTAGATGCATTGCTTAAGGGGAATCTAATTTGAGAAAAAGAGGCAACCCAGCTGTTCTTTTGACAGAAATGAACCAAAACATCAGTCCTTTCAACATAACACACATACTCAATATTCGTCTGCACATGAATGCTTATTTTCTCTGAAGTAGGTCTATAATTAAAACAAAGTGTTGGGAGGCAGACTGATTCCTCTCTTGCCAATTCGGTCCTTTTCTCTACCTTTATATAATCAGGTAGCGGGGCTGTTTGTCGTGTGTTCAGTATATATAACGGCGCTGACTCCTTCACAATTTCCACCGCTTTGTGTTTTACTGTCAAGCATGAAATGCACAGCTGAGGAGAAACTAAATAGCCTAATTTATTATGCAAACAAAAAGGATTAATATTCTACACATTAGTATGCACTGGTTAAATGAATTGTGTGAAATGTTTCATAGCAACCGCTCATATCTGGGGCTCATGAAGAAGATTTTCTTTGACTGGCTTTGAGAAACACAGGCGTCTCTGCTCGGTGCCGGGCGAACGCTTGGCCTCGTCCTAGTTATTATTCACATATAATCAGATGCATGTTCATGCTTATTATCTCCTTGCTCTCCTGGCCTCTCTCTGCACATTGTGACCTTTCAAATACATAAATAAAATTAAATAAAATAATACATTCAGGGTTTATTGCAGAAGACGCTTCCCAAGAAAATACTTGATTATATACATAGTGTATATTGGATATAATATATGACACTATATATATATATATATATATATATATATATATATAATATGTGCTTTGAGAGCGAAGGAATGAAGATGTAGTAGAATCTAATTAAAACAATACGTTTGGAAATTATCTAATATAAAACAGATTTTATATCATTTTAACATGTCACTAATTAAAATGGATGCTCTTATAATGTACATGCAAAGTACAAAGTGCAAAGGTTCTGTAACTATAAAAATACCAAAATACCACATCATTAAGCAGGTTAATTTATCTATCTTAATTTACCTTTTTGAAACCCGATTATTTGCCAGATGTTAATTCTGATTGGCGTGAGACTGTTTCGGGGCTCTGGGGCTGAACGCTGCGCTCTGTAAAGCCTTTCTGTGTCGCTCGGGAGCATACGGAGCCGAGGCACGCCGTGACCCCGGGGTCAGAGAGACGCTGTTGAGAATCACGTGATCAGAGAAAGCCAGGCGTGTCAAGGTGCCGTGGAGGACTTTCAGACAGTCCCGGAGCATCGTACATCGGTGCTTATCGGGGCCTGTGAATAGGGCTGGTGATGCACAGCCATTGCTCACCCAGAGAGATGTTCTTCTCAGGAGCCTTCAGGACAATGTGTGCTCTTTTGTTGTGGAAAACAATGATGATACTTTTAAATATACCTGGTTCTTTTTTAACTGAAGATAAATGATCCATTCTGGACTGTACAATACAAGTAGAAGTCTTCGTATTTGATCTGAGGCAGTTAGCCGAAGAGTAACGAAGGAGATCCTTAGCGTATTGACATCAGTTAATATCCCTCCTGCTGGAAGTCAGAGTCTGAAAGAGCCTTAAAGACGAAGGCAGCTGAAGGGACTGGTGTTGAGTCTACGTTATTGACCCCTCACGTTTACTGATCTTTATCTAACGCCAGGTATGTTTAAATAAAAGCCATCGTACCATAATTCACAGACACTGAATCACACATTGCTCTGGTACAAACAGCAGCTTCAACGCAAAGCCGTGTTACAGTGAAAGCCAGTACAGGACAATCAGTGGAGGCACAAACATCTCTATTTTGTCTGCTTACTAAATTGCTTTAAATATCCCTGTTATCACCACATCTCTGTGCCGAAGCTGTTTTTGCGGAAGAAAGATCTGTGATGTTGCAAACACTGTAATGCTTTAACCTTGACTTTTCAAGGTCCCTTATTTGTTCGCCAAATGCACAGAAACCTCATTACTGTTCTCATTTAGACATGAAACTGGTTTTATAGTCACCTATACCAGAATGGTTTTCTCTCTGCGTGAATTGATGTATGTGCTGTATCTTTGTCTAGATTATTAGTCTTAAGCCGTTTTCTCTCATAAATCCTGTTCTCTTATTAAGGGGTCCCCATGTTGGCTCGGGCATCACGTAATCCATCAGATACCTCTGTTTACTAACACTGTGTATAATCTCACTGCTCTCCTCAGCAGAAGGGCTGCGGAGATTTCAGACTCATTATTTTCCCGCAGAGAACCGAATTATTTAAAAAAATGTAGATGTCAGAGTTGTGTAGCGCCCAGTGTCTCTGATGCTGGTTTCATGTGCATATGAGCATTTTATTTGTACCTTTATTCTCCCACACAAGAATAACTATTTATTTATTTTAAGCTAGTAGTGCATCCACAATTGCTACGTCTGTCACGTTGGTACAAATCACGTGCAGTTCATGTGGTTAAATGTTTTCATTTTATTATTATATTAATGGATTTTGGCATTCATTGAATTTGAAGCTGTATGCTATTACGTTTCTTAGAAGATCTCTCGTGACTGGGAGTGTTCACATGGGAAACTGATATATTATTTATTAAAACAGTATTTCAGAGTGTTTGAGGAGAGACAGGTGGGCCCCAAATGCACATTTCACAACATTACAGGGCAAAATCCCTCTAAAGTGTTGCTCCCCTGAATAACAGATATTAACAAATCAGTGCTGACATCATGATATAGATATATTTCCACATATGTAGTGTGTCTTAAACATGACTGGAATCGCAGTAGCCTACAGAAATTAATCTGTACTTAGGTTTACGAGCTTTTAGGACAAACATACAAATTGTATGTGTGTGTGTCAATAATAACTGGCTGGGGGAGGCAAAACAATGCATGCTGGGAAAGTGCATGTGTTGTCGCACCCTTACGCTGGGTGAGGCGGAACTCAGGCATGAGAGCGTCTATATATACTCTCCTCCTCCCGAACTTCAGTTTTAAACTCACTTAATAAGAAGAAGATGAAAGAACTGTCAATGAAAAGATCTGTGTTTTAGATCCACGATTTAGGGACTGAATTTAAGCTGTGTTTATTGTAATTCTAGGAAACACTCTCTTCTCGTAATCTTAACATGTGCCTGTGTGTGGGACCTTGCTTTCGTGCGATGCAGACCCTACGGACTCTGTGTCTCGCTATGTATGGCAGTAAACGCTCAGCTGAAGGACTGGCCTGAAAAACAGCAACACTGTCTCCAGTCCAAGTGCGAACAGCTCCTCCGGGAGGGACGCACTGAAGGACAGGACAGGACAGGAGCCATTCTATTGTGTATGCAAATATTCATACATACGGATACAGGGCCAGAGGAGCTTTTCCAGATCAGCAGGGACACAAGCACCCGGGGACACAAATGGAAATTGGGCTTCAAGGCATTCAAGACAGAAAACAGGAGACACTTCTTCACACAGAGAGGCGTCACAATCTGAACAAACTCCCCAGCGATGTGGCTGAAGAGACAATTTGGGAACATTCAAAAACAGACTGGATAGGATCCTTGATCACTTAGTTATTAATGGACACCAAACGAGCGCGATGGGGCGAATGGGCTCCTCTCGATTGGACACTGTCTTATGTTCTTATGTTTCATCAGGCTGTGATACATGTTGGTGTGAGTTGGTGTAAGATCGGTTAAAGTCAGCATTCCTCCAGGTTTGGAGAGAGACAGACAGCACACAATACACACAGCCTGTAAAACTGCACACAGAGAGAGCAGGCAAAACAGAATGAGTCACTTATATTGTATGTAGGTCAGGAGTGCATCGTAAAGAAATGATTCAGGCCGAGTCATGTCCTCAGCAGCAAAGCAGAGCAGAAAGAAAAAGAGACACAGTGATGCGGCGACCACAACGTTGCTCCGAATGGCCGGCGTTTCTCATTGCACAGATGTTTTCCTGTCGGCTCTCGGCTCCTCTCCTGCAATGGCCACGGACGTGTTTGTACCGAAGTACAGCTGTTGGGATCTGGCACGCCGCCAGCACAGCCACGCTTTCTTTCAACTGTAAAGAAATGCTTAATAATTTCAAACAACATGTGGCTTCGCTATCCGCGTTGTTGTACAACATTCAAGGAAATGTTAGTGTCAACTCTTAGTTGTTTGTTACCGCAGCGCGAAGGCTCGATCAAAATATTGTAATATGTAAGACAAACTGAAGGGAAACACGACGCCGGTACAGACAGATCTCCCTCGGCTTGGAGAAACAGCTGCCAGTGACACCTTTGTGATGGCACTGAAGGAAAGCTGTAATTCAGACAAACTGTGCAGTCGGTGTGACTTTGTTTATTGTACCATTGTGCTTGTAGGTCAAAATCACTTCTCCCAAATTACAGCAAGAGGGAGCCATCCTGGGGTCATCCTCAAATGATTCTGATGAGATTTTAAGTGCAGTTACCAATCTATAATCATTCCTGCTTCCTAGAAACAAACTCTTGGATTTCTGAGAGGTGCACTAGAACCGTGGTGCATTCTGGGAAGAGTCCACCGACAGGAAGCTCTTGGGTTGAGCAGCTTGGAAAAGAGGGTTTCAAGACACTGCAAAGATTGAGGTGTGCAGAGTTGGTAGAGACCAGTCCCAACAGACTCACAGCTGTGATTGTTTGTGTGTGTGTGTGGATACAGTCATTGTCCATTAGGCCCACAGGCTCCAGTCTGTGTCTTATAGATTGCAGATCACTTACTGCCGTGATTGATGGGAAGTGACAACGCCAAGCCGGTCGCAGAGTAACTGGGCCACCGTTTAATTGATCCAATGGCTGCTTATCTAACATTAATGTTATTTAATAGGGAACAATACCACGGCTGCCAGTCTGTACTTCCTATATGATTTCCTAAACCATGCTGGTGCCCTAATGATCGCTTTAATCGCAGTGTGATTATCGGCACAGTCTGTGGTCCTTAAAACAGCTCATAGACTCATATACCCCATTCTCTACTCATATACCCCATTCTCTATACAGCACGTTGTTCATAACACATTTCCGGCACCAAACAAGACAGTTACACGGCCTCCAGAGGAAAAGCCATGCCGGTTCTTTCTGGTAAACGAGGGCAGGTCTGTAGCGCGGGCGGCAGAGAGCTTCTTTACTGGACAGAGCAGGAAGGAGGATATCAGGGGCGGATTACATGAGGACGCCATCCAGTTCTCTTTATCGAGTGGCTCAACGCAAAGCACACAAACGCAGCGCATTCCTGGACATTTGTAGTTCTGACACAGAAATAAAAACATGAACTCTAGTATCTTATTCCAATACTGTGTGTTTTCACATGCCATGTCTTGTGCTCAATATCCATAGACCCTTTAATCTCTGCACAATCGGTGTAAACGGACACATGCTCACACTATTCATACCTTTGCTTATTTAATATCTCAGGGCTGCTCTGTGTTTAACCACTTGGCTGCTATTTGGTGGCACGGTTGTACATGCTCTCTTCATTTATAAGGGAGGCTGTGATGCATAATTTATGGGGTTCAGTTTTAAATGTTTCACCTTCAATGCCGTGGGGTGTGGGGGGGCACAGAGGACTCCCGGGCTGCACCAGCTGTTTACAGTTGCGAGTCAGTCAGTCTTCATCGGGAAGCTGTTTGGATCCATCAGGAGTCATGATTGAGGATCGAATCACGGGCTGTCAGGCGTTGCCATTAACGAAGTGTTAATTGACGGCACCAAACAAGTCATCGATAAGTGAAGGAAGGTGCAACAGATGCTGCTGTAAGAGACATGAACTGATTTACTGTGTGCGCTGTGTGCATCTTTAATCCACACCCTCCCCCAGCAGGAATAATACCACATAATTGTCTTTTCTTCCCATCAGATTAAAGGGGGAAAAAACAGAAAAGGCTGAGAGAACAGTTCTGACTCATTCACAGCAGTTGTGTGTTTGATGTGTTTGATTCCATCGCGGAGTCTAAATACGGGATTAATGCCCAGGACCCCACACAGCCAGCGCAGTGATGGGATTTCTGTTACAGCCTTTGATTTGATGTGACTCTTGTACAGCTCGGCAACAGAGAATCACAAATTACAAGTAAAGACAGTAAACTGCTCCTTAAATACATCTAATCATGTCCTCTGCTGTCTGTGCACTTTAACACTGCAAGCTGTATCCAATGTTATATCAGTTTATTCAAAGAGGCAATCTGGGCAGAAACACAACTGCTGTTCGATACGTTTTAATTATTTTTTTATTTGTAGTGATTTGTTATATGAAGTCTGCAATCATAATATTGCTGTAAAGAAAATCACATTTCGCTCTTAAGATTAAATTAACATCACTCTGCGAAGGTTCACTGTAAAATAAAAACAAAACAACAAGAAACATCAACTTGATGAAGCTCTGTAGTCGAATCATCAACCTTTGTTTCTAACACCCAATCTGCACAACATACACTCACCTAAAGGATTATTAGGAACACCTGTTCAATTTCTCATTAATGCAATTATTTAACCAACCAATCACATGGCAGTTGCTTCAATGCATTTAGGGGTGTGGTCCTGGTCAAGACAATCTCCTGAGCTCCAAACTGAATGTCTGAATGGGAAAGAAAGGTGATTTAAGCAATTTTGAGCGTGGCATGGTTGTTGGTGCCAGACGGGCCGGTCTGAGTATTTCACAATCTGCTCAGTTACTGGGATTTTCACGCACAACCATTTCTAGGGTTTACAAAGAATGGTGTGAAAAGGGAAAAACATCCAGTATGCGGCAGTCCTGTGGGCGAAAATGCCTCGTTGATGCTAGAGGTCAGAGGAGAATGGGCCGACTGATTCAAGCTGATAGAAGAGCAACTTTGACTGAAATAACCACTCGTCACAACCGAGGTATGCAGCAAAGCATTTGTGAAGCCACAACACGTACAACCTTGAGGCGGATGGGCTACAACAGCAGAAGACCCCACCGGGTACCACTCATCTCCACTACAAATAGGAAAAAGAGGCTACAATTTGCACAAGCTCACCAAAATTGGACAGTTGAAGACTGGAAAAATGTTGCCTGGTCTGATGAGTCTCGATTTCTGTTGAGACATTCAGATGGTAGAGTCAGAATTTGGCGTAAACAGAATGAGAACATGGATCCATCATGCCTTGTTACCAGTGTGCAGGCTGGTGGTGGTGGTGTAATGGTGTGGGGGATGTTTTCTTGGCACACTTTAGGCTCCTTAGTGCCAATTGGGCATCGTTTAAATGCCACGGCCTACCTGAGCATTGTTTCTGACCATGTCCATCCCTTTATGACCACCATGTACCCATCCTCTGATGGCTACTTCCAGCAGGATAATGCACCATGTCACAAAGGTCGAATCATTTCAAATTGGTTTCTTGAACATGACAATGAGTTCACTGTACTAAACTGGCCCCCACAGTCACCAGATCTCAACCCAATAGAGCATCTTTGGGATGTGGTGGAACGGGAGCTTCGTGCCCTGGATGTGCATCCCACAGATCTCCATCAACTGCAAGATACTATCCTATCAATATGGGCCAACATTTCTAAAGAATGCTTTCAGCACCTTGTTGAATCAATGCCACGTAGAATTAAGGCAGTTCTGAAGGCGAAAGGGGGTCAAACACAGTATTAGTATGGTGTTCCTAATAATCCTTTAGGTGAGTGTATATTTCTGTAATTCTGTTCATAAGAAGCATCTCCAGACACTGCACAGACATGCAGCCAAAAAAAACCCACCTAATTTCAAGTGGCCAGGTCAACAAAATAACACCCTACAGACTACAGCCCTTTCAAACAACATCCTACAGACTGTAAAGGAGATGCAACAATATGCTGCCATTTAAAAAAATAAATAATTAACTTCAGACACCAGTTTCCAATGACAACCACGCATGTGGAGAGTGCAGGAGACGTGGATGCGCAGGTGCTGCAATTTAACCAGGACATTCATACAAGCAGGGAGAACACACAATTTCCATCACAGACCACAACGCTAGTGCATTTACCTCACAGATAAAGATATATTTTGGACGCACCACTTTGACTCATTTAATTTCATTACCTAAATATATCGATTTAAAAGTAATTATTGTCACCATAGCGCCCTTCACTATAATGCCTAGGACACAGAAGTACGATAATATCCAGTGCATTGGAGGATGGTATTTGTTAAAAAAGACGCAGGAGTGTAGTTGTGTTTTAATATGCAGACCCTCACTCTGCCACGTTCAATTACCTGAATGAATGAATCGGCTTCATGCGCATCACTTCTCCCTTGAGGATTTAGTTTTTATTATTCCGGGGGTTAAACATGCGAACGCCTGTCCTTAAACTCTGTGTTCAGACCAGGAATACAGAGCTGCTCCACCCGAGCGCTGTTTATCTTTGCGTTCCTGGGATCACATGCCCAGTTCTGTGAATGCGGCAGGATCACATGATTTCACTTCCAGACGAGCAGCGAGGGGGTCGGAGGTCACATCCCTGCACAGAGGCCTGGGAACGCTGTCCTCTACACTATAGAGCCAAATCCAAATCCGAGCTGACATGCTCATCGCTCCTAATTACAGCCCGGGCCAGTTAAGAAAAGGCAATGTGTGCCCGAGCTAGGATGTGCTTTAGTGGATTCGTGGTCGATGACTCAATATCGTCCGTGTGGCCGGGAGGAGCGAACAATAGTCAAGATGGGAGACGGACATTAAGGCACGACGGAAACACGTGGATTGGCAGGCCGTGACACTAATTATATTCCTGTCGCTGCATCGTCAAGCCTTGTACATGACGAGACACTGGTCAAATAATAATAAAAATAATAATAATAACAATAAACTAATAGCACATTTTTAACGGGAAAGAAAATCCCGGTGCTCTGTTATGTACAAAATCCACAACCCCTCGATATTCACAGATTGGGAGGTGTGTAGGAAAACGCACCGGCACTGGCATCTCACGCTTCCTGTTTTTAGACTTCCGGTTTGTGAAAGTCACTCTGACACAGGCGACTCTCTCGTTGTTTAGGTCTGGGGATTAATGCAGATCCAATTATGCTGGATAACAATGCAGTGCGACTGGGAGCAGTGAATGAATGTGTGTCAATCTAAATTTAAAACACTTTTGTTTTGTATTTTTATATCTCCGGTGGTGCTCACAGGTTCGAACCCGTCAGCGTTGTCTCGGGCCTGAACGTTGTTTCGGTGGATCAGTGGATTTAATTAGAACCCCCATGGATGTGCTGTTTCTCAGTCTTTATTATGATGCCTATATGACTTGTTTATGATCCTATTTGCCTGTTTCAATGTCCAGTCAGCGTTTGAATAGGTTCCTTTGGGATGATTGGACCGCGGCTGCGCTGTGTGTAGTCGGTGAAGTTCACCTGCAGAAACAGGTCACCCAGGAAGCGTGTGATCGGACTTGACACCCTTTGCTGTGTGCTTTAGTGGAGGAGTGCAGCCAAAGCAAACTGGCAGCTGTGCTGTGCTCTTTTCATGGCTTAATTCGGGGGCAACAGCGCAGCCGTGCCGGACGGTGATTGATTCTGCCGGCCGAGGATCGCCCGAGTGGCCTAATTGTTTTAATGAAACACCAGAGGGCGGTTTAAGGGATCATGCTTTTCAACACGGAACGTAACACAGAAAGTGAGATCTGGAGACGGGCAACGAAAGCTCAATGCCAAACAGCTTTTATCTAGAATGCGTTTACTTTTTGAACAACCTATGATAGAAATGTAATGAAACACTTCACACACATATACATTTATATAGCAGCATGTTCTTCACTCTGACTCGTCCTTGTTCTTTTATACTTTGACGTTTGTATTTCACGATTACAAGCACCGCTAAACACAGACACAATAATGACATGATAATTGATTAATTTAGCCTTTCAATCACCGCATCACCGCAATCACAACCCTCGGAGCAACACACTTCATGGAGTGATATTTGATCTGAATGTGAGGGCTGTACATGTACACACAAGTACACACATACATCAGTGACATAGTGTCATATTAATATTTACCACACTGATGTCATTTCACACACACAACATTTTTCATATTTCATTTTACATTTTCCACCCACAAATAAAACAAGATGAATGTAAACGACACAGTGTAAGTGCTGACTGAAACCAGCGTAGCTGAAAAGAATGCCCTCATTAACGCCCTCTAAATCGGACCCCTCTGTTGGGCTGGGGGGGCTTAACGGATCATCGGTCGTGCAGGTGCACTAATCTGTCCTGCCAGTTTCCCCAGCCCGGCCAGAGAGAGAGGCCCCCGTTAATGATGGGAACACCACGGATCAGCGAGGCCCCCGTTTCAGTGACGGCCGCGCGGCTGGAATTCCAGGCTGGATTAGCGGATCACTCCGGGATCCCAGGCCCTTGTTAGGACACGTCGGGCTCCCAAGTAAGGAGATTTCCTGGAATCGACGGAGGCTCGGATGTGGTTTTGGTTCCCACTTAATGAGGTGTGGAGAAGAGCCCGGCGAGGAGATTCACTGAAGCCGAGACCGTGCTCTAAATTGGACGCGTTATTTATATAACAACACGCTTTGAAGAGCAGGCAGCGGAGGGAAGGGACGACGTGTCTTCAGGGCAGTTTTGTGTGTTTTTGTCAAACACCATCACTGTCAGAGCGGCTGTCACTCGCTGCGACGATCGGCGCTGCCACCTGTGCTGACAGGCCCGGATCGCACCATTTTATACCACTCTGGACGCGTCTTTTAATGGCACCGTACGGCTAGTCTTGAGGTTTGCAAAGGACAGCATGAGGGTGGGCCGAAGGTCGTCTAAGGGGCTTCGTTCATCCTGTTTTGTTTGAAATACGTTGTTATTTCTGATGGTGTCAGGCGCAGTGAATTTGTGTCGGGGCTGAGGGGTGCTGCGCCTGCTTTAACTCTCCACACGGCGATTGGCTTGGCTGTTTGTTAAATGACCCCTGAAGACAGATGCGTGTAAACTGGGTTACATTAAATATGCGCTCTGCCTTAAATTTTTAATGCACCTCAGGACTCTGTGTGCAGAGGAAAGGTTTGGAAATGGTTAAGGATTTCCAGGCAGGCTTGTTCTCTCCAATCCTGTTTAAAAAACCAAAGCAACACCAGATGTGTCTGATGTTTTTTGTTTTTTACGTCAATTCCAAAGATCATTTAAGATTAATTTGGCCTTATTTATATATAATAAGGAGAATAAATAAAAAACAATTCCTGGAGATAATTATTCATCAGAAAAACACATTGTCTAGTTTTCTTCGCAGTGATTGTAAAGGACGTGTCCGTGGGCCTATTTGTGTTCCTCTGAAATAAGCAATCACCGTTGCCAGTAGCGGGGCTCTTTGATTGGCAGTCACGCATTTAGGGGTTGCAGTCAGAACAGCACGAGGAAGTGCATCAATAGGACGCCAATTGGGATCTAATCAGATAGATTTTAGCCCCATGCAACTACAACTTTCACATTAATCAGCTCAGCAAGATACACGTCCATCAACGCTGACAGAGAGCGGCGCGCCCTGTCAGATCCAGCTCCGCTCTTCCCGTCTGTGTCTGAGGAGAGCAGCGCTCAGACTGCGTCGAGGCTCACTGTTATTATTTGGAAATAAATAATTCCTCATCAGCAGTATTTTTGTAAAGCGGTAATTGAACCCTTTTCCCACTTCTTTGTACTTTTCCGTGGGATCAGCAGCTTTCTCTGACACCAGCTTCTTTGAGTGAAAATTAAAGGGTTGCAAAAACACTGCGATGTTGCTGAGGTACAGCGAGAGTAGAGAGATAAATCAGCACTCTGACATCCCATCTGAACACCTACATCCTGTTTAAAGTGCATGTCCCACACACATCTCTGAGCACACCTTACATGTCAGATACATGTGGTACCAGACAGCCAGCCCGCCATTGCTCTCCAGATAAACACACACTTACAATATGCAAGTGTTATGTGGGGCCCCTGGAAAGGAGACACACATCAGCACTCGTCCTGGATCACAAGGCGGTGGAAAAATAAGGAGTTTGAACTCGAACACAAGTTCACAAGATGGGTGGCCCTGCAGCGACCGCTTCACGTGCCCCTACCAACCGAAGCAGGTCTGGGGCCGGGGGTGCGATCGTCACAGAGGAAGAGTAAAACTCAGAGACACACACACACATTATGGGGGTATTGTCAGGGAATTCCTCGCTTGCGTTTGAGGAGCGGCGTGTGGGTCGGGGTTGCATACGTGTCTCCTTGTCTCTCGTACCTCGGAGGGTGAAAAAGGGAGAGAGCAGAGAGAGAAAACCGAGCTGGAATAGGGGCCGGGTCGCGGGAAGACACGTCTCCTTCCCTCACTATTTACAGCCACTGGGGTTTAATGCAATCCATAAACTCATCTGTCTGTTTACACACCAGCAAATGATATGTCTCTCCGATCCACTTACATCTCGGAGTCTAATGTATACACAGAGCCCTGACACTGTGTGTACAAGTCACAGAGATGGCTGGGGGCCGTGCGCCGTCTCTGCTTTCACAGCACACTGTCACTCTAATAAATAAGGCATTCGGCGAGTCAAGACTCTCTGAGAGCCGCTGAGCCACATTGCGTGCAAATCCAGCTCAGTGCTCGAGCTCCCTCGCCGCTGAGCCTAATGCCAACTGACATGTTACAGTAAAAGTACTTTATAAAATCAATATTAAATTCACAGCCTTTGACATCATGGGACATCTAAGATAAAGGGGAAATAAGGCGTAGGGTAAATAGTCCTGCAGCGATGTCAGTTGCTCAAGGAGGAAGCCAGAGGAAGACACAAGAGACTGTGGGGTAAATTAGTGCAGCGCTAGTCATGTTTTATACCAAGGTCTTGACATCAATGAAAACATTATAAAACGGCACGCAAACTCTGGCAGAAAAAAAAAAAAAAGGCAGGAAAGACCTTCTAGCGTACGAGGCGATGATCTCAGCCTCTCGGTCGGGGAGACAGAGAGCGAGGGGCCGCTCTGAGGGGGACTTATTGAAAGAGGGGTTGACACTGATTGTTTGCTTGGAAATAATGCTTTTTGTTTATTTGTATTTTGTAAATATAAGTGCATGTATGACTGTTGAAGGAAAGTCCAAATCTGGTGAGGTTGTGACCTGTCGGTGTTTTTTTAGGTCGCTTCGCCAGCACAACCTCCCCATAAAGTTTAAGACCCAATATCTGACTGACTGTCTGAGGATTTAAATATGCAAACAATGTAAAGGTATTAAATAAATACACTGTGAGATAACGGCTCAGATCCAGGTTGAGAGAAGGGCTTTTAAATAAAGCATGCAACCTTTTTTTCCAATCTCCTTTCACAATAAGGCCATGAACCTTTTGAGTAGAGATACAGTCGGGGGTTATTCATGTTGAATAAACGTATCTATCTGGTTTACTGTGTCAGTGCTCAATTCTCCACAGCCACAGGGCAGAAACACATGCTTATGACCTAACCCGTGTGCTCGGAGATCGTTTGTTTATTATCCAACAGCACACATCTGAATACATCAATGTAGAGGCGCAACACATTAGCAACACAATCAGGTTTGTTGCGGAGACCCTCGACCAGCCGACGCGTGTTGATTGTGATGTTAAATGTCATTGCGTTACAATTCTGACAACGTTTTTTTCCAGAAAGTTACATTTCATTCATGTATAACAGGCTGGTGAGTCAGGCTTTAGAAAAGGTTAAAATGCTCTTTGGAATTCATACTTAAAAGCATCTGAGATTTCCTGTGTAAAATAGACTTCTTTGAGCAAAAAAATATAAAAACGTGGACTAGAAATGTCTCTTACGGTTAGAGATAAACTGCATTAGCATTGCGGTTGTGTGTCGGGCAAATAACAGCCAATGTAAGTGCGAGTGTTGGATGCATCCTTGAAAATACAAGTGTATCTATTACACCGTGACTGCACAGCAGCTAAAAACACATCCACTGTGCTTTTAGATTAATAAGTTGACAAGAAACAACATATCTTGGACTGAAAAGATCACTGATGTTCTGCATGGAATATAATAATAAAGAGACATTTATTTAAATTCGAATTGTAGTGGTAATGATGAGGCAACTTTTCTGACTGTGTTGGCTGTGCTGGTCCTTGTGTTCGGGATTATCCGATTATCCTGTTGAGTGCCGTGTCTTTCGTGTGGCTACACAATTGAGATCAAAGACCCGAGGCTGAGAGGCCATCGGAGTTTAATAGGTCACTGCTAAGCACATCTGTGGCCAGATAAAATATGTTGTGACAGGGAGTAGAGTCCCAAAGGTCAGGTGTATGGCGCGGTGGCAGGGCTCTGTCTCGGGCAGCCGGCGGTCCCGGGTCTCAGCGTGTTGGCAGCGACACGGAGGGAGAGAGACAGACATTTCACAACAGGCCTGGAGCACATCTGCTCTGTAAACCACTCTGAGGAATGAACATACTTCTTTAAAATACACAAACCTATTTCTTTACTGTTTTTATTTTATCAGAGAACCTAATGCTTTCAACTGCCACACTTTTCTACAGAAATGAGCACATCTAAATGATCTGATTTGAAGACAAACCAACACATGCACACATCCGTATTTTATGGCGATGAATGCGATGGAGTTGACGCACTGGAAGAATCGCTGCTCTCCGTTCCCTGCACAACCACACAGCTGCTTCTTCTGGTCAAACTCAGATCGAAGACAATCAGGCTTCACACTGACCGTCTGTGCAGGACGGTCTACGCTGACGAAGGCCGTCGTGAGAATGAACACGCAGTGAGATCAACAGGAAGTGCCTGAACACATGTAACCTGTTGCCATAGTCCGGGGCGTCTCACATGGCTTTAGACTCACTAACTCTCCCAACATGGGCCCCTCTGCTGTGGACACCAATCCCTCTCTCCTCACTCGTTCACCGAAGGCCTGTCTGCGCTCACAGGCTGTCCCAGAGACCCTTTCGGATCAGGGCTGGCGGTATCTCTCTCTCTGACGAGCCCTGCCGTGTTCATGGTGCTGTGACTTCGCTTTGGTTTATACAGACGTGTTAATTGCTTCATTGCACTTTCTATATTTGTAACCCTTGCCCTGTGTTGTGAGTTGTGTTCTAATACAACATGCTCCTCCGAGAGGCTGGTGCACCGTGTGACACTAAAGTAATACTGATCGATTTTAAATAATTTCTTACTTCTGTGAAGATAAAGATGACAATGTTTTAATTTGTTTTTTAAATAATTATCCTAGAGCAGTATAATGCAATTATGCACTTGACAGTAAAGTCAGGTGAGCGACTGGGCCTGTATATTTACTCACACACATATTGATTTCTGTAGTCGTTTCTAACTGTAGCAAAAATTTGCCGGAGGAACGACAGGCGTTTTCTGAGAATCCACTTTGTTTATTCTCCACAGAAGCAATTCACTTATAGGACTACAAGCCTCCCGTCCCCCGTGTGGCCTGTTCTGCAGCCGCACAATCACAACAGCTCGGTGCGGAGAAGGCTGTTGACAATGTGTGCATCAGTCTTGTGTCAGCTTGAGACTGAGCACAAGGTGGGTTGTTTCTCTGATTCAGAGCGTTGTTGGGCGGCTCCTGTGTTGCTCTGAAAGTGCTGATGCTTTGGACATGCCAATAAAGCTCGTTCTGAATCTGAATTAAATGTATCCTGGAACACAACATGAAGTCACACACAGATAAACCCCGATGTAACGCTCAGTGAATTCAAAACACTGCTGTGAGAGGAATACAAAGGCGAACAAACTTTATCGGACAATAAATAGGACACTTTTGGGCTTCAATAATGTATACAAGAGCCTTTCACTTTTAAAAGGTCTGTCACATTTTACCAAGTGCCACATTAGACTTGTTCAATTTTTAATTGCAGAAAAATAAAGGACTCCTGCCACAGTTTCCATGGCACAGCTGTGATATGGGACTTAATATTTCATCCCCATCCAACAGTCAATTAGCCACGGCCAAATCCGCATGCAAATCTCCCCCTGAGTCACTGAGCAAGCCTCGCAGCCACTCTCTAAAGAAGTGACAGAAAGTGTATAATTAGCTGAGTACCGAGCTGACCTGAGCCAGTGAGCAGAGACCGTCACTGGGAATCAATAACTGTGCTTTAAACTTGCTGGTATACACTGGTTAGCTGAAGTGGGAGGGATAGGAAGACAGTCATAATAATAATCATAATAATAATAATAACGGTGGCATTGCAAAAGTATTTATTTTGTTTTAAAGCTCAGTAATTCATTATTGAGCTGAACAGACCCAGAGATTGGGCCGTGTTGGTGCCAGGGTGTTGATGTCAGTGAGGCTTTTATTTTCTTGTCGTTGTTATTATTATCTCCTGCTACAGATGACTCCCGACTTGGCAGGAAGTGTGAGACCAATCACAAGCCTCTGTGAAGCGTCTGCGTCTCTCGAACCAACGCTGTGGTGGCGAGGAGGAGATCACAGCATCTCACCTCAGCGCCTCACCTTCCACTCCATTGATGCTCCGACACAGGAAGTGAGTCAGGCAGTGGACGATGACTTCATCATGCTAAGATAAACACACATCATAATGAATCGGCCATCGTGCTGCGGTATTCAAACGCTTTGAAAAAATGTGGGAATCAAAAACCAAAGAGTTAGCGGCGACACCGTGTTCTTGAGTCCCGGAGAAACTTCATAACTTCACCTCCACAACTCGGAAGAAAGCAGGGACGTGAACTACAGAGGAACCAGCCCCACTCACAGAAACCAGTACAAACCAAGAATACGTCTCTCTCCTCCACACAAAACTCAACTCTTCGCTATAAATCAACAAGTCGTCTCCTGCACAAGAACACATTTATTCTCGTATTGTTTGCAATCCACGCAGCAATTTATAGCTCTGCTTTGGCAGGGCTGTCTAATGCATTTCACCAAAGAACGCTGAACTGTATGTAGTCTGACAGATTGCATTAATCAAACATAATACTTCAGTTAAACCTATTGCATATTGTCTCATTCAAAAGGGAATATGGCTTTTATTTGCAATATAAAGTTTACCACCAAATCCTCAAAACAAAACAAACTAATAAATGTCATATCCCAGTCCGCTACACCAACACAAACTGGGCAACTGAACATGCTCCCCGTGCGATAATCACTGCACCAGAGACTGGAGTTGGTGGAGCTTCCCTCTCGATTCTTCCACATTTCATACGCTAAAGAAACAATCGCGTCAAGTTAAAATTTTGCAAGTTCGCAAATTCAAACACGTTTTCAAAATCGAATGGAAACAAACACGTCCTGTTAAAGTTCTTCCTTGTGTTTAGTTTTTGTGTTTGTCTCACTGCTCCAAGGGGAGAGTCTCTGTATGAACCTTATCTGACCCGTCAGCTCGGCTCAAGACACTGAATCTGAATTTTTGGATGAGTTCGCTGCTGAGCTCAAACACAGACGCACCGTGACTGGAAAAGACATTGACTAATGGACACAGGGAAGCTTTAGCTAGGGAAACGTGGCTCAGAAGGTAAAATTTGTATTTATTTTTCTGTCACTCCCCACGGAAAAAGACACGTAGGCAAGTCCCCTGGCCTGTGAGGGTGGTGGGTTAGTGAGTTTCCTGGCTGAACTATCTGGCCGGTGGGGTCCCAGGTGGGGGTGTGTGTGCCGTCTACATGGACAACAAACACACACTGATTTCATGAACTATAAGCAAAATTTACACAAAGTCTGGACTAGACCAATGGAGATGAACTGAAGGAGGTTACTGAAGATAACATATGAAATAAATGAGAAGGAACGGTATATTCTGACAAGCATCACATCCAATCAAGTTCATTCCTGAGGTTTTATAGTGTGTGCAATGTTTCCACTGGGCACAGCTTGCATTAATACTCTTACATCGCAGGCTTGCTATGTTTGTTGACGAATGTATTTAAATAAATGTTTAGATACTGGTTCGATGTTCCTGTGCGTGGAATTGACTTGGCTGCCGAGTTGGAGTCTGTGAGCAGCGGCCGCTCAGACTGTCTGTCTTCATCAGTGTAATTCAATATTGATGCGATTGACTTTAGTCTCTGTGCTGAGTTAACATGGCACTGACACCATGGGGCCGCCTGTGGGCCGAGCACCCGCACCCAGTCCCCCGCTGGTGCGACTGCACGTGATGAAGACTACACCAAAGAGTGTAACATAAATACAAAAAAAGGAAATGGTAGCATGTAAAATATGAACATATATAAATTAATTTCAGCTTCATTCTGATCAAGTTGTTTGCTTCTTGTCTTTGTCCTTGTTCTAGTTCTTCTTGAAATAATGAGAATAACTTAACATTAAACACAAATATAACTTAATTCATTCATGAAAAACAGGAACCGAAGAACCCTATCATGGCCTGAGTGTTTATTTATAAAACCCAGCCCAGAGAAATCTATGTGTGTGTGTGTGTGTGTGTGTGTGAGACTTTTTATTTTAAATATAAAAATTATATTCAAAATCGGAATTGCATAAAACATCTTCCATTAATTAGTGTAAATTAAAATATCAAATATGCACTGTCTTTACAGGTTTCCACAGCAACATCTCCCATGTTGGCAGCTTGTGGGTCCTCGAACATACGCCCCCCCGACTCCACGCCTCCCGATCACTGCAGCGCCAGCCCCCGATCCACTGTGGGCCACGCCAGCCCGTAGGCCTGTCTCTCGGCCCGTTGTGTGTTTGGCTGTTTCCAGAACACACTGGATAATGTGAATGTTTATGTGTAACTTAATTCAACCAGGATCTGGGTAATTATTAAAAAAGGGCAATAAATAACGTGCACCAGGACTTTGCCTCATTACTCTCAACACTATAATGTGTTATTGTTATGTTATTGCTCGGTGTGTGATGTTTTATTTTTTTCCTGGGTTGAGATAAAAAAATGTTTAAAGCATTTTAGCACTTCAGTTTTCTGATAGCCAGTATATTTATGAAATGTCCAACAGAAATCTGTGTCAAGAAATCTTCTATCTTGTGAGATTCGAGGGTCTGTGTCACAGCTGTAGTGCTTCAAACTTACTTGCAGCACAACCTGAGAGAGACACGAGACACGCAGGTATAACAACCAGCCCTCAGCAGATCTGAGATGCAGAATATCAAAAAATACAGAAGGACAGTGAATCTGAAATCCTCAGAGATCAGTAAAATATTACTGATGAATCGTATGACGTTTCATGGAACATCAAAAGCTTAATTTATAACTGTGCACTTTTTACACGGTCAATAAAAGAAAAGACGATGTTGCTGTCGCAAATTCATTCGCCTGACCTGACTGTTGGATTGGCACAAGTCCAGCACATCCCCCCACTGCGCCCTGTGGCACCGTGTCTCTGAATTCACCGCTCCGATACAGGCGGCCCTTTTCCAGCTGCTCAACTGTTGGCAGGTTGAGTGGCGAACGAAACGAGTCATCATGTGTCGTTCTATCAAAACTAACCAACAAACACACAAACAAACGAGAAAACAACAACAACTACACGGTTCAAACGGAAGCGCGGACCGACTGGAAGTGTAGTCACGGCGAAGCGCACATTCGCCGGAAAAAATGCGAGGGCCCCTTTCTCAACAAGTGGCTTTATGTGCGATCCCCACGAAGGGAGTGCCAGTAATGAATTCGCTCTTGTTCACCACAGCTTCTTTATGCGCAGAGTGACAGACAGCTTGTCCCTCTCGGCCCCCGGGGACGAGCTTGTTAGCAAAGCTAGAGTACTCCATTTCTAATGAAGAGGCCGCGCAACACTTTCCCTCGCTCTATTAGGATCTCTGTGTCTTTTCTCCGAGCGGCCCGGCGCTCCTTTCAGACGGGCACAAATAAAGCCTCGAACCTGAAGTGCTTGGCGGCTTTACGGACAGCTGGAGAGTAAATGTCACACGGTGTTTGAGATGCCTATTATCGGGGACAGCTATTTGTTCTACATCTGCCCCCCTCGGCAACCTAATGTAATACAAAATTGACAAATCAAGACCTGTGTCTGTGACAGAATATAATGAATGAGAAAGCAGGAGCCAACGCGACACTCTTCCCCGGGATCTAATTGGCCTCGGCATCAGAGATGTCACTCAACAAGAGACTTCCTTTTAGTCAATTTTCTGTCTCATTATGCGGCCGAGCCTATTAAAGAGACCACCGGGTCACCACACAAATAACCAACAGCAAGCAATAATTAGTTGTTTCATCTTATTTTAGTTAAAATAAAATAAAAACTCAGGACAGCCTCGGCCACATGATTCACTACTAAAATAAAGCCTTCGTCGGCCCAGTAACCACTCTCTACTTAAGGAATTTCAGCACAAATCTGTAACTGAACAGACTTTGTTTTTTCCCTGATTTAATGGCACTGACATCTGACAATTCCTCTAGGAGATATTTTCTCTGGCACCCCCACATCGCTCACTGGCTGTTCTTTTGGTAAAACTATCGGGAACCGATGGCTCTGATTTCGGTGTTAACTGCGGTCCCATTCTCGGGGTCAGTGCATATTTTCTTGAGCATCTTTTTTGTTTCGGGCTGCGATCACCACTGTTTATGTCTGATTTATTTCATCAGACAAAACTGATATTCTTATTGGGCCGTTTGTATTGTCGCACTACAACGCAACCTCGTCGTGGTGCAGGGTTTGTGCAGAGGAAACTGATTAAAAACAGCAACAATGACACCAAGAACACTTGAATTCCCAAAGCACGAGAATCCAGGTGACTGAAGTGCACGTGAATATAATTTCTCAGAGCCGGCGTTCCTGACACACTGACACGCCTCTGTAAATGAGTGAGGGAAGACTCAGTTAATCCGCCACATGCTCACATCCTTAGAGATAGAAGTTATTTTGAGGTACGGCTGTAAGCAGGCAGTTCGGTCAATCGTTTTCCTTGCATCTGAAGAACAGATGCTTCTGTAGGGATACTGAGATATTTAGACAAGACGCAGAGGCAAGAGGATAGTGCAAAAGCCCTCTGCGCCAAATCTCAAATCCAGCGCTGAACCCAAATGAAATATCATCCAATTCCCTTGGTGGAGAGTAATCCATGAGTCAGAGAGCTCTGTGTGGCTCCCAAGCTCTTTAGGAGAAAGAAGCTTTGACCAGAAAGTGCTCAGATCCTGGTCAAGATGACCCAGACCACCCCCGGACGTGGTGCATGCACAATCCCCCCGACAACATGTGCCGGCTGCCCCCTTCGGCATCTCTACCGGGAGGCGCTGCTAATTGGCTTAAATGGACGGGTTGCAGCAGCTCCTCCAGGATTAAAATAATTAGGACATTGCTGGGATTCTTGATGTGGAGAAGGGAAGGTATGACAGGGATCAGCCGCACCCCCGGCTCCGGGCCTGACCTTCTGGCACCTCCTCTTTTGAGAAGCTGTGGCATGTTAACTGTGTATAACCAACAGAGCACTAAAATGGAAAACAAGCCCGGTCCACTGCTCTCGATCTGTTAGAGCACGATGGCTCCTGACCTGTGAGGCAACTCAGCCAGAAACAGGCTTTGAAGGCATGCGGCTCGAGCTGCGTCTCTGTGGCCTCAAATCCGGCGCTCCGTGGCTGGTGATGAAGCCCAGCGAGTTTCACAAAAGATCTCGCTGCTCCTGCAACATCACACCTCCCGCCACGGCTCTCCTCCGCAGCCCTGATGCGCTCTGACACGGGGAGCCCCTCTGCTGGTGAGGAGGACAAAGACATTAGCAGTTGGCCCAACTGACAACTGATGCATGTGATATTCTGACACGCGATCGGCTGGCCCATACGGGAACACATCTTGGGGAAAGATGCGTTTGGTTTGTAATTGTGCAGAGTCAAAGCACAATCCGGTGTTCGTAGGGAGATGTCATTCACGGGGGGCACACAATGGTGGAGTCATCGTCCTCCTAAACTGTCTGTCTGTCAAACAACATGAGTGGTGCTCCTCTTACATCAGAGGAACAGACTATGAACACTACGGGAGCTTCTGGCTCACATGTCTCAGTCTCAGCTGTAGCCCCCCAACATCCAAGACATTAAACCATGACTGTTTAAACACAGCGCCTTCAGACACCATGTTCTGCCACGTAGACACATTTTTAATTGTTAAAACCTTCATTAGAACCCAGTTAATAATAATCATAATCATCCGAACATTAGTGAAGATCTTCTGTATTCGAGTGCATCGTCTCATGATCCGCCAGACGGCTTCACCCCGCAGTGGTGTTGGACAGAGGTGTCACAATCACAACACTGCACACACACACACAACAAACAAAAAGCGCTTCTTGCTTAATGCGTAAAATTAGCTCATATCAAAGTGTCAGGGCCGATTAATACACGCCGGCACAAATTATATCGTACAGGACTTGTGCGTTTCTTGTCACGGCCGGGCGCCTCGTCTCCAGACAGTTCCTCTCGCTGTCGAGTCATGGCCCCCTCCCTGTCTTCACCCTCGGCTGCCCGATAGCCTCTCGGTCCGTGGGCATTGGCCGCCCCACTGAGCTGCTCTCTGCACACCTGTGGTACCCACCCCCCACCGCAGGGAGGCCTGACACATATCGCAATGGCCAAGGACAGCAACCTGACCAGCATGTCTCGGCCCCTGCTCGGACCCCTTCTGACCGGGGGAGTCATGGCCTCGCATAGCAGAGCAGACAGCTACCATCGCCTGTCACCTACTGATCTCACTGTGAGAGCCACACACTTCTTACGCACTTATATCCTCAAATACTGCAAACATGTAAGAGGAGTGTGTCAAGGCTCTGACTGCTCAGGATGATGAAGATGATGGTGATGGTTTGGTTCCTTTTAATGACCGCAATTCAAATGGTACATAGTTATATTTAAATCACTGTTTCCTTGATGTCTTTGTTGGGAAAGATACATTTAAACATGTAACACATCCACCCACCTCTGCAGAGTTACAATGTAATCAAGACAACATAGTGACCATATGGCTTCACCCTGTGACACACATAAATACAAACACACATTTAAATATATAGAAACACACACATAAATATATACATTTAAACACACACACTTATTTTAAAATTATATACCGTATATTAATTTGTACAATAATTATGAAGTTACTGTAAATAATAAAAAAATGCAAGTACTTGTTATGGATTTGTCAAATATACAGTAAAAACCCACATTCACATGGTATTTCATATCTGCACTTGGGTTAACTTGAGTTTTAACAACGTTTTTGCTATTGTAATGAATGGAAAATCAGAAAATCATGAAAAAACAGTAAATAAATATATATACGATCACACACACACACACACACAGCCGAGCCCCGGGTCTGCGGCCGCTCTCTCGGCCCGCTGCGTGCCCTTTCTCCGCGCCGCGGTCGGCCTGCCCGGATCATTCCGGATTAGGTTCAAACCCTGCCGACCTAGGATGAATCCGAGTTCATCTACCCCATTGCTAATTAATTTAATTGGCGCACCGGGGAGCCGAGCGCAGGGGCTGGCGCCGGGTAATGACATCATCCGTGCGGAGGAACAAAAGGACGAGCTCCTCCCCTCCATCCCTCCATCGGCTACAGCTGCTCCTGCTCAACTACATGTTTACACTGATGGAGTAAAGCAACAGAGAGAGAGAAAGAGAGAGAGAGAGAGCAGCACAGACACAGAGATAGACATAAACACAGAGACAGAGAGGTAGATAGAGAGAGGTACAGATAGATAGAAAGATAAACAGAAATAGAAATAGGAATATAGAGAGAGAGATAGAATGAGATAGAGATAAACAGAGAAAGAAATAGAGATTGAGAGAGATAGTGAGAGATAGAGATTATCATAGACATATAAATAGAGATAGGGATAAGACAGATAGATAGACAGATGAAGATAAACAGAGATAGAAATAGTGATAGAGAGAGATAGAGATACACAAATGGTGAAAATGTTCTTGGCGTATATCGGAAACAGAGGATGCCTGTGTGTGTTGGGTGTGTCTTAATACCTTCATTACGGTCTTATAGTGGGGCTCTGTGTGACGCTTGTATGTTTGGGTCTCGTGTTGGAGCCCCAGACCCAGTTGAGTCACTCACCGCTCTACACAACATTTAAACACTCACAAACGATGCAGCGTTTCACAGTCAACTTCACCAGGCCTGACGCTGCGACTGATGTCATGTGACACTGACTACAAGTGGCAGTTTCCAGCAGAGGGAGGGTGTGGGACAGGGGCAGTTTCCAGAGGAGGGAGGGTGTGGGACAGGGGCAGTTTCCAGCGGAGGGAGGGTGTGGGACAGGGGCAGTTTCCAGAGGAGGGAGGGTGTGGGACAGGGGCAGTTTCCAGAGGAGGGAGGGTGTGGGACAGGGGCAGTTTCCAGAGGAGGGAGGGTGTGGGACAGGGGCAGTTTCCAGCGGAGGGAGGGTGTGGGACAGGGGCAGTTTCCAGCGGAGGGAGGGTGTGGGACAGGGGCAGTTTCCAGAGGAGGGAGGGTGTGGGACAGGGGCAGTTTCCAGAGGAGGGAGGGTGTGGGACAGGGGCAGTTTCCAGAGGAGGGAGGGTGTGGGACAGGGGCAGTTTCCAGAGGAGGGAGGGTGTGGGACAAGGGCAGTTTCTAGCAATTCTTCAGTTATTTTATTTTCCATTTTCCTCATTGATGCCCCAACCTTTTCATCACAGAAGCTGCAGAGCGAGAGACAGGAAGTCGTTGGCGCCGCTGTGAGGTCACAGACACGTGACGACCCGAATCCCAGCCCCTCGTCCTCCTCCTCCTCCTCGCTCATCCTGGGAGCCCAGCTGCTCTGACTCACTTGTCTTTGGGTTTTTTTTTTCAGTTTTTTTATTCAGTCGGGAAAAAAGGCCAAAACAAAAAACGCTCCGAACTGAATGGAAGCCAATCATCTCGAGTCAAAAGGGAAGATAAAACAAACACTTTCTGTTTTCAGAGCCCGGCGCTTATTTTAGAATGTTTCGATGCGATCCTTCACTTGATTTAAAGATTAATTCGATTTCTAATGATAAACGAGAGATGGCACACAGCTGGATCAGTGACACTATTCTTTGTGTTTCCTGCTCCTTTTATTGCTCAAATCTCTGCCCAGGGACACGTCTCCACTGCACATGAAATATGACTAATATCGCTGAATATATCGCCAGGCGTATAATTGGAAGTATTACATAATAAGTTATACATTGAAAAACAAAGCAAAAGACAAGACGCAGCCATGACACTAAACACGCTCTACGGCATCACAGTGGCCAATGAACCTTTCGAAACACTCGTTTTCAGTGTGTGTTTAAATATGCATGTGCCATCAGCAGGTTCATAATTTCCCGAGGAAATCCTAGCTTAAGCACTTCGCTTCAATACCACTCGCCACTGGGAGCATGGAAAGTGATTTAAAATTACTCCCATTTGCTTCCACGAACCCCAGGGCAGCTAGAAAGCACTTTCTATGATATCAGTGAGGTTTTAAATGAGAGGAATCACTCGGCTGCAGTCACGTTAGATCGGGAAGTGACAGAATACAGGCTAGACAAGAGGAATGGGGGGATACAGTGCTTTCAGGTCAAAATGCAGGTGCAGAGGCTTCAGGTTAGGTAGCAATAACTCGATTAAGTTCACTGTAGGGCCCGTTTGCTGAGCTGGGGTCCAAGCACATCTGTCATTCATATCGAAGCTCGATGGCCCGGCCCGGCCCTGCCGGCCCCCAGCCAGCCATTACGAGGAATGAGCAAATATTGTGTTAAAACAACAACAACAAATGCAAACCATGAATACTTGTATTTGCAGTAAGTAATGCACTAAAGAAACCTGGTGTATCACTGCTGATAACTGGATCCTCACAGACGTCTGTCAAACTGACACCAAGCGTTTAAGCCCATCCTGAGGTCTCGTGTTTCATACACAATTCACGAAGCCTGCATGTGTTTCAGACGACGCTGCTCGGCAAAACACGCATCGGACAGTTTAGGCGCGAATAAATCCCTGAATATTGTAATAACACAGATTGAGCTAAATCAAAGGAAACACGAGTGAGGCATTGATCCTGACTTCATAGTTCTGGGTGGACAATGGGCAGGGTGGCTAACAGTCTTTAACTGTCTATTTTCACAGACATGATGTGAATGTTTGTCTAATGTCCTGATACTGAAAAGTAAATGAACAAAGTATGTGAAATAAAACAGAGCGAGCGCGCAGACAAAGCGGCGCTGCAGAGACTCGAGGCTCAAGAGCCTCCGCGTGATGGGGACAGCAGTTGCCATAGCGACAGCCTCTCGCCGCTCTCCGAGGCGCGGGTGAGGCGGCGCAGACACTCGGGGCCTGAATGAAGCGCTGCGTCTCTGGAAACAGGCTGAACTCACACGCGATGGCCGCACCCCCACCCACCACCGGCACTCCTGGCCGCGGTCGAAGCTCGGGGTCACACAGCGCAGGTGACCGGCGGAGAGGTCGTGCTTTAACCCCAAACGACACACACATGAAAATCGCATGTGCACGAACACAGGGAAAAGCAGTTTATGATCTATAGACTTTCGTACATTCATATTCAGAGCAGGGAGGAGAGAGAAGGCCCGGTTCCCTCAGCTGCGGCGCTGGAACGCAAATCCACAGCTGTGCCACGCGGCCCTGGACGGTCTTGATGTTGGTGCACCGAAGTGAAATCACAGAGGGCTGTTCCTCCTGATTTTACACCGACTGCAGCCTCAGTAACGCAGCTTCGGCTATGCAGTAAACTGGCGTCAGCGTCACTCCTTCTACGCTCATGAGCGAACGATGTGTTCGCACATTGCCATCGTTGAGTATCACTCGAGCAAACGCTGGTGTGCGTCGTCGTGTCTGCTGTAAGAGAAGAAACAGCCCCTTCTTGACACCGTGACCCCGGGACTGAGTGACGTCCGGCCGACACGGCGTTCGCACTTGTTTTTTCTAAAGCTCTCCGTCTATCAAGGTGCCGGCTGATACGCACAGAGTGTCAGGATGTCTGCTCGGACCGCCGCACGGCCTTATTCCTGGTGGCAGGCCGCGGTGACACGCTGTAAGAAATGCCGCTTCTCATCCCTTCGCTGCTAACCTTTACACAAGCCCTGAAGGGCCCCTGTTCGCGACTCTCTAAACAGGGCTTCATCTTGTCGGGTGGAGAATTAACGCAGGCTGACCTTGAGTGACGTAACACACAGCGTCCTTTATGTTCAGGGTTTTGATGTTCTCCGTGTTCATGTGCTTCTGTTGCAGCTCGCTGTGAAAACAGTCTTCATTAACACCACCCTGATTAATGCAGGGAACAATGTCATGCACAATATTCATTAATCTCATTCTTCATTCCCAGCTCCAATACTGAACTCGTGCCAGCTGTTCCCATTCACAGTCTGTCATAAAGACGACGCTGAAGACCCTTTCCACCGATACGGACCGACGGAGTAGCAGCCCAGGGCACCGTGGTCCAGACCGAGCAGCTCGTCTCCTCAGGAGTGAATTCTGGGTCACGTTCCAACTATGTTCCCAATCAGAATTCACACGCCTGGCATGATGCTGCCAGAGAAGATGGCTGGTGGAGGAGAGGAGAAGCTATTATCGGCACTGCGGCCCATCCGTACGCGTCAGAGCCGTTGCATTGGGTCGGCCGACACCGATAGCAAGATGAACAGCTACAGGGCAATGTCACCGATTGGTTCGTTAGATCAGACAGCGCCAGGTTTAGCAAACGTTTTCTGCCGTGTCTGATACCCAGTAGACCTGTTGCAGATATACTTCTATACTGGAAGAGTGTGTTATTCCTGTAAGAGACACGGCAGAGAAACACATCAGGGAGACGTGGCTGGAGGGATCTGCCATGATTTTATACCTTCAACGGCAGGTGAAATACCAGCTATGAAGATCGTTCATTAACACACTCCTCTACAACTCCCTTTCGGTATGCAGTATTTTACACTGACAGATAGACGGGATTTCATTCTGCATCACTGAGAGGCCACTGTGACAGAGACACATCCTCTCCTCAGAGGAAACGACGAGGCAATGTCAGTCAGATGCTTTTCAAACATCGAAAAGTGAAACAATTGCTTTAGTCTGTCTTAATTTCAGGCTTGTTTTAGGTACAAGAAATCATCAAAGTGTGCAGTGAATACTGTGCTGAGAGATTATAGTCCACGTGGACGCGTGAGTTTCATCTTCCAGTCGCATCATTATTGTTTTTGTAGTGAAATCACCATCATGTCATTCCTGGTGTTTAAAGTGCAGCTTTACACGTCTCTGATCCGTTCATATATCCATCCATTTCATCAACACCTGATCATCATACAGGAGGGCTCTCTGTGCTTCACTGATACTGCGTTCAGTGCATGTCACACACGACAGATCTTACCACGTTCTACCACGAGGCTACCATCCTCTCCCTGACACACAGTGCCCTCTCTGAGACACTGAGGTAATAACGCCTCGTACCTCCAACCTGGCTGGAAAGCACAATGCGAGGCTACAATAAAGCAATCTCGGTACGATTCACAGTTCTCTGGCCAGCAGCCGCTATTTTCACAAAGCACTCATCCACATGATATAAGCAAATTCGATACAATTACACAGAAACACGGTCGTCCCGCTGTTGACTGAGAGTAAGTGTGTTGTAAACCAGGGGCAGAGGACTGGCGTGGAGGCTCTTACGGGCGTGTTGCCAGAGAGCTGCTCCTGTTTGTTGGCAGTCAGCGCAGGTTTAACAAGCTGTCAGCACCGTCACTGGAGGCTGGATGGGAAGTGTCAGCCATTACAGAGCAGGGTCTGGGAAAGAGATCTCAGATGCAGGAGGCCTGAGTGTGTGTCTGAATGTGGCCCGAGGACAAGACAGCCATGAAACCAAACATATTTACTCTCTGGCACCGATGGAAATCTTCGAACAAACAAACAGCAGTGAGGGATGTTTACTGAGAGAGCTCAGAGCATCTATAGGATACATAGGAGCATGTTCGGCCATTTCGATCAGTCCCCCAAATACACAAAGCCTTCCTCGATCACAATAGCATTATGCTGTGTTTTCTTCCACCCGTCTCACTGATTTTCATTCCTGCGTGTTGCTGGTTTCTGAACAAGATACAAAAACAACCCTGTTAACTTGCATTGAAGTTGTAGCCAAATGAAGTCCATCGATTCAATGCTACATGACCGAGACTCATCTCAGTGGCCACCTGAGCACTGAGGGCTGATCATTATTCCCCTCGATGAGGCGATCAGCTCAGAGGGATGTTGAGGTGGTAGACAGCGCCTCCTGGAGGAGGACAGACAACACTGCACAATCTGCCCTGGAGGGGAAAGCAGTTTGACACTATTGCACACGTGGTTATGCAAGTAGGGGCCATTTATGTATTTATTTATTTTTTTGGTTAGTTAGTTAGTTAGTTGGTTTATTTATTTAATTGTGAAATCCCAGTTCAAAGACTAATGAAAATAAAATGATAACCCTGGAAACCGGATCATTGTGTTTTGGTTCTGTAACAATTTCAAAATATGGACTGTAAGCGCTTTGAAGTCTGGTGTCTGGTGCCGACTGGTGAATGATGGGTGACGGGGGGGCGACACGGAAGACCTCCGTGCAGGGAGACGGGTTAGGACGAGAGCGGGCACTAGATGGCAGTAGAGCACAAACATTGGCATCAGGCTGCTGTGAAAACATACACATACTTTACACGATTACATATTGCTATAGATCCACCAAATCATACGTTCAAGCATGTTAACATCTGGGAATCATTATTGTCATCATAAATTACTTCTTAAATACACATTTCTTCAAGTTTCTCATTAATACACATATTTATATATATATGGAGGGAGAGAGACAGAGAGAGAGACAGGTTTAAGTACAGAATGAGAAATGTGATGAACAACTTTTTATACATGTATAGTAAACTTAATAAAATAGTATCCGTTTTCTTCACTCCTTTCCAATAAAACTGAAAGGTCTGGCAGCTTTCTATGGAGATGGACTAATTAGTGTGTCGCAGTTGTCAATAATTGTGCCAGAGGCGGGTGCAGAGCAGAGGACTGCACATGCGCAGAGCACCGCTCATTCACACGCAGAAACCTGTGAAATGCAAACCCTCTGCAGCTTTACCCGCAGTGCTGAGCGGCGAGGCCCGGGCGGCGGTGCGCAATTTGTCCGGCAGAGGGCGCTGCTCCCGGGCGGCCACAGAGGGCAGGAGAGGCGGGGGTCTGACATCCTCATCCGTCAGGTGATGGATCCACAGCAGTGACGGGTTGCTTTTTAAATGTATATCTGACTGTAAACTAAGCTGTCAAAGATACATTCAGAGATCAGGCTATGAGGCCTATACGTGCACTATGAGGCAAAAGTCGGGTACGTGATCATTGCACACATTTAGACATAAGAAACTGTCAAAGTCAGGTGACGACGACCGAACCGAACCGAACCGATTCTGCACCGCAGAAGTGTCTGCAGAAGAGAAATCAGTCATATAAGAAACCCGCCATAATTGACAATTAGATGTTAGCAGATGCTAATTGAAGCAGGAATGATTATGCTAATTTCCATTGAGCCGCCGGTCTAATTATTAGTGCATTTGAAAGAACACGGCAAAAACAAAACCGAGGCGCATTGTTCCCGGGTCACCGGTGCGACTCATCCCCGCCAGGGCCTGTGTGTGTGTGCATGTGCGTGTGTGTCTGTGTGTGTGTCAGTGTGTGTGCGTGTGTGTGTGTCAGTGTGTGTGTGTGTGTATGCGTGTGTGTATGCGTGTGAGTGTGAGTGTGTGTGTGTGTGTATGTGTGTGTGTGTGTGTGTGCCTGTGTGCGTGTGGACCGGGTGGAGGAGACTGTGTTGGGTGTGTTAAGAAAAGCACTTTGCTTCATTAGAGCAAACAAACCCAAGCACAGGAAACAAGCATGCTGCTCCTGGTGTGAGGAAATGGGAACAGCTTCTCCACACAGACCAGAAATATACTGGTGCCCTTCATTTGAAACAGTTGCTGTTCAGTCATTCACAGAGATTAATACATATTGATAATTAACTTCTTTATCAATTTTCAGAGTTTGTTGAACAACGATTCGCCGTAGAGAGATCTATGAAGACTCCTGGCATTTAAAGAAATATAGTAATAATAATAATAAACACAAATCTAGCTATATTCCCGTGAGCCCCATAATTGTCTTCGCTGGTTTAAACCAGGCTGAGATATCGGGGGCTCGCAGTGATGCACGGTATCTGCTCGGCATGATTAGCCCAGGTGATGAGATGACATAACCCGTATTACATTCCTGTATGATTGCGGCGGTAATTAGCGGGAGATGAATAGTGCGCTGCTGAGAACAGCCCACCTTCCAGCAAGGCTTCAAGCTGTGACCTGTTTACGTGCGAAGTCACAAATCCTCCGAGTTTATCAAACAACTCGAGAACAACATGCATTTTTTTTTTTGCACGCTTCTGAGTCTTCATTCAAAAGCAAGGTCTGCCAGTCCAACTCACAGCACAGAAATAAAACCGCGCACTAACACATCTCCTGACGCAACACGTCGCTGCTTTATTAGGCTGCTAGCCATGAGCAGTGATCCATCCTCGCACAGGAAACACAGAGCGCTGCTGAAGGTGCCACCAACGCCTCAGAGGTCCTTCAGCGCAGTGCCAGCGAGAAGCCCACACTAGACTCCAGAGAAAGCAGAGGGGAGGCGAGATAATTCATACAGGGAGGTTTGTCCTCAGCTCTGGAAGAAGACAACCTGAAGGATCTGGTTCCTATTGCTGTGCCTTTTATACAGGCAGCGTTGGGCGGGACACACTGACTGTGGTCTCTCACCCCACTGTGCAGCGCTGACTCCTGTCTCTCACCCCACTGTCCAACGCTGACTCCTGTCTCTCACCCCACTGTCCAACGCTGGGCGGGACACACTGACCCCTGTCTCTCACCCCACTGTACAGCGCTGACTCCTATCTCTCACCCCACTGTGCAGCGCTGACCGCTCCTGGGCACATCTCTACGCTCCAGTTCAGCCGGCCTCCTCCTCAGGGTGTCCCGGCTCACCCCCCGTGAATCAGAAACAATTCAGTGCCACCACAGGCAGACAGGAAGTGCATCCGCCCCCCTGCGTAACAATATCAATTCTCAGCCCAATGGCTCAATAAAATCCCAATTTGCCTGCAAGATGGGTCTCAGTTGGAGACTTCACCCCAGCCAGCCCTGGCTTCGTCTTCCTAAATGAATTGTCTCCAGCGTCCGTATTGATGCGGCACAAAAAGGTGTTTTTGTGTTTTTGCTTCTTGCAGGCCATCTGTTTAATCATCTGGGAAAGATTTTTTCTCTCAAAATAAACAAGTTTGCACATGTTACAGGGTTACAGTGCTACTATTGTTAATGATACCTGGACCACACTAACGCTGCTCGTCTCGAACCGCGCACACGGGCACGCCTGTCCGTTCCCTTGGCAATTGGATATTAGCGTCCTCCTCGAAATTACTGCCTCTGCTACATTCATTAACCACACATCAACCCAGTTACAATATGCACTCTATTTGTTTCGATTGATTCCCCTGACAGTTATGGTATAAGGAAAAGATGTAACGTTAAACAATTTTTGATGAATCCATCATTAGGTCTTGGCTTAACCCATGAAATCACCCGCCTTTATGATTAATATTACTATTGCTATTATTATAATTATTATTGGTAGCTGTGGCAGAAGTACAACAAAAACTATTTTATGCACAGTAGGCCTATATAACTGTTAACTGATAAAAACTATAAACCTCAGATCCCAAGTTTTCCTCAGATTCTTAAACCACGGGTCCGAACAGTACATTTCAGGTGACAGTTCATGTAAAGCCAGTAAAAATATCTCCAGGCAGTGAATATTGTGCTCAATAACTGCGTGGACAAACAACAGCGAGGCGTTTTGGATTTCTTTGCCTTGAAACTCAGGTTTGTGGGAGAAAAACTGTATTACTGCCTTATGATATGAAATCACAAAGCCACGAGTGAGAGTCCAACACACTGTGAACACTGCTTTACTAGAGTATGTATATATATTTACAAGAACAAATGAACAGACTATTATAATTGAAATGCGATTGAACACGAAGATACTCTGGTGCTCAATATCGCCTGTGTGTCAGAAGTGTGCGCTGTACCACAGTCTGCTCTTTTTTTTCACTGGCAGCAGCCGAGAGAAGTGTGGTTTTAACACATTTATTTCTTGTGCTCCGCTGGAATGCGCAGCCCCACATTTTCACGGCAAAAACAAATTTTCAGTTTGTGAATAGATACGCAACATCGTCGGAAATTTACATAATGCCATAGTTTGTTTTCTTCACATTGCAACCTCACTAAAACTGATGTTTTTTTTAAGCTATTAAGAACAATGTCAGTGATTTTGAACATGTGTCTTCAATTCACAGGGCTCTGTATGAAAAACTAATTAAACTGCTGCAGTTCAGTTTCTATATATATATTTCAAGGGGCGAGAGATTGATAGAGAGAAACTGAGGTAGGAAATTCATATTGTCAAATGGAAAACGTATTTCTGTATTAACGGATTATTGTAAAATAATTGGATCACTTAGTAATTAATGGATACCAAATGAGCACAATGGGTTGAATGGCCTCCTCTCGATTGGACACTTTCTTATGTTCTTAAAACACGAGTGCCAGGTGACTAACAGGCGCTGAATTTCCGAATGCTTTCATTCTCAATCAAAGATGTACAGGAGGTATAACAGCCCAACTGCTGACACTCAAAGTGCCCACCCAGATGCTCCTTTGCCCCACTAGGGCCCCCCAGCCCCCTGCTCGTCGGGTCTCTCTGCTATTGCCAGACCCCAATGGTCTCCAGTGTGTGGCAGGGCAACCATATTGAAGCGTTCTCCAAAGAACATGTGACACAATCATGTGACCACCTGTTTAGCGTACACACGACGAGACTCATATCAAAACAGTGTTTTAAAGGAGGGGATAATACATGTTTTGTCACTTAGAAACAGGAGACAGAACACAATTCACCCCCCTGGCACTCCTTTAGTAACAAAGCTCAATATCTGTATGTGCTCAGATCATCAACAACTCGTCTCTGAAAGGAGAGCCAGGAAGCCAGAGAGCAACAGTTGTGTGTTTGTGGCGTCTTGTGGAGTGGGGAGGGGTTCGAGGCTGGCGTGCAATTAGCATCCTGAGCCTCCCCCTCCGGCAGGCCCGAGAGGAGGCCCTTCCTTTGTCCTCCGCGCACCTGAGGGCCGACCCTCGACAGCTGCGGCAAGAAGACAGACATCTACATCCCAACACCTGGAATAATTACCCTGGTCTGCAGCGTAATGTGTCAGCGGTGTCGTTAAATCTGCCAGTCATCCCGTCGCTAATGGCCTTTAGCATGATTTTCAGTCTTAGCCTTTTTTTGTTTCACTTCAGCCTCCCTTACCTCCCTTCTCTTTATATATATATATTTATTTTTTACTAGATGTAGCTGAAAAGCAAGCCATCCGCCCACACGAAATCTCAGTTTCCCTTTCATCCTTTACAATGGCAGATAATAGCACAGAGGTAGGACACCGAAATGAATGGCTTGCATTCAGAGAGTGCATTTAAATAATCTGCATCTCTCTTTGTTTATTGTGTGTGTGTGTGAGAGAGCGAGAGAGAGAGAGAGAGAGAGCATCTCCCTCGCTGCATTTGTCTGGCAATGAACCCCGGCTCTCGAGCAGCTGCACGGCTCTGTGCGGTGATTTGCAAGATGACGGCAAACAGTCGCATGTTACCCACACATTGTCAATGTTGCGCCATTTTATTGGTAAACAAGAAAACTCAGTTTGGTCAATAAATTATCTGTAGGCGTAGTGCTGTACTAAAGAAGCTGGTGAAAGCTCTTTATGAGTGCCCTGCTGTGATTCTTCTTTAAAACAAACGCTCTTTAATAAGCCAGTCTTCAATGAAGTGCTTTCAGATATTAAAAACGCCCTTTTTGTTTGTCGGCGGCAGATATTTTGATACAGAACTCGGAGTGGCAACAGATCAGTAATTGCTGGATCGTTTGCAGGTTGTTTACCTTGCAAACCAAGCCAGATGAGGAATGTTAACGAGCACAGCTTCTAACGGCAATTAGAGAAACAGTAGCGTATATCACAGATGATTTGCAATTACCAACGCAGGCTTGCATTCGGTCGGGCTGTTTGGGAGGAGCGGGGAGCGGAGACCGAAAAACTGGAAGGGTTTCAAATCTACCTGAAAATGCACAGACAGCAGCTGTGAGAAGAAAGACAAATGCATTATAGATAATTGATATCGAGCACCAATTACAGCATTTCACCGCTGCCACAGAAATTCAACTTTTTCTCCTGTAAAGTTTCAAGAGGGGACAAAACTGGGGAGCTGAGATAAATGAGCCAGAAATAATAAATACAAAAGATTCCTCATAATTAAGCATTTACACAACAGTGTGACGGGTTATTCAGCAGCGTGTTTTGAATGTAATTACTGCCCCTCGAACATCTGATCAAAAGGAAATAAAATGCACGACAAACAAATGGCATTATTTTAGAGACAGACAAGGACAGGTCAGTCTGTGTGTGACTCACTCTGAGCCTCTGCTCTCTTACAGGGGTTGTTCTCTTACACAATTCTTCAGCCCAGGCCTCCCACCAAAAAAACAACCTGACCTTATAATGATACACTTGTTACCAGTAGGGGCTGGGCTTTGTAACTCTATGCATGCGCTTGGCTCAACAGTCAGACCCCAGCTGTCAGACGGAGGGACCCGTGGGGCACAAACACACCACTGTGAATACCAGGCACCTCAAGATACTTTTGATGTGGAAGCGATAATCTGTGGAAAGTGATCCACTGAAAAACACACCAGGAAACCTCTCTTATAGTGGGCTTCAGGGAGCCAATTTAAGACCCACACAGACCTCCATGGCCTTTGGGTGCCGTGGGTTAATCCTATTAACAATTAGATCCAGTGACACCAGTTACATTCGAAGAGCATGGAAAGAACCGGCTCTTCTCCCAGCACTGCGTTCATTTGACACACTGCAGGGTAAAGGAGTCACCCACCCCTATGAGATGAGTGATGGCTGAAATAAAGCACAATGCAGACAACAGACTGTCCACAGTGACTGGAAAACCCCCACTGAACACATTACAATTGCTTTGTCACGGCACTGTTTTTTCTGGTTTGTGTTTGTTTGTTTGTTTGTTTTGTTTGTTTGTTGCTGTTCTGTGGGTCCTTTGTTTCTGTTGCAAATAAACAACTGTTGGTGGAATTCCCTCCATACGGTCCTGTGTTCCGGCACCGCCAGCTCTCCCAAACACGGCTAGAAATGTTTGGAAGTGTTTATCATAGGAAACATGTTTAGCTGTTGTTTTTCGCTGCAGGTAATTGCCGATTTAATTATATGCATCCAATGGGAATAGGAGCAGAAAAAAAATCCACAGATTTAATATCATTGTTTTCTCCCCCATGGGCTCGTAGACTGAAGAAGAGCTGTGACAATTAGGAAAGAGGAGAAAGGAAATGAAAAACACCGAAATTTCTACATGTGATCAGGAGGGGGGAAACACACTTCCAGCCCCTCAAAAAGACGCCCTTGTGCGACAGGGCGATATCCCACCCCAGCGCACAGGGGACCTCACTGTCCGGACAGCGCCGGCTCGGTTCTGGACCCGGCCTTCTCCTGCCGGGACTGGAGTTCTCTACACATGGATCAAGCGGGTTTTCAGGCCCGGGTTTCCTCTGCTTTCACCATCACAGCGATCCTTGCGGCTTTTTAAGGAGCCTACAGTGTGTTATGAGTGAGACTGCGTCAATCCTCCCTTTGAAGCCGACACACTGTTGTTTGTGCCACGGACACGCAGCGCACAAAGAGAGGAGGAACAGACAGCACACGCTTCAGAGGTCACGCGTGTGCGGCTTTCATCTCGGCATCTCTGACTAACTGATTGTAAACGAATAAACAAACAAAGCATGTGTGATTAAAAAGGAAAAGAAAACAAACTGATTGATAGTGTAAACCCACATATAGGTTGAGGTCACCAACACAACGCTGTGAAGTCCACTGTAATGCGGTGCTTGCGATGCCGTGTTGATAAGGACGTGACATATGCTGCAGGTTTTGAGTGAAACTAGTGTCGACGAAGACAAAGAAAAGAAAAGCACACTTTCACACATCAACGCGTCTCCTTCATTTAGCAACCTGCAGCACAAGATCAGTATGTATGACTGCCGGTACTGAAGAAAAATGGATCCTAAACCTGTGCATTTACTGAAACAAATCAGGTGAGGTACGAGTGTCTGTGCATCAACTCACAACAGCAACGAGCTGACAATAATAAAGCGACACACAAGAGGACAATGCAGACGCAGACTCTGAGTCCGTGCGGCTCTGCTCGTCCGAGCCGCGGCCCTGGCAGCGGTGATTAGCTCGGCTCATTATCACAATGTGGTTTTAGCCACCGGGTAATAAGGAGGCGAGTGCAAGAAGTGTAAAAGGCAGCAAATGTTACAAACAAGCAAAACAGTATCAGCCGCTGATGTCAGGTCTGTGACAAATTACCACTTTCAACTGCCGCACACGGGCTGGAGAGGAAGGGTCTGCGCCTCGCTCTGCGCTCCCCACGGGCCTCTGAGCGGCACGGCGCCCTCTCCCCTCTCCCCGCAGCCCAATTAAAATAGAGCTGGGCCAGGTGGAGGAGTCGCCACCACTTGTGTCAGTTTGGCAGCTTGTGACACGTGTGTCCCTGTGTGACTCGCCGCAGCCCTCCCTCCCTGCAACACATTTGTCGGATGATAAATCTTATGTGCCTCACTTATTGTCCAGTGAAGAAGACCTTAAACGCTCGAGTGAGTTTACTGTGACTGAATTGAAGAGCAAAGCTTGAGTCGGGGGTTTGAGTATTTTTCTTGCTGACTAACTTCCATCAGCATGAGTCTGTCAGACACCAGGAGTCCAGAGAAAACCTTCTGCAAACCCCTTTTCACAAACAAAACACAATGAAAGATGTACTGAGACACAAAAGATCAGGTTTTCTTTTGTCGCTGACACATGGAGTGAGTCTGCTTGCAAAAAATTCCACATACAAGATGCACTAATTAAAATAAATAAATAAACAAACAAACAAACAAATAAATAAATAAATAAGTATTACTCCGGCTGCCTGTTTACACGCTAGGCTTGAAGTCGCAGGTTTGAAACAACAGATCACACGTAATGAGATACCAACAAACCAACTGTCATCGAGGCAGCAATAATTATGTTTGTTCCTTCGCTCCAGCGGTTCCTTCCTTCCATCCTGAGACGGGCAAACATAACACACAATTACAGGAATAATTGATGATCGGTACATTCAAAGCTTGCAGGGACCTGATTTACGCTTCATAAGTCTAATAATGAGACAGGCAGTTACCGAGTCATTAGGCCTCTGTGTGCGGCTCTCTGATGAAGCTGCCGCGCTTCAGCCGCATTACGGAGAGGACTTTACCTGCGCCTTCCTGTGCTAGTTAGTCCCTAATGAACTGAATTCGCCGTCCCTTGCTGTTTTTAGATTCCAATTAAACTTGTTTGTGGAAGACACAAAATAATTAAATGTGTACTTTGTTGTTTGTATTTTCGGTGAGCAGGGTTGCTTCTGGCAGTGTTGCAATATGTTTTGTGATGTTTGCGTTTCAATTTCCTGGTTTAAATATCAAAAACAGGTGCCACGTGCCGTAATGAACCCCGAGCTGGCGTCTCGTTATCTTTCAGCCTTTCCGAGCCACACAAATTAGAAAGATGTAATTAAAGGAGTATTTACACCATATAGACGTGTGTTTCTCTCGCTGACACGAGCCCTCGCTTGTCTTGAGGGCTCAGTGAGACCCTGGTGTTGATAAATAATTGAACAACAACGAGAGTTGGTTTGGGCTCAAATGCGACTCTCTGTTGCTTCCATTTGCAGATAAAAACAAAAACAAGCTTATTTCACCCAGAAGTACATTCTCGCTGAAAACGGGCGTCAAAAGATTCGTTTAGGGCACAACAGACAGGCCTTCATAAGGGCAGTCACATGACTGCACTGTAGAGTACATATATTATTATAGTTTAATAGCCAAGATCAATACATTACTGCACAACAGAGCAGAAATGGGCAAAGCTTTACTACATTGCATTAGCTGTGCATGTGCTCTTGGTAACCCTGCCTATTTTTTGACAGCGCCACCACACTACACAAAATAAAACCGTGTGGCAACAAAGCCACCTTTCTCTGGTTTAAGTTGGATCAGTTAATTGACCTGGAAAACAACGGCATTTGCATTTTCTCTCAGGAAACACTGTTCAAATTCTGAGCCTCCCTCAGGCTACAGAGCATAACAAGACAGATAAAAAAAAGGAAAAATGCAACTTGAACTTAAGTGAAAAAAGTGATTGGAATATGTAAACACTTTCCAGCTGCACTGGTGCTCAAGATGGGGCTTTGGGTGCCACAACAGAAGAGTTTTATTGAATCATCTATGTATTTATTTATATCACATCCCTTTGGTTGACACACTCTGCAGTGAACAGCTTTTCTATGTCTGTTCTTTTAATTTACTCAGCATCGCTACACTTACTGTATAAAATATTTTAGATTTGCGTGAAAGAAAACGTCATTTTCCAATTTGTGTGACGACTCTTTCACCGGGCGACAGTGTGTTTGTGCCATTCGACAGCAGCCAGGGCCTGCCGGTGCAGAGACAAAGCTGCAGCTGAGAACTCATTGTTTTCAAGATGCGATTTTAAAAGTGATCTTTGGAGGGCTCTATGGTATAAGGTATAGCTTGAAAATTAATTGAGGCAATAGGTTTCAGTTAAGGATTCCCACGGCTACAAATTAACTCTGCAACCAGACGTTGCGCTTCGGGGGAATGGAAAAACAATTAGGAAGTGTTCAGGTAGCATGAAAAATTGATGCTGTATCGCTGCCGAGACAATCGTGGCAACAATGTAAAGAACTGGAAGATGTGCAAGACGGAGGAATTAGCTCAATCTTTTTTGGTGTGGATTATAGTTACAGTAGGTCCTGAAGGCATGAGGATCACAGGGATTGACTAAACTGTATTTATATAAGCTTTCACAACTTGTTAATTGTACAAAACAAATATGATTTATTATAAAGGCATATTTCACAGCATTAATGGTATATCAGAGTATACAGAGTGTTTTGGATGGATTATAAATCTATCATTATTGATCGTATCAGCAAGAACTGAAAGAGGAGGAAGTGTTTATCTGAATGGAATAATAATTATAAAGAGAACTGGACTCTGTATGTTCTCACTTGCAGGCTGATAATAAAGATCCAATAAAGACCGGAGCAACATGTCTGCCACACAGAGATAATAACTTTGGGTTTTGTAAAATGTTACTCATACCTCTAAAGTAAGCTCTCAGATACAGTACTATGTCTACATCACTTGAAATGGTTGGGAAATGAATTTATCAAAAATCAGGTATTTTTTGTTGTTTAGCAATAACAGAAGTCAAAATGCCACCAGAAAGGATGATTTGCATAAATGCACTATTGCATTTAATTTGAATATCATAAATACAATCTCCTCTGACGAACTGAGAGATTGGACTCCCTTCTGTCTACTTCCTGTGCACTGGGTCGGGCTGGAATCGTGTCAGTTGAGATAATAGATCTGTGGAAAATCTGACGGTCAGATGTTACCGTCTGTAACAGTGCAAGGACAGGACTGCAACGACACACTTGTTTTAAATCCATATGCATGTGTTTTGCATTCCCATTCATTGTGGGGAAATAAGTAATTAAGGTTAGTTTTGTGGAGTAAAAAAGGGACAGGGGGATGTTTTTAAAATGATTAAATTATTCAAAAACTAAAGCTGAAGGAAAAGATGGGGTCTGACAGGCATTTTTGGGGTTAAGCAAAGGAAATGCAACAGATTGTGAGAATACAGTGATTAGAACAGCAATCGCAACTGGGATAGAGACCTTGAGTTAAAACTGCTGAACCACAGTGAAGTCAGGCTTCTTACACTAAATGTGGGGGGAATATTTTGGGGGGCGTCACTGATTACTGGCATTTGTTTGAATCCGATTGCGATGATTGAAAGATACAAATGCCTCTCGTGTCTCTCTCCTGACGGATGCACGCCGGGCTGAGCGATATTTAAACGAGGAGTCGGAGAATCACACGCAGCAGACAGAAACTCGGTAACCAAGGTTACGCTGGAACTGCATTCCAAGCCGACACATTGTAGCGGCTCGACAGCGCCGAGTCAGAGGAGCTGCGCCGGACCGGGAGTGGGCAGGAGGACTCAGATCTGACGTCTTCTCCGCTTCCCAGATGAGACCTATTCATTTATCCTGAGTGGAGCTAATGGGAGCACGATGGCGCACGTGTTATTGAGCAGGGAGTGAAAGAATGATCAGTTTAGGAGGTCACTTTGAGAAGAGGTCCATCTTTAATCTGTGCCAGAGATAGTGCTTTTTATCTGTATTATATCTATCTATCTATCTATTTATATCTCTGTACATGTGTGTGTGTGTGTATGTGTGGGTGGGTGGACGTTTGTAAGTGTGCGTGCGTGTGAGAGTGTGTTTGTGAAAGAGTGTTCGTGTGTGTGAGTGCGTGTGTGCGTGTGTGAGAGAGTGTGTGTGTGAGTGTGAGAGTGTGTGACTGTGTGTGTGTGAGAGTGAGTGTGTGTATGCGTGTGCATGCGTGTGAGAGTGAGTGTGTGTATGTGTGTGCATGTGTGTGTGTGAGTGAGTGTGTGTATGCGTGTGCATGCGTGTGTGAGTGTGTATGAGTGCATGTGTGCGTGAGAGTGTGTGTGAGAGTGTGTGTGCGTGTGTGCATACTGCATGTGTGTGTGCATGTGTGGGTTTGTGAGAGTGTGTGTTGTACAATAATATCATGCATCACTATAAAGATTCTGAACATTATTTAGATGTTGGGTTAATTAAAAATCCTGGAAGTGGCATCTCGTGTTTGATCAGTCCGTGATTCTCGCTACACTCCTCTGAAAGAAGGAGCTGCACACAGAGAAAGACAAATCAACACAGAACAAAATATGTGTGTGCGATGAATCAGTCTTATTGAGCAAATTAATGAAAGTTATTACACAAGACACACAAGGAAAGATATTAGGGAAACGGAGTGGAGACAGTTTTGACTTCCCCATTAACAACACGGAGGCTCTTCCTGTCAGCCTTGTCATTTCGGGGGAATATTAATGTGAGCGGAGTTAATTACTGGGTAGAGGAAGGTCTAAAGCAGCCAAACTGAAAAAGAAGTGCTTAACTGAAATCTGTCATTTCTGACAAGCTATAATTTGTGTTTCTCCTCATGATACGCACCTTCAGTTTTCAAAACTCACTCCTGCTTATTACGTAAATTGCAATTAGAAGAATTCTTCGTGACATTTAACACGGGGTCTTGACCCGCCGTACCATATATATAGAAAGTCCTTATTATCCCGCAGGAAACGCACTGACAAAATGTCACCGCTTGAATCATTTTCATTCCCCCACCAAATGACAGACGCGGCAAATCTTTTGACTTCTGGTCCACTGTAATTGTAAATGATTAAAAAAAGGTTCTCTCTCAGATTCATATCTTAAATAATTCTAGCTTACAGTGCTGAGAGATAAATGATATGTCATTAAGGGGATCCAGTCAATCGCAACCGGCAACCTGAACGACAGGAGCAGGGCCAGTGTTTACGTCTGCACAACAACGCGGCGTCTTTGCTGTGCCTTTATTTCAACAACACACAAATATTGTCATTGTTTTTATATAACCTGTTACCTCAAAGCAGGCTCGGATCAGAAGATGGGTCCACTATAGGAGCACACAGGAAAGTTATTACAGATTTTGTGTGATTGGCATGGACTCACAGTAGCAGTGTTACCTGGGCTGTTGTTGTACTGCACTTATGTCTAAAGTGTGCCAGAAAAGCTGCCTCTGTATCTCTAATTGTATACCCGATTCAATTCAAAGTACTTTTGACTTTCCGTACCATGATGTGTGTAAATTCAAATGAACCTCGGCTCAGCTTCATGACACAAAGACGCCCTGTCATCTGCAAACTTCCTCCTCGAGGTATTTTCATAACTGTGTATCGCTCTGTCTGGGATGTGACCTTTCATCTCATTTAAAAAACAGGGAAGGGAACGACTCAAAGACGAGGAAATCCCAACACATTTCCCATTTCAGATTTCCCTCTTCGATCAGACCAGAGTGACATCATAGTCCAATAGTCGAATTTTCAAAATGTTATGGTCCCAAGAAAAGAAACACACAACGCTGTCTTTAATAACCAGTTCCACAGGGGATATTTTCTATGCTCATTTTTTGGGAAAACAGTTAATACTAGAACTGGTAAGTAGATCAAAATACACGGTTGTGATTTTTCTATCAAACATCACCAGAGAAGCCTTTCTACTCTGCCTCAGTTCACAGAGGGAGCGCTGTGACAGAACGGGGGGCTCTTAGCCATTAAACCATCACCGTGTAAAAGCAGTGACTGCCGTTCGGAAAGGCACATAAAGCACACTGAGTCTAGGGCACAAAAACACATCAATTAATGTGTGACAGCACATCTGGAGCACGGAAAAGCCCGGGAAATGGAAATGATACCTTCGAAACAAAAATGTAACTGTGTGACAAATGTAAGCAGTTCTCGTCAGCACAAGGTGGATGTGAATCGAGGATTTCTCACAGTGGCTTCTGGGAAAGGGCTGTGCGTGGGGTTGGAGGAGAGGACAGGTGCTCGACTGACACGGTGTCCTATTTCACCTCTCTCTGGACAGATGAACAGCTGGTCAGAGAAGAAATGGATATTCTGCACTGTGGTCATACACCCATGAAACAAAGGGCCAAATCCAAAGCTAAATAAATGAGAAGAACATTATCATGTGTAGGCGTCAAACTAAAAGTTGATAGTGTAAATACTTATTACATATTACACATATTTTGTATTTTCCAAATTAAAAGACATGGGCTCTTAAAGACTGTCCTTCAGACGCTCGTATGAAACCTTAACTAGATGTTAAACTGCCGTTTGTTATTCTATCAATGATCTTCAGTGTCCACAGGTTCATCAAAAAGATACGTTTAATTATTTCTCATTACCAAGGTTAGATTCTTAATTAACTTGAAAAGCGTGTGGAGTTCTTTAATGCCGTTACTCAACAGAATCTGAGCTGTAGACGTGTGTGTGTGTGTGACATTCAGAAACCCCCGCCTCAGCCAGCTGTGTCCACTTTCTGTGCATCAGGACACCACCCAAAACATCTGGGGCGACTCGCTGTGTCGCAAACTGTGTTTTATTCCTTACAGTCACACCTGAACTAATATAGGATTGGACACTTATCCAACTAAGCTATTTCAGTTTTAATTTTAAATACATTTTCCAAACATTTCTAGAATATTCTTTGCACTTGGAAACAGTATTTGTTGAGTTTACATTGTATATATATAACCTGAGTTTATTTTGAGGGTAAGTTGAAGGACCGAGCCACATGTGCCGGCCTCAGTGGCACAGCGGAGCGGCTCGGAGGAGGTTGTGTGTTCGTCGAGGTCATTGTGAGTGTGCGTGGGCGGACAGACACCCCGATGACCGAGCTCAATAAGACACTATCACTTATGGTTACATCTCAGGGCTGTTATTTGTAAGAGTTGCCCTTCGGCTTCACAAGCCTGTTTTTCTGCTTCATTTCCTTTCGGCTGGGAGATACGTCTACATTTACTGAACAGTTCATCTGGAAGCACAGAAGACAGACAGCATCTGCTTCTCACACACACACACACACAAAAGCCAAACGAATTGAAAAGATGCGTAATAGTACACTCTCCCAGAATTGTATGGGTGCTGTGCACAATAACCCGAGTCGTTTGCTTTCCGTGTTTCTGGCCTACTGAAGAAATGGCAGAATGGTATCCTAGCAATTAAACTATTTTCTGTGAGGCGCTTCCAGCTCGCTATTTCAGTCCTGACAGTCTGAAAGGGTGTGCGCCCGTCCGTCTGGTCTCGTCTATGAGAAATCACTCGCAGGAACAGAACAAACCGGCTTGTCAAATATTCCACACGACAGCATTTAAGGGATGTGTGTGTGTGTATCTGTTCATGTTGTTTAAAGGTCCACATCACTTCACACAACACATGTAGCTCGTATCTCTCCCCACAAACCATATGTACTTGCATTTCAATATATCTGTGAAGCCAAACAAAATGAAGAGAGAACCGCTAGCAACCGAGAGCCGAGAGCCAATCCGGCAGCCCGATTACAATATTGGGTTTCGATACAGATGTTCAGTACTGCGTACATTTGGGTTGATCCCCTTTCAATAGGTGCAATATCCCATGACTACATCCAACACCCTGATAACCTCCTGCTCCCAGAGGAGAAGATCTCCCCACTTCATGTCGGACCCCATGCTAACATAGACTCAGTATCTGGACCCCCTATATGGGTGGGAGGAAGGGCCACAGGATGCTCTATGAGAGATCAGAGAACAATGAGCGACGCTTCATGACAGCTTTGTTGAATGCAACCCGTGGTGTGAAGGTTAATCTGTCTCTCCGCTGAGAGCACACCCCGCCAAACAGCACATGTTACACACTGTCTCTTTTTACGGTGGAGAGAGTGTTGTTTTTCTCTGAGAGCGAGATAATGTCTTCATCCTGACAGATTAATCCGAGCTGACGGAGAGCATAGTGCCTGGTTATTAATAGAATAGTGGATTGTAGGTATACAGTTCTCTGTGTAGTTTGTCAAATCGGTGGTAAACAATTAGTTGTATAAATCCCTATCTCTCTCACACATTATTTTACCCAGGGATGCTTGTGATTGTGAGCCAGTCATCTCAACACACAGGGAGAGCGACGCTGTGCCGTACAGCCTCTACATGGGGCCGAACAATTCCAGCCCAGCCTCTATTGATTCACATTCTGTGACTCTGTACCAGTTTGTCCTCAGAATACATTAAAAGGTCAACGACCACATTAAATAAATAACACATAAATAATTCAACATGAAAAAAGTCTGCTAATCTTTTAAACATGTATATATATATATATCTATATATATATATATATATGTGTGTATTTGTACTGGTTTTAAAAGGCTATAAAAAAAAGGCTATTTTAAAAGGCAGCACTAACCCAATTCTGCCCTTGTCTGTTCCCGGGCAGACCAGGTGGCTCCTCGGGCAGGTCTGAGGAGCATTGAGCCGTAGAGATAGCAGTCACCTAAATCAGTCACCACTGACTGATCAGTCACCCCTTGATCTCCACACAGGTTCCCCGTGCAGCCTGCGAATGCCTCCTCAGATGCCACGAGGACATTAATAGTCCAACCTGACACCCGTTGTCAAACGATACTTGTATGTTGCATCAGCCAGAGCTTCTGGTTCCAGGCATTCGATATTGACAGCCCTGTGCGATCGACTGCAGTGAAAATGCTGTCATTAGCCGTTGACATCCTGTTGTTTCATTGTCTTTTATATACAGAGTACATGTAGCTTTGAACATACTTCTTCACAGTAACTCTGAGTGCAGCAATCTTCATTGTTTCAAATAAGTGTGGCTTGTTATTTTGTTTAGTAGTGGCTTGCAGCTCTTAGCAGTCCAGTGTCCAGAAGCTTCCTCAGGATTACAGTAAAGTCACATCCTTTCTCAAGAGGTGTTTTCATTGTTTCACCTGCTGTATTATGAGGCTATACTGCAAATACAGATGTGTCTCATTCAGAAAGATCAGGTGAGGACCAATAGCCTGTCAGGACTCCATAGCAGTTGTCCAATTCAAATTAATGAAACAACTGAAAAGAAACTGAAGGAAACAACACATGTGCTGTTATGGTAGCAACAGCAACCACACAGATCCAAACACTGATGTTTAAAGTGGACATCCAAAGTACCAGGAAGGTCTTCTGAGATTCTCCACAGAGCTCTGTCACATCAGCATGAGCCGTCTGGACATAGAGACAAGCTGCAAAATACAGGTCCTACAAAGGAGCAGACACAAACACCGCAGTGTCTGGTAGACAGGCCTTGTGCATCACGCAAGCCTCAATGTGTCCAGGAATGCAAAGTGAGTGACAACGGGATGAGACAATGGTCTTCACCAACCAAAGTCTAGTGTGACACCAGCTGGCCTGAACTGGCGACCCTGAGAGGTTCTGCGGTTGAAGCTTCACCTCATCAGAACATGGTGTCGATCAGCGCTGGATTGGGTTGGGATGGGTTGGGTTGGGTCAGGGACAGAAAGAATGAGTTACAGGACTTCAATGCCCTGACTGTTTTCAAAATATCTGAATCCCATCTACATAAGGTAGGCCTACACACTGTTGCCAAGACTCATAGATCCTCTCACTTTCTGTCACTCTGCGCAAGGCTGTGCTCGCCTACAAAGGGATCCAGTTTGCAGCAGTAAAAACAAACAAAAAACATGTTTATTTCATTGTGTAGGTGTGTATATCAGTTTTGAACTTTCACTTTCAGAGGACAACCAATTTAGAAAATATTCACAACGTGTAGGCTACTGCAATTATTAGTCATTTCCAACCATTTTCACACTCACAGAAAGTGAAACAAACAAGCATATAAACAAACAAACATTAAAACACATCAACAAACCATCTCCCTGGGTAATACATCATTTAATGAGAGCTGATCATCAATTAAGGGCATGATCATAGTTATGCAATCACAAAGTTATTGGAAAAGCCGCAGTATTTCCATGCTAGCAAAGCTAATCAAGAACAAACACTTCAATGCTCAGACACTGTTTGTGTGTTGCTTCCTTTTGGAGGCAAAGATCGCCAGGTTCATATTGACACGTTAACAAAGGTGATTAGCTTATTGTTCCCAGGGCCTCCACCTTCCCGTCAATTAACGCAGACACTATTGAAAGACTGAGAATGAAAGGCTTGGCTGCTAGATGTCCAGGGTAGGAGACCTTACGCAGAAATACAGAAATACACACACATACAAACACATACATTAATAAACAAACATGCCATTGAATAAATATGCGCACAAACCACACCTAACACTAACACACCTGTTCTGCATGTATAGCGGAGATGCTTGTAAGAGCTAAACGGTTTAACAAATATGATGTCCTTTTCTTCACTCAGGGAAATGTGACTGCTTTGATTATACAGCCACCACCCACCCTTTAGGTTTGAACAGTTCAGCAATGTATTTACTCACTTCTTACTATTACCCTAGGTTTACTGCAGTTGTGATGTAATATAACTCTAGATCTGATTATCCAGTTCCTGTATAAAATATGAGATATAATTCCCAGTGAAATGTAGATGAAACAATGCTGCTCTCTTGCACACTGGGTGCCGGGGATTTAATGGAGAAATCCCTCCTAATTGAGACATGAATGGAGCTCAATGATGGCAGCTGTGAAGGGAATGATCCACTGTATCAAAGATAATAACACATCTTTAATCACTTCTGTTCCGCTAATTCCTCGGATGCAAATCTGTATTGTGCGCTAATTGTTTCCTGTTTGGATATTCTGACTGTATCCGCTCATCCACTTTCTTTCACCCTCCCGAACTGTAACTATATATATATATATATATATATATATATATATATATATATATATATATATATATATATATATATAACACACTTCTATAAAGCGATGCTCTTCATTATTATGCAATAATGCCCAAAATGAAATCCCCAGATTCTGCTCTGTATGTGAGCAGGGGCTGATCCGGCTCCCTGCGATGCTGTGGGAAAAGTTAGTGTGCAATCGTCCCGCCTGCTCTGTGCCGTAGCAGCCCCCACACACCCTGCCGAGACGAGACACACGTCGTGACTGACTGGACACGCTGACCCCCCGAGTGACCCCGAGTGACCACCGCCTGGCACTGACCCCGGGCTACAGCGGCCACCGCGCAGCGCCGCCACACGGGCTCACATCCCCCTCGGCTCATTAGCAGGGGCAACAGGGAGGAGGCGGATCACATCTGAACATTTCACCAGATCTGCCGTCTAGTGGCTCCATCCTCGCCTCTCACTCTTCAAACCGCTGACCGCCTCTCAGCACCTCTCGCTCCGCCGCTCTCCTCGCCGTGTCGCTCCCAGGACGGGGAGGGGATTTAAAGTTCGCTCCGCGGCGCTGCTGGAGTTGGCAGCCGCGGCGCAGCAGGACCGCTCGCCCGGTGTGTGACCGCCGCCGGCAGCGCCGTGCCCCGGCAGTGCCATGAGCGCCCCCCCGCTGCTCCGCGCCCCCAGCCCGGGCCCCGGCGCCAGGCCCGTGTCGCTGCACATCCAGGTGGGTCTGAGCCGGGAGCCGGTGCAGCTGGACCCCGGGGAGCCCACCCTGGCGCAGCTGCGGGAGCGGGCGTGCAGCATCGTGGAGCACAAGGTAACTGTCCCCGCCTCGCCGTGTTGTGTGTGATGTGCTTAGCGGGGGAAAGGCTTCGCACGCCGGGCAGGAAAGTTGTGCGTAAACTTTTTTTCCGTCCGCGCTGAAGGGAAGATGTGCGGATCAGTGTCCAGACAGAGTGAGACAGCAGCAGCTCTTGGGTTGTGGTCGGCTTGTGTCTGAACTGGGCAGTAAGGGACAGCACAGCGCTGTGCATTATTAGGCCAGATGTTTAAAGCACAGCTGCTCATTTCAGAGGAGGAAAGATGTATCCGCTGCATCTTTACATGCATGTTGAGCACGAATGAGCCGATCATGGGTGACATTTCTATGTACAGAACTCGGGGGTTGTACAAAATGACACCATGCCAGAGCAGGTGTCAAAACATCATAAATACTTATTAGACAATGTGCTGTGAGTGACAGTAACAGTGGACCAGATCAAAGGGTCGTTAGAGCGATTAAAGACTTCACTTTGACACGATACCAAGTCATACCGGCCCGTCCGGAGCACAACTATACAGAAGACGCGATGAAGTTTTGACTATATATGGACAGTATGCGTTTGCATCTCTCTCCTCTATTTTATTACATTTCACAATCATTCTTTCCCTGATAGAGACGATAATAACAAGGACAAAGTGTTTCTACACTATTATTGTTTTAATATTTCTGTCTGTCTGTATATCTGTATATACAGTGCCTATAGGAAATCTACACCCCCTTGAACTTTAATTTTTTCATTTTTACATTTTGTCGTGTCAGTTTCATGTATTTAAAATCTTATCTGCACACCATACTCCACACTGTTAAGAGAGAAAAGTTTATATATATATATTTAAAACATTCTAAACTGAAATATCATAAGTCTGCACCCCCCCTCCCCGAGCTCATATTTGGTGAACGCATTTGGCAGCAGTTACAGCTGTGAGTCTGTTGGGATCGGACAACTCTGCACACCTAGATTTGGCCATATTTGACCAATCTGTTCAAGCTCTGTCAAGCTTCCTTGTGGAGCGATGATGGACAGCAATCTTCAAGTCACGCCACAAAGTTTTGATTGGAATTAGGTCAGGGCTGACTCGGCCACTCAAGGACATTTTTTGTTTCTTAGCCACTCCAGTGTATTTTTGGCCAAGTGCTTTGGGTTATTGTCCTGCTGAAAGGTGAATTTCCATCCCAGTTTTAGCTTTCTTGCGGAGGGCAGCAGGTTTTCCTCAAGGGACAGAGGGTTGGCCTGATCTTGGCATGGTCTTGGTGGTGCCACACACCTTCCACTTCTTAATAATAGTCTTGACCAGCTCCAAGGGATATTCAAGGCCTTTGATATTTTTATACCCATCCCCTGATCTGTGCCTTTCAACAGCTTTGTGCCGGTTTCTTTTGGAAGCCCCTTGGTGCTCATGGACAAGTCTTTGCTTTGAAATACAATACACAGTAGAGGGAAAACTATTTAAATGCATGAATGCATTTTAATTCCAGGCTGTAAGTCAACAAAAGGTGTGTGTGCAGATAGGTATAAAAAGGATACATAAATTGAGCTAAGAATATGAGGTAAGAATCCAAGCTAATATTTCTGTCATACGGTTTATGTTGGGAGGCTTCAGGTGTCTGTCTTTCCTTCGCCACGCCATAATCATTTCAGTTCAGAATGGGAAGTGACACACATTGAACTCTGACAGCACAGGGTTAATTACACTACCCCTGGCAACAACAGCATGACAGACTGATCCCTAAACGCACAAAGAATCTGTAATTGCTCTCGTGAACTTTGAATACATAGTTGTCTTATTGTTTGTGGAACAGATTTCTCAAAGGTTATGAAGATAGTTGTTAGAATTAAAGGCCCTGATGTGTCTGGAGGTTTTCTGTCAGGAAAAACAAACTTAGATAAATATATCCTTTTAAGAGAGAGAGAATGCGTTCCTGGCTTCTTGGACTCATGAAATGCTGTCCCTGTATTTCGCACAAATGCTTTCCATTGTGTCACAGCATCCCAGTAATGAAGATAAAAGTTTTAAGAGTCAGTGGAAAACGTGGGCCCTTAATCCACTTCCATCTTTAAGTATCACAAATCACCACGAGCTGACTCTCCATGAGAGCTGATTGTTGATCCTATGTGATGCATAATTAGGTATACTGTAAAATCTATAATTCATCAGCCAAAGAATCACACTTTGCCTTATAAATAAACATGATGCTGCAGCTCTGCATTCAAACTTTCCGGGACACACAAAATGCACCCAGGGGACGGACCACACTTCTCCATTAAACACACTGATCAGTGTCGCGCATTAGAACTTCCTCAGGTGATTGTGTGCGTGTTTCTCAACTAAACTATCATTATATGTATCTATCTATATCATCACCATCAGCCCATATCTATCTACGGCTGGATGAAATATGTTTCCACTGGCTTTGATCTACACAGCTTCTCTTTTCCTCGTCACGCCTGCAGAGTGTGATTTCATCTTCCCATCTTTTATGTAGTCTTCTAGGTCTTTTATCATCTCCATAACTTCCTTGGTCCATCTCTGATCTGTTCTTCTCACAGTGTGTCCGACCCATCGCCATTTGAACATTTTCACTCCTTCAATGATGTCATATATCCTGGTTCGTTCTCAGATTCATTCATTTTTCTCCCTGTTCTTGTTATTCCAAGCAGACATCTTCCCATGCTCCTTCGTGTTGCCCGCAGTTTCTGTGTAATTTTTTGCGTTTGGTGACCAGGTTTCAGAGCCATAAGTGAGCTCTGGTCGTACGCATCGATCAAATACTTGTGGGTAGGTTTCCTTTCAGCAACTGCTTCTTCCACATGCCCTCCATCCCATTTTCACTCTTTTTTTGATTTCTTCCATAATATCTCCGTCTGCGCTGATTAGAGTGCAAGGTCGACACAACCTTAACTTCTTTGAGAATCCGTCGATCTACTTCAATTTTCTGAGACTGAACAAAGCTGTTCAATATGACTTTTGTTTTTCTCAGGTTCATTTTAAATCCAGATTATATAATAAAAGAAAATGTATTACTTTCTGCCTTCATTTTAGGATAGAAGACATCTCCCACTGGATATCTGAGCTTTTGACGAATAACCCTGACCACACTTAAATCCATCCAGACTGTAACTGCGTGTCTTTCGTTTACGTGGCAGTTAGTAAATCAGACCCATCGACAGACGACAATGGGGACAGAGCAGAAAACACACAATCTCGGCATGTCTGAAAGGATGCATTAATATCAATTATTGATAAGAAAGGCAACCTGTCATTATATTTAATGGAATATATCTTTCAGTGCAGGTTTTGTGTGTCTTTTAAACAGACCGCAGTATCGAATGTAACCCAGATCTCATGACATAAGATCGATGACTGATTTTGTTTCGGAGTGGGGCGGGGGGGCGCAGCAGGCAGGGGGAACGATGCGATGTTTTAATCGAGCTGAGCACAGAGCAGGGGGCGTGGTTGGCTCGTCTCTACCTTTTATACTCGGTGCACAGTGACACTTGACTGACACACAAGAGATCCCAGCGCTGAGCTTGCAGATCTATAGGGAGAAGAGCATCATTGGTGCTGAGCTTGCACATCTGTTTGGAGAAGTGCATCATGGGTCCTATTCTGATGTCACTCTCTTCCTGAGGTTCCTGATTATTATTATTATTATTATTATTATTATTATTATTATTATTATTATTATTATTATTATCTTTATTTCTTGGCAGACGCCCTTATCCAGGGCGACTTACAACATAAGTGCAAATTAACCCTAGAACCCAGTGTGACGTAGATAACCTTTAAACCTTTTATAGTCACCCAATTCACCAGGTGTTTGCACATGACAATTGCGCATTAACACTGAATACACACACTTTTTCATTTTTAAAGCAATGTTTAATCCTAGCTAATGCTTCGGAGACTTCTCGTTAAGCCCAACTTTAAAGATACTGTTGATGAAGACACAATACATCTCTACGGCACGGGGAACACTGGGATAGAATACAAAACACGGCAAACAAACACACGGGCGAGACATAGTCTATACTGTGTGGACAAGCCGGATTCACGAGAGGCAGATACCCTCTGATGCCAGGTGTTCAGTTGTATTAAAAGGATATCTGTCACCCGAATTACAGACAAGAAGGTACAGCAATGGAGGGGTAGGGAAAGGGAGCTCCTCGATTTGGGAAAAGCCGTTCCAGGTCACAGTAGGATCCTGCTCGGCCTGCGATCACCAGGGCAGCCGTGCAAACTGCAGCCCCCAACGGGTGCGACACACTGCAGCATTAATTAAACATCAGGGTGTGAATCTATATCAACACGTCATCGTGGCATTATGACTTTTTATTGACTCGGTAAGAGAGTTCACTGGGGTCAAGAAGAGCTGAAGGGATTTAGATAATTAAAACACAAGCTTAGAGACGACACTCGATCTGCACGAACCGGGTTAATGAACCTCATGTCTTTATCCTTTGCTGATATTAACGGGCAATTCAAGAAAATAAATGAACATCAAAATTTTCTGTCCCTCAAAAATATTCCCCGCCTGACATCTGATTTTGAGGACGTGCTTTTCAGGAAACGCTTGCTGTTACTTGACAGGTATTCACAGTGAAACGACAAGGCTGAGTAATTAAAACCTAAGATAATGTGTCAACTGCAGTAACTGGGGTGAGTCTCTGAGACACGGCCGGTGATCTGGCCTCTCGCCGATAGACTGGACCCTGCCAGGCCGGTTGTGAATGAGTTGTGTTGTAATTGTGATCAGTTGCCGAACACGCGCCACTGAAAACTACATCTCTCCTCTTTGTGTTTTGCTCTGAATAAAAAAAACCAGAAACAACTCCCCTGAAAGTAAAGCAGCAACACTTGGAGATCTTCTGGATGTCAGTTGTATGTTTATGCAACTTGTAAGGTGAGAAGATGCACTTAATTAAAAAAAACAAAGGAATGAAAACGCAGCCATTTTGGCACCTTGTAGACAGTTTTCATAAAAAAGCTCCCTGATGTGTATCCTTACCAAGCAGTAAACACTTTAAATAGGAAAACGTGTGAACGCCTGTCTGAGCGATGTGCCACACTAGGCAAACAGGACTCTCGGCGGCAGGCTGCTCGGAGACTGGAGCTCTTTTCTCCTCTCTTCTTTCTGTGTGCCATCGGCTATAGTGGTTAATGTATGAATGCCGATTGCTATTGACAGACGAGGACTTAAATACCGTTTTTTGCCAGAGAAACATCAGACGAATCGCAGTTGTGTGCCATTCATCCAGAGTGATTTCAGAAACATAGCACAATGCACAGCAACCAGCTGTCAAAACGAGGAAATGTTCAGCCTCCCTCCGAGAGCTGCTGTGGGCCGGAGCAGCAGATAAACGGGATATAATCCACTTACGTGACAGTTTGCCTGGTTTATGCACTGAAAACAAGTGGGTTATAAGAGTCTGATGATGTAGCTTCCCCGTATGCTCCGTGTATTGTGTGTACAGTGTGATGAGGTCCAACAGGGACAGTCTTGGTATATCACAGGGCTCTTGAATGCATGTTTTTAATGTAACGGTACTGGTTGTAACAATGATGGCTTGGAATATCTGTTTCAACGTGTTGGGAAACTGGGACAAGCCACCGAATCCATTGAACCTATTAATCTGTTGTCTACATTATCGACCGGTCCTACAGTCACAAAGCAGGCAGCAACTCATAACAATGGCTTCTGACAGTCTTCGCATCAGCCTTCAATTATGAGTCCAGTGTGGACGGCCAGTGGCTCGAGTCATTGTTCATTGTGTCATCTGAGCTGAAGTCATGGTTCGTTGTGACAGTGGCACCAGCCCAGATGTTTGAGGTTGCAGATAATTACCTCTGCATGGCTTGTTTTGGCTGCAGGTGCCATAAAATAGGTGCCACGTTCAGTCGGTGGCCAACACACAAAGCACAACCATAAGCCTGACCTCATTTTTAATTTGTATTAATGGTATAATGTTTTGCTTGGGTTGGCGACTAGAAGAGGTTTGATTGATGATACAGGATACAGTTTGTTCATCGTTAAGTTCTGAACATAGATCAATGTGGAGGAGGAAGAAAACTGGCAAATATAATTTAAAAAATGAAATGAATGCCAAGTGCTTTAGGGATCCATGTGTGGAAACATTTTGCTCTCTGGACCTCATTACTGAGTGGATTTTTCTCAGCTTCTTTGCTCATTGGGTGTCCTGAGTGAAGTGTCTCGACAAGCAACAACCAGTTGTGCGTCTCTTTTGCAGATGTGCACTGGGTTGTTTTACCTCCGTGATCGCTGTTTAATCAGGTCTTCTGAACAGCGTTAACGATTTATCTCCAGTGCTGGAGATCTAGGGATATTGCCCAAGTTTACTAAACTGCTGGATTACTTCAGCTAATTATGTGGGCTAAGTCACGTGCTGTGAAGAGAAAGCGAGGGATGGACGGTCCTGGAACAGGGCAGTATAGCGTGTTTGGAAAGGGTTCTGCTTTAACGACGACAGGGCAGGCATGAACGCGCATAAATATCTGCAAATCCCAACATGAGAGACTCGCCATGAATGTCCTTTTTGTTTTGACGGCTCGCAGAGCATTGAATGGCTCCATAGCAACCGGCACATCGAGATGCACTTGAAGGGGAAAAGAGTGCTGTGGGGGGGTCTGGAAAATGCTTTCATCACGTGGAAAAAATGTACAATTGCCTTTCAATTACTGAAGAAAGAGGCTTTTGAAAAATAAGTCACCCACTCTGGCCTGGCTGCAGTCTTTCCCAGGAAAGAAAGACAAAGAAAAAAGGATGATGTTATAATATTTCAACAGACGTTCATGGGGAACAAAAGTGAAGTTGTCTTTCCCGTGTGCTGACTGTCCCCATGTGGATGTCCAGATCTGTGACGCTCGGGGGATGAGCACAGTGTTGGTAGGAGGACGGTGGGCTCATGGCTCCGGCAGAGATCTCCCCATTAACAGCTGATGTTCAGAGGCCTCTGTGAAGCATCTCTCTGCGGAGACCCGGGGCAAGCTGAGGCGCCGGGTCAGTAAACGCACGGCGCTGTCTACATCTGTGCTGAACACGTAACCGCACCAATCAGTGTGCTGAACATCGGTCAGGCCTTGGGACCAAAGTACCAATCAGTGTCATTTTTAGATCTATACGTTATCTGCACCAAGTACATTTGAGACCAAGATAACAGTTGCTAGGGAAAATTAAGGACTAGGCTAAGGGAAGAACAAACAAGTGGTAAACCAACGAGACTACAGAGAAAAGAGGACGTGCAATTCCTGTTAGATTTGTATAATTCATCCAATAAGAAACTCTCTGTTCAGCTGAGAAGCTTTCTGTCTATCCCTCACTATTTCCGTGATTGCCAATCTCATTGAATGGAAAAATGACAATTCAAACATTTCAAATCGCTTACTCAGCGGTATTAAAACTTACAACAACAACACAAACAACCCTCAGCTGTGGTTTAGTGTTTCTGCACCACACATGCCGATGTGCTTGATTGCGACACGTCCTTATAAGGGAATGTATGAGGAGAGCAAGTGTTAGAGTGAGACTCATAAAATAGTGGAGATTATGTTTGCTAATTTATATCAAAAGCTAAGCCTTTAATTAACTTGTTCAGTGAATGATCTACATTTGATTTTAGCCTCTACTCCATCACAGAGTCCGCTCTTTGACCAGTCCTATGGTGGTGGGTGAGATTTATTCATCAGGAGGTTAATGTAGTGGTTCAGAAACTAGTCCAGAGGTGAGGAGGTCTTTCTTACAGACATGTAGGGGAACAAAAACAAAGATAGCCATGCTACACTGAAATATATAACACTGGCATAAACACAGATATGTGTAGATTGATATTTATATCTCAATGTTTTCCCTGTATTATCATTAAAATGATTATTTGTTTCAGACAATTGTCAGCATGGCTTTGAACTGTAGCTGCAACTCAGCCAATGAGATACAGCAGCCCGTGTCACAGAGCTATTGTATGGCAGAGCTATTCACACCAGACACCGAGGCGGTTTAGCAGAGTGCAAACAGCCGTTACATCACAGCGCTCCTTGCCATTGTCAGAAGTCATCGGTGCGGTGTTTTATCGGGTTTAATTGGAAGTCAAGTTCTCACCTTTTCCATTACCACGGTTGCACGTGTCCTTGTTAATCAATCCGCTGCTCAGTCCCCAAGGCAGGTGCCAACTTCCTCACTCAGTCCGGCCCGCGCCTCGCCACCGCCTGGCTGCACCAGGATCATCTGCACAGTCCACAGCGGGTGAGACGTCACCTGGCCGGGCTTGTGCCATGGAAACGCATCGCAGGGGAACTCGCCAACCCCCTCGAATACAGAGCAGAAGGCAGGTGGCACTGTTGGCACGTCCCACGCAAAAGGCCTTGCTCATAACACCCACACATGTAGTTGCCCCTTCAAAAATGGGGTTTGCTGGTGCAGATTGACCTCCCACTGGCCAGCATTGTTTGCCATCTTTTGAAGGGTTCTGGTGACTCGGCCTAAATCTAAACTGGTGCCATCCAGCCCTTGTACTTTTGCTGTATCAGCCACTGGCTCGTTCATTTCTAAAGAATAAGTGGAATCAATAAGTACTCAATGCATTATTACAGAAATGAATAGCTTTTAACCCCGGAGAGATTCAACCGATTCTCCAAAACGGAAGATAATCTTTAGATGCAATTAAAAGCTAATCTTCCCTTAAACTTCGAGCTCAGTTTCGCTGCACCAGTTATTCTCCTGCTCAGTTCTGAAGTGCAGTAAAGTGCAGTAGAAATATGAACGTGTTGCAGCCGAACGCTGCTCTTCAGTGTAGAGGGTGAATGGTTCCTCTAGTTGCCTGGCAACAGATCATGATTGCCTCTGAAGAAGTTGTTTCGCAGCGTGTGCGTTGTGCCGAAGAGCGCGGCGTGTGCGTTGTGCCAAAGAGCGCGGCGTGTGCGTTGTGCCGAAGAGCGCGGCGATCGCGTTGTGCCGAAGAGCGCGGTGTTTATGTTGTGCTAAATACAATGTTAGACAGTTATTCCTCAGATGTTTGAAACACAGGCGTTGGGAAGACGTTGGGAAAACCAGCGAGAAGATGGCAAAGTACAGGAAACTCTGTCCCTTCAATGCCCTGCGCTCTGTGCTGCTGCGGTTAGTTCTGCTTTTGACAGAGGCCTGCGAAGCCAGGAGGCACGCCTGACTCCAGCAACATGGTTAGACAGTGGTGATGCAGCGCCAGTCTGCTCGGTGAATAACCACCATTAACTCCATTATGCTAAGCAGGCCCTTTTGTTTTCCCACAAAGGGAGACGATCTGAGCGGGATGAGTCACCGCCACGTCCTTCGCTGTTTAGCAAGTCAATAGAGGTTCATATTAATCTTGAGGGCCTCTCCGAGTGCCACCTTCAGCATAATAAAGCATCTAAACATGGCTCTCTGGTCCGCAACGTGAGGAGAATCGGACTGTCAGAGCAGCACCAGGCCGGCTGTAGAGCAAACGGCTCATTGGCGTGGATTTCATTACTTTTCCGACGTTCCGATGATTCCAGTACTCCATTTATTAGGGGATTCTGCAAAACTGTGGAGCAGAAACTGAAATGATTTTCAGAGGAACCAGTGCGCTACCATGATGCACAAAGCCAACATGCTCTAGTTTCAGACCAGTGAGCTGAAACCCAACTGCACAATTAGCTTGATCTTCGCTAAGCAACAACGAGGGCCCTTCACTGTGCATGCCACTGGGAGGGACAGGCGCCGTGTCTGAGGCGGACGGAGGCCACTGACATAGCAGAGAGAGGGTACAGCCAGGGTCAATGTCATGTGACCAAAAACTGTGTGGGTCACGAGGCCAAAAGATGGGATGAAAAGTGCCCAGGCGATGAACACGCGGATATCGGGTGAATTTCTCTCACAGTGTTGTGTGTGTTTGTTGACCCTGGACTTTTCTATCCATTCATGATGTTAGAAACTCAATTCACAGTGTTTTTATGTATAAAGTCAGTCCTTCAAGAATAGTTCATCTCACATCCCCAATGGCCCGGCCTCTTCCTGATAAAGACCACTGTACTCCGTGTTCTGGAAATAAACAGCCGGCTGTGTCTGGCCTCAGGGCTGCTAATTATAAGCGGGGGATGATCATGGGGTTTGGGGACATCTCGATAAATGGAACATGTTACATAGATGTGACATTCGCTAATAAGAACAAGAACAGTGTCATGTCACACCTGCAGAGGACTCTCAAACTGCATGTTGCCAAGCCTTTATATTGCACGTCTTCTCTTTATTAGTTTGCGTTAGTGAAGTTATTGTAAAATGCACATGCATCCGCTGTGGCAGAATCGGGGACGTCACATCATAATCACAGGTCTATCTGATCGCCCACCGTCAGTGCGGTGGCATGTGTCGTTTAATTGGCAATCATGGAGCTCAGAGCGTCTGGAGGGAGCTCTGCAATCAGACGTATAACAGCCATTTCAAAAAGTGCGTTACCAATGAAAACATTTAAGTCATTAGAAAACAAATTGAGGAATTCATCAGTTATGTTGCTGGTTTGTTGCCTGCCATGTGCACACATGTGACACAGAGCTGTCAAAACATCATTTTCTCAGCATTACGTTTGACTCTGTAAAGATTTGTGTCTCAGTAACAACATTTTTGAAGTAAACATGTTTATTCATAGGGAAAAAAGCCGCGCCGTCCCTATTTACATAAACAGGCTAAAAATACTTACAACTAAACAGCACTTATTAGTGTTCGCCATGTGCTCTGCCAAACCGAGCTGCTCTATGCCTCGGTACGTTGCTCATCAAATTAGCAAGATGAAGGCATCACAACATGATTTTATTAAAGGTTAAGATTTAAAATTGGAGGGAGATTAGAACAACAACAACTACTTGTGGTTTAGAGAGGAAACAACAGATGGGTTCATTGACATCCTCTCAGAAACACCGACGCGGGGCAGGGGGGTAATTACCAGAGTTCTCTCATTTGGGAACCGCAGGACAGGGTAGTTAGTGGCAGTGCGTTCCCCCCCCCCTTCCCTTGTTAACTATGTCACTCGCACACTGTCCTCGTTACAGATGACCGTGCCGTACTGCTGCTGACAGCACAGTGCGCATCGACTTGCTGTTACATCATCGATTAAAAAGACAAACAAAAAAGAGCCCCTTTTTGCAATCAATAATCGTGCCTGGAGGGAAAACTCTTAACATAAAAAACTGCAAAACACTCAGATTGTGAACACGGATTCACATGTAACACAAACGCAGTGGCCTCTTTCTAACGCACAGAAACAGCAGCTCTATCGGGTCATAGAGTATAACCCGCCTTCACCGCAACAGGCTCCTCCCTATTTTGGTTACATCAGTTTCCTTTCGGCGACACCGGGTCACTTCCCATCTCCAACAACGGCCAGGACGCGAACAACAGGCACGTTCAACGAGAACAATTTCCCTGAAACTTGTTCTTTAAAAGCGTCTCTTTTAAATCACTCTTAGAAACAGGAGGCCTTTATCCCAGTCTATTATATCCCACAATCAACAAAGAAAAAGAAAAAAGAAAAGCTCGTTCAATCTCTTAATTACTCAGAGCGATTCCATAAGTAAACATTGAATGTTACGGTAATTGATTTCTATAAATAACCCCCTGTTTGTTTCAGTGTTAATGCAGTTTGCTTAAAGGTTATCTAGTTTGATTTACATGAGGGAAGAGCTGCTTGAAAATGCAATTATCTCCACTTTGGGAATGTGCTGATGCCGCGAAGGAAAAAGTAAAATGTTTTCCAATTAACGTCTCTGTAAATTGTGTTTACTGGCAGCGTCTCTCTTCTCGGAAGTCCACGGGCTCCGCGAGGGAAGATCACACGAGCTTGACCAAGAAACGGTTACTGCCGCAAAGTGCAAAACACGCAGGATAAATACATTCAGAGCAAATGATCCGCTAGGCCTGTTAAAAAGCACAGATGACAAAGTGCCGTGATCCCATAACTTGTTAGCACCTAAAAAACATGCGACTGTGACAAACCCGGTTGCTGGAGCTCAGTTGCCCCCAAGGAAAGAGAAATGTCTGCTCCTTGCTTCCCTGATTCAGACATCAGTGAGGCACTGCGCTACAGCTACGGGTAGAGAGAGGACCAGTTCGAGGGAATCTGTGGTGTGAGGGTCTGTAAAAGTCTGCCAATTCACATGCATGAAAGCAAAAAGAGGTTGCCTGTAAAAGCAATCTCTCCTATAATGTGTTTTTATTATTTCCGTGGTGCCGATGAAGATGCATGAACAGGAAGAGAAAGAAACAAACAAATCAATCAACGAACAAAACACCTAGGCTGTCAGTGTTTACCCTCCATTTTTTAAGACCCCATTTGTTGAACAAGCATGAGTAAACTAACATTTATAATGGGTTGGACATGTAACAGTGTGACCTCCCGCTCTCGTGCATTAGTTAAAAGGCTTGATTGGGCAGCATGAATGATTGAGGTTCACGGGTCAGATTAAATTACAGGGCCATTGTACCCATTATACTGCGCATTTCGTTTTTATTATATAAGTGCCAGCCTGTGTGGTTCTGTAATACAGATCATGAGAAAAGCATTTTTTCACAATCAGCCATTTAATTTGCCCTCTTCTGAGTTGGGTGTGTGATTCTAATGAACGCTGCTCGTTGCAGAAAGCCCACGAAGACCAAGGTGATTCTGTCGGCGCAGATCACTAGGAAAGTGACTCGTGAACGCAAGACGTGTGTGCAAATGGCATGGCAGGCATTGTAAAATACTCACTAATAATGTGTGAACGGATGCAATTACTCTGATTGTGGTGAGAATGAGGAGACCTAATGGTCACTGTCTCTTTAGCTTAGCAGTCTAATTCTACGGGTGAGAATTTGCCGTGGAGTCTGAAACTTGGGAAAGAGGAGCACCCGGGGACACACATGGAAATTGGGCTTCAAGGCATTCAAGACAGAAAACAGGAGACACTTCTTCACACAGAGAGGCGTCACAATCTGAACAAACTCCCCAGCGATGTGGCTGAAGAGACAATTTGGGAACATTCAAAAACAGACTGGATAGGATCCTTGATCACTTAGTTATTAATGGACACCAAACGAGCACGATGCGGCGAATGGGCTCCTCTCGACTGGACACGGTCTTAAGTTCTTATGTTCTTATGACTCATCCAAGTCGAGTCAACAGGCTAGACTTTAAGAATTTACTTAACGTACAAAAATATAATGATACATAATCTTTATGTATTCTCCATAATCGGAGTTGATGCTAAAATATATTCCACACAATTTTATATACACATAAAATATTAAATTTAGTTTTTATTTATGTGGTATACCAAAACAAAAAGAGCAGTGTCCACAAGTTACATACAAATATACACCGATTCTTCACCCTTCTCCGCTGAAAGTCCTGTGTATTTATGCTTGTGTTTTAAGAGGATGGGCAACTGTGGAGCCCCATATTTAGTTTATTTATTTATTTTAATTGCATAAGTGGAACTTAAGTGGCTACAGTAGTTCTTACAACCTGGGAACTAATTTTAAGCGCTAACAACTAAAAACACAATCATAAGCGGTGTCTGGCGGTCACTGTTTTCGGCCGCGCTCTGACCACACTCCGATTCTCTGTGCATTGGCTCCGCTTTTCTTTCTTTATTTATTTATTTTCTTGGAATTCAATGCATCGAATCCCCAAGGCAAAAATATTTAGAGAGCCTGGTAAAAATACACATCACTGAAGTCAACACAGCATCTTGACGGCTCCCACTCTTTTGCCATTTCCTCGTTTGCGACGCGCTCTCACCACACACTCCTGCCCAGCCGGTGCGGAGCCGAGCACCAGATACCCAAGCCGCATGAGCGCCTGTTCCCCGTGGAGCAGACTGCCTTGCTAATGCTAAATCTGCGTCACAAATATTGTGCCGTGTGTGTGCGCCGTGCTAGCGTGTCATCATAAAAAAAGTTTGAGATATTCTTCTCCTTCTTCTCTTCCTCTCAGTAATCAAATGTTCTACTCTCTCAGATTCCCACCGGAAGGTTTTTCTGCAACCTTAGATATTCTAGATATAAATCTAATTCAACTGTTGTGCCAAAGAACTGGTTTTGTTATGTTTTGAAACCTGGTTTGCAAGGGTACACAACATTTTAACGACAACCACAACATTTCAGGAGACGTGCTTCTCATCTGATGACACACGTTGGACAGAGGTGAAGGACAGCCATGACTGCATCACACAAACGCTCACATGTGATGGGGTGGGAATACAAACTCAATCTTCCGAGGATAACCGGGGTGAAGCTTATTACACGAAACTGACATTAATTACTCGTGCGCTTTGTGTTTTTAAATAGCATCCTGACAATTACCAGCTAATAAAATAAAACTTAAAAACTCCCCAGTAAAGTCAAATTAGGTAGGTGGAAATTAGAGAAATGGGTCTCTGTACGAGCGATCATTACCCTAATGGCTTGCATTAACTGAATCCATTATGCAGACTTTTTATTAGCAGGATGATGGGAGGTAATGGCCTCGCTGCGGAGAGTGTGACAGGGCAACCGGAGACGTGCGGCTGAACGCGGTGTTGATGAGGAGAGAATCACTGCGCAGGGCGTGGACTGCAGGGGACTGAACTGCGCTCTCGTCGGGAGCAGGACCTCAGTTTTAGTCATCCTTTGTTCTTGCTGTAATCTGGGTGAAACATGATCACTGGGGTCATTTCATGCGACTGCAGTAGAGTCATGTAAACTAAAAGGCATAAGGAAGGGGCATCATGGGTAAACTCAATGGAGAAGGATTTTCTTTTCAATTTAAGGTGCTTTTCCCAAGATCTGTCTGTTTTAAATGATGATATTGGGGCTTTAACTTGCAACTCGTTGCCTCTCTTGCAAAGTGACCGAGACCGCAGTGGCTGCAGGGTGGCATTCAATTTTTAAAATGGCGTGTTGATTGAGCTACAACTGTTTAGCTTCCATGTTCCACAATCAAGATCGATCCGTGTCACAATCTGAGGTCACGTGACCTGTAGCTTCCCATTCAGACAGCTGCTGTCAGTTTCCATCAGGGCAGGTTGTCTTCCAGAGCCTTCACAGCGGTCATTTGAACGTGCATATCTGTGCCTCAGCTCGCACACAGTAATTGGAAGCAAGTCATGATCTTTTTCCTGCACAGTAAAGCCACGAGGTCATGAAGGTGGAGGGCACTGCCGCGGAGCGCTTTCCCTCTGGGGGGGAGAAAGCACAGCCTCCGCCGACGCGGTATTGAACAGACGTTATCTCTGCAATCGCCCGAACGCGCTGCCATACAGCATGTGGTTCATGTCAACACAGTGTGTGAAGTGATTACAGGAGATATCGATTGTGTCTGCGAGAGCCGCCGCTTAAGCCACAAGGTCTGCCGTGAGAGTGCTCGACGGCCGTCCTTTTGGGACCGATTATTATTGTCTAATCTCTTAAACGCAAGTGTGCAGCGGCTCGCGCGGGGTTTAGCCCTTTCGTAATTGCCGGCTGCAAATGAAAGGTTCAGGTCGGAGGCTCCCGTGAAGCCCTGAAGCCCTGTGCTCTCGCTGCTGTTTGCACATGACAGCAAAGATGGCTCCTGTGTTCATTCTCACGTTGTCATAGAAACAGCCTAATTGGGCGGTAGGAGACGGGCAAGGGGTGCTGAAAATCCAGAGATTAATGCAGCCTTTTTGTCATTTCAATGCCCCATCGGAGGGAGTGCTGAGTGAATAATGAAGGCAGAGAATCTCTCTCTCGCTTTCTGTGCTGAACGGAGCGATCTGTCCCTGTACACGATGTTTAGGAAGAGGAAGGTTCACGTTCTCATATTCCAGCAATTTCAGGGACACGAAGATGAAAACCCGTTTTGGTGACGGTTCAGTGTGCGGCTCAGTCCAAACGACACTTGATGCCGAGAGAAGTGGCGTAAAAGCCAGCAGACACTTCTCCAGCACATACGTCAGCACTCTGGGCACCCGAGAGGACTTCCACATGGTTCGGAGGAACATGGTGACCGCGTGGCTCTGCCGTCCCTGCTGCTCCGACAGCTGTGCCACGCGGCTGCTCCAACACGTGTTGAGAAGTCCAGTTGGATTCACTGCCTGATACTGAGTCCCAGCCTGCAAAACTCATTGATACCAAGTGGAAGCAGACGGCGATGGAGGGGAGCAGTCCGATTGGCCATTAGGGTGATATTATTTCACCTCCGCCTCTTAGTTCTGAGAGAAAGGGCTTTGTACAAGATCTGTCCTGAACTGACACTCTTTACTGAACATCGGACAGGATTTGAGATCCGTAAGCTTTGGTGAACGTACTGAACACTTTTCTTACACAAACCAACCCCTGCTGTTCTCAGTGGATCTAACACAAAGACAGCGTTGATTGATCCTCCTGCCCCTCACTGCCATTGCTCCACACCTCCACTCATGCTCTTGCTGTGTGTCTGACATGTTTCTATCTAATGATACACAACAAAACACATTTGCTCTTATTGTTGTTGTTGTTTTCTGCATGAGGGCTTCAACACTGGATTCAAAATGCCTCATTGTTAGCGATGGGGACGGCTTTCCCCTCTGAGGCCGTGGAAAAAACATGACTTTATCAGGGAATGCTTTCTAGTCTGCGCTTGATAAGAGACTCCAAAGTAGGAAATTGTTCAATGGCAGCTTTCCAGGAAGACAAGAGCAAGGCTGTCAAGAGGGTCTTGACAACACCCCGCCATTACACATCTGGAAGGAGGACTGGGTTGGGTTGTCTGCCAAGGAACACGTTAAACGATTATTTTGTTTAGACCACAACAGGGTGTAAGTCTATGATGAGCTGGAAACAGCCTCCTCGCTGAAGTCATAATGATTTAACTCGTTCCAGGGAATGTGTGACGGGGTTCTTAATGTTGTATGTTTCTGTACTTGTCTTGATGAGCAAAACCCTGAAATCCCGAAGCGCAATGAAGTGCCGGCAAACGGCTCGTCACAATACAGCCATAATATAAAAGTTAACCTGTCAAACACTGAACTCCATTTCCTACTGTATTTACTCTGAAGGAGAAAATAAACAGAGCATGTATCTGACTTCAGCCAGCTCTTTTAGTAAAAGAGCGTTTATAGCTTTCATTTTACATTGGGGGGTTTTGTTGAATTAAAAATAACTGGGGATATCTTTCTTTACTTCCTCGGTTCTTAAATATGTACAGAAAGCCTTGAATGCTCCTCTAGCTCTGGTGTGGGGAGAAGGCAGTTTTGAAGTGTTTGCATAGGCAGGTTACATTGCGATCTGGAAACCTCATCTCCTCTGAGCTTGAGTGACAGGAGATTGACTACGCGTTTAATCCAGGCGTCCACTTCCCGTTATCTGTCACAATAACATCATCCGAGAAGCATAATTACAGGACCTTTTAAAACATCTGCATCAGCTCTTGCTCATCTTGCCGCCTCAGGCCTGCAGACTCTGATTTATGTGTGCGTTTGCTTGTTTGTTGTCTCAGCTGTTGTCCATTTAGCTACTGAAACCGAAAGAAACTCTACTTTTCAGGAAGCCTGTGGCACATTTTTACAAACGCAAACGTCGCACTAATTGTATAAAGCGGCTGACGCAGCCGCCGGGCACGGCCCCGTGTTTGTTGTCGTCGGAGGCAGTGCGGTGGGAGTCCGGTGTCACGCTCCGCGGTAACTCCAGGCTCTGTGAGGGAAGTTCTCCGCACCGGAGTCGTGATGGACGGCCTGCCCACCGGAGCAGCTCACATTGTATAATCAGGCGCTAATGAAGACATGCAATTTGGAGGCGCTCTGATAGACAAACTAAGTGGCGTGCAGCGAGCAGAAGCAGATATGAGTAATGGAAAAGTCATCGCTGCTCCGAGAACGGGCACAGTGTGTGGGAGTGAGGTGGTCCGTCTCCGCGAGCGCTCGCAGCTTTAATTCACCGGTTATATCCTGTTTCTCTCCTGCTTTGGACGACAGTGTTGTCAGTCCCCCCCCCCCCCCCCCCACACACACACACACACTCTGTGTCTCTTCCTGCTCAATAAACACAGCGCCACTGAAAAGGTCAGGCATATAAAGGCGGCCTGTTTGTTTTTCCACGCCGGCTCCCTCTGGCCAGGTCCGCCCGGCGTGTCGTGTCCCCGGAGGCTGTGGAGGGATCCCTGGGTTAGTCACCGGCTCGCTTCCCCGGCTCTCCACACACACGACCACATCGGGGTCTCATTCTTTCAATCACTCACTCGTTGTGTGTGATATGTGCACGGGGAAGGACACAGCACTGGATATGGGCTGGAGAAAACTACAACATTTCCAGTTGTACCAAGAAACCCTGAAATGTGGATAAATAAATGTGTGTTTTTAAACCTGTGGCTCAATACTCTTTAATTGTTTTTATTAATGAATGCCGACCGGCAGGCGTGGTCTGCAGGGTTAAGGGGGCATTATCAACTGAGGTCCTTAATGATCCGAAGTGGCCAGGGCTCGTGCTGACAGGAAGGTGGAAAACAATTAATTAAAGCAGCAATTAGGCAGAGCGTTGTAGGTAATGGATGATTGGATCACAGTTATTCGATGTTGTGCAGATTGTTCAGATAATGGACACGCTCTTCACACAGTGTTTACATTAACTGACAAGAGTTTAAATAAACTTGCAAAGCAGATCAAGCAGACTGAGAAAAGGCAGGACCGGCAGCCTCGGCCTCACAGCTTTGGCCTCGGCTGTTTCCGTGACGCTATTCTGTGTGTGACGAGGGCTCGGGTCCCCCGGGATCAGGGGCGCACAGGCCTATGTCAGCAGTGAAGCCACACTACAGCTTCCTGTGTGGGAACGCGTGGGCTGAAGAGGAGGATAAAAACGAGCAAACAGCCTGGTCAGAGATGGAACAGTGCACACACACACAACACAAACCGTGTGGGAACAACACACCAACTAAAAGGGGTTGTAAACCTCCTGCCCACGAGATTGCACTTTGTTTATAATTGATCGGAATCAAAACACTTTCACATTTGCGTGGTGTTTCTAATGGAGCTCGGGGGCCGAACACGAGGGCCGCACCCTCAGAATCGTGGAAGCAGAGCACCCACACGTTCGTGAAACGCGGCTCCTGTGTCATCCACACCCTGCCGGGCCACCCTGGTGAGCGCTGGGCCCGGCCTGGTTTAGACAGTTCAGAGGAGAGCAACCAGACTTATTCCAGGTCTGAAGGGAATGTCCTACTGAGAGACTGAGGACCTGAACCTTTTCACCCTGGAACAGAGGAGACTACGTGGGGACTTGATCCAAGTCTTCAAAATCATGAAGGGCATCGACCACATCAAACCAGAGGAGCTTTTCCAGATCAGCAGGGACACTCGCACCCGGGGACACAAATGGAAATTGGGCTTCAAGGCATTCAAGACAGAAAACAGGAGACACTTCTTCACACAGAGAGGCGTCACAATCTGAACAAACTCCCCAGCGATGTGGCTGAAGAGACAATTTGGGAACATTCAAAAACAGACTGGATAGGATCCTTGATCACTTAGTTATTAATGGACACCAAACGAGCACGATGGGGCGAATGGGCTCCTCTCGACTGGACACTTTCTTATGTTCTTATGACTGATCGTGGAGAAGGTGACAGTCCTGGGGTGCATAGATCCTGGAAGGAGACTGGAGACAGGCCTGATCCTCCAGGGAAAGCTGGCCTGGTCGTGTCAGGCATCTGCTGTCCCTCCGAGCGGATCCGGGGGCTTCCCTTTTCATCTGGGCCAGTGGGCGAGCCGGAGTAGCCCGGGACTACAAAGGGAAGGCTAACGAAGCGCGTGACTCACTGTGTCCTGATCGGGGGAGGCGGGTCATGTTACCGGAATGCAGATCCTTTATTTAGGGGCCGGCGCTGGACACAGAGGAAGTGTACATGATGCATGAATCACTCAGACCATTGTTCTCGTCCTGGACCGACACAATCGAGCCCATTGAGGCCAGACCCACTCTGCGGAGTCTCTCGTGCTCTCGGCCCGTGTGGGGATTCATTCAGCGCATGCCATCCACACCCCCAGCAACACAGGCGGAGGACACAGAAGAGTAGATGTCCCAGGTCCAACACAGACGCTAATAAACCAATACACCAATAATACACAGCCAGAACTGTATTGCAAGGAAGGTTTTCGTGTGAGGTCTGTTAAACCAACAAAGCCGGCTTATTCTGCAGCTCAGTTTAGGAAATTAAAGTCACAGCCCCTCCGAATCCAGCCGGCATCGGCGTCTCTTTCCAAAGGGCTTCACTGTGCTGTCTGCCGGTGGCAGCGGCTCCGGGAGAGCGAAGCCCATCGAGGCGCTGGTTGCCAGTAGTTACCTTCAAGTGGCCATCAGGCACCACTTTGTGTCAGAGTCTCCCCACTTATTCAGCTCGTGCTTTCAGGGTCGGTGTGATTTGTATTCTGGAGGAGATGTGTGCGTTCCCTCCTAAACCCAGAGTGGCTCCGCTCGGCACACGGGCCCGGCACCATGGCCTGATGACTATTCATCATGCATAACTTACAGAGTGGCCTGACCACTCTTCACCATTAGTGATCTGCTCGCTTGAACAACACAAGAGACTAACAGGGGAAGCCAGCATGTGTTGTTGCCATTCAGCACATTTATTTCATTTGAATTCATTCATAATTCATTCGCAAAACAACGTAACAAGCTTACCTTCAAAAAAATAACATATATTTATCAGACTCGTTTATCCAAGGCAACTTAAAAAAGCAGACAGTAAGAAAATGCGACAGATCTTAAGGGACAGGTGACATGTCTCTCGCCCTGTGAGACCAGCGTCTGTGTCTCTGTCTGTCTGTCCAGAGGGGACGGTGGAGAGGGAGGCAGCTGACTGTCCCACTTCGGGCCGGTTTGGTGGCCACTAATTAACCTCGTTCCAAGTGTCCAGCAAGTCCAGTCGTCCAATTGGAAAGTTGCAGGGCCCACCCTACCCTCAAGCTGTGGGGGGCTCTCCTCAGAGGAGACCCTAAGTCTTGTTTCTGTGCCGTTCCTTTCCTCCACTGGAAGAAGAAGAGCGAAGGGCCCTCTTTCCCTCTTGGGTTTCCTCCCTGTCTGTGATTAATTCGGCAGCAGAGGTTATGGCTCTCAGCCCTGGTCAATCCCAGCACATCACTTACCAAAGTATTAATAAACAGTGTTTGTGTGCTCTGGGGCTGAAGATTGTCTTTTGGATGAGACTGAGCCAGGCAGCTGTGAGAGAGACGTACTGCTCATTCATAGGTCAGTGTCACGAAACCTGGCTGGTGGGAAAATTATGTTTAACCTCCAGCCGTGTTTGGAGACTTGGGAGCCGATTATTGTACGTTCATGTGGGCGTCTTAATGCAGACCCACCAGAGCGATCCTTTCTTGCACATTCCTATTTAACATGTATTTGTCTCGGGCACAGCGATCTGAGTGACAGGCCAACAAGACCTTCATCGGCTTGTGAGGGCATTCTCCTTTCTCCTGCGTTGAAACCTAACGGACCCACAAAGTACCCACGGCAGTGCTTTGCGACTCGACCCGATACACAGTGTGTTTTGAGTGATACTCGGCCACGAGGGGACGGGAGTTCTCTCGCTCTTCTGACACGTCTTCATCGTTCTCTAACCCCCAGACCCTTCTGTAATCCCAGTTCACTCCAACTCTTAAGAGCATAACCAGGATTATACAGATCTGCCAAAAATAATCAGTGCGCTTATAAATATTCGAGGCACGGAGAATCACACAACCTACATCCCTCCCCGGCGCTCGGACACTTTCACCGCTGCATTGTTGTTTTGTTGTGTGTGAGTTGTTGTACGCTGTGCTCTACAGATGAGAGGGCAGTGTATGCATCCACACATCTTCCATGGCAACACGACATCGGCAAAGGGAAAGAAATATCCAACTTCCTTATTTGTAGTGTGTTAAATTGATCCTCTCTCTCACTTTGCCAGCGGTCGGCAGGGAAATGAGAGAACGGATGAGCTGAGATGGCAGGCAGGTTATAGCAAGAAGCAACACTCCTTTCTAGCATCTCTCGGAGTGTGTGTGTGTGTGTGTGTGTGTGTGTGTGTGCAACAGGTGTATGAAAAATGAATCAAAGTGCGATCTTGTCTCTGTGATAAAAAATTAAAAAAACAACTTTGTGCGTATAAATAACCCGTGTGCTTCTGTGAACGCTTTGACATTCAGACCTGTCGGTTATGCTGTGTTTATACGCTGATCTGTTTGCCTGCCTTGTGTGTGATAAACATAGACCCTGGCTGTTAATTAAGTTCCAAACAAGATATAATTAATACGTGCTTGACAGTTTACAATCTACTTAGCAATATTTTCTTCGTATAGTTGCAGAATCATAGTTGGGAATTGAACTCTGGGATGCACTCAAATGCCTTATATTAAAAATACATATTTACCATGCGAATATTTTCTTGCCATTAAATAAAACTTAAAGCGGCAGCAACTCGAATTAGGTTTGAAGAGAAGGGAAGATATTTCGACTGTCCAAAAGTCCCAAGTCAGGTCTTTGTGAGAGAGAGATCCATTAGTAACTATCCTTGTTACCTCGTTAACACAACTCAGAGACATTTTGTTTTCTAGTGACAATTCTATTTCCACTTCAATCCGGCAGTGTATATAAATGTTTTTAATTTGGCTGTTAAATACAGCTGTGAAATTGTGTACATTTTAGGAGCATGCAGTGGCTCATTAAAGACTTCCATTTTCAATATTGTATCAGGTAGTGCTCTGTGATTCTCCCGCAGTGAAGAGACCATTAACTATATCTAGCTGGGTTGAATGTGGCTGCTTGTTTTGTGGAGAGTTTCTTTTTTAAAGGAGAGAAAATGCACCTGCGCTTTTGAACCTCATAACCTTCCTTTTATCTTTCCCTTCTTTTTGCTTGTGGGTGTCCAGATCTAGGATGCTGCAGTCTGGGTCTGTCTTCTTTTTCTTGAACTGGCTACCTGAGAATAAGGCAGCTCGGCTCCTGTCTGGGTCTGGTAGAAAAGTTCTTTGCGCTTCATATCGTCTGTCCTGCCCAACCGGAGTCGTCGTATGTTTTTTGTGACACCTGCACGACTGCAGAGCGATGTTTCTGTGGCTCAGTGAGGGCATGCTGGTCATCACAGTTTCTTGCTATCTCTCATGCCACTCCGCTGTCCTTTAAAGAACCCTCAACGAGGGCTGGTGTATCCGTTACCAATTGTAACGATCTGAGAAATCTGTCACCTCCACAGGTGAGAGCCGGGGGAGGGTCGTGGCAATTACGAGGGGTCGCAAGTCACTCTCGACACCTTCAGCCCGGCGCCGGCTTGTGCCTCGTCAACAGGGGATCGCTGATCACGCTCTCGAAGTCATTCAGTATCGACCCTGACCTCCGTAGCGTGTGCGTCTTTCTCCACCTTTCATTTTCACCAGTGGGTGTTGATTTTTAAATCAGAAAAGACCTCTGGCCAAATGCAGACGGGTCTTTGGCACCAAGCGTCTACTTCTCTGACCCTTTTGGGTTTTGTCTTGGGGAAATCACAATAAAAGAGCCATCAAACCCAATGCTAGGACAGACTAACAGTTTGTGAGAAACACGCGTCAATCTGCTGACACACAATGCCGTCTATAACTGCCACGAATCTGGTGGGTAACATCCGAGCCCCAGCGCTTAAAGCACCCCATCGCACAGGGTTATCGACATCGCGCCGTGCTGCTTGGCTTTGCGGGCGGAGACGCGGAGACGGGCGCCTGGCTGGCTCAGATGGATGGTTTTCAACCAGGAGCAGCCTTGGGTTCTGCTGCCATGACAACTGCGCTGTGCGGTGGATCCGCTGTCATGGTGACCTCGTACCACGGCGCATCTCTCGGCCGTCTTTGTGAAGAGCTCGTTAAGAGCAGAGAGAGAGCCGAGACCAGGCGGAAAATTAAATGGTTTTCCCTTTCTTCCCCAGAACCAAATGAATGACATTTTAAAAGCAACATATACAGCTTTCAAATGTACCTTTATAAAATAAACATTCTAAAATAACATTTATTTTATATCAATAAGTTAATTGTATGAACATCTTCGAGTTTTTACGCTGCACACATTCCAGTACAGAAGGTCTTTGAAAACCCTCCAAACGCTTCACATGAGCTGCAAAACGTAAAACCTTTAAGTGTGTGAACGGACTCAATCACCAAAAAATGAGAGAAATCCTGTTTGGGGACAGAAAGCGATTTGGAAAAGGAAAATGAGGAACAGGTGTCGGGTGATTGAGAAGAAGAATAAAAGTGCAGAGAAATTAGCTGCCCCTCAGGGACGCGGTCTGTCGTGGGGCGAAACCCTCTGTACCTGTCCCTCCTCCATCTCCCTCTCTCTCTCTCTCCCTGTGTTTTTCTTTCCATCATTCTCTGTACCCGTCTCCCCCTTCCTATCTCCTTCCCTCCATCATTTGCTCTCTCTCTCCCTGCATTTTGCTCTGCATCACCCTCTGTACCTGTCTCTCTCTCTCCCCCCTAATCTCTCTCTCTCTTTTTTGCCTGCTCTCTCTTTCTCCCTGCGATAAACTGCCGGTTTCGTTTTGAAGGTCCTTGCAGAGCCCGTGTTATTGTAATTATGTAAATGTGCCAGGGCCCACCCACTCAGTTGTTACTGCTGCATGATTGCAAAGGGACAGCAACATAATTAGAAAGTGTACAAGCAGGAGTTCTGTCACCGCTGACTGGCAAGCCACTCGGGATGAGCCGACAGTGCAGATTGCGAGTCGTGGATACAAATGAGATCTGAGTGATGTGAGTTACAATGGCTCGAGTAAAACATCTTCCATGTCGATTGTTACACGGAATAATATATTCCCACGGCAGGCTGTAGAAAGTGGGTTAATTGCAGCATAAAACAATTTATTTTGACACGTTTACCACATAATGACCATCTTGTGATTGAGTATGTTGTTTTAACAGCACTGCTCTGTGTACCTTCTTTAATTGTACACTCACACTCGCTCATTACGTAAATAAATATTTGGTTTTCTTAGACAACTTCACACAAAAGCATTAACTTAGAAACAATATAGAACCCTGACAAAAAAAAACAAGTTTGCACCGCTGATTAAGAACACTTTTACAGTTTACACTTCTATTTACTTCTTAACGTGCTGAAGGAAATGTATACAAAAGTATTTAAACAGTATAAATTCTCAGTGGCCTTGCATGAATGCCAAACTGTAGGGAAAACCACTGGCTGGACACACACTTTCATAGTGTTGTGTGGCGTATACTCTTGCACACTTGAAGAGGTGTCCGTGTTGCCATGCAGATTATTTTGGTGTGCCATGCACGGCGCCGGTGATCCGATCTCGCGGGGCAGCCGGGGTAAAGCTGCCCTCTGCTAATGCACCATAATGATGGGTCTGTGGCCAGCTGCTGGTGACCGATCGATACGCTGTAGTGCGAACAAGCCTTCCGCGGAAAAGGACAGCACTCAATCAATATGTTTCTCTCCTGGTTCTCAAATACAACCATTTAGGAGCAGAGAACAAACCCTGCTTTACAACATCCTGTGACTAGAATGAGAGTCTGATACCTCAGCGTTTAATACACTATATAATACAAATATGGGAAAACTATATTCTTATATACCAGTGGTTTTCAAACCGGTCCTGGAGTACCCCCTGCCCTGCTGGTTTTTGTTCCAACTGAGGTGTTAATTGCTTAATTGACCTAACAAAGCAATATACCATTCAATTAAGTAATTAAGACCTAGGTTGGAACAAAAACCAGGAGGGCAGGGGGTACTCCAGGACTCCAGTGTCAAAATGATTGGCACCCCTAAAGATTCTTATAACTAAAACCAAACACAATTAAATCTGCATGAACTTTCTACTCTTTTAAGTACATCTCAGTCTTAAGGAACTGTACTGTGGCCTCCCATGACTTCCTGTTTCACTGGGGTATAAAAAATAGGTAAATGTGTAATTTTGGTTGATTCCCTGGAATCATTATTAAAGAACAATATATTCCATGTGTTGGGAAATTACAATATAGCTCATTCCCTGTGTTGTTTATTTTATACAGCCTTTTTTCTCATCTTTATAAAGGGTGTCAATAATTTTGGATGTGACTGTGTGTTTGTGTAGGTGTGTGTGTGTGTGTGTGTGTGTGTGATCAGCTATATACTCAACTGGCCCTCTCCTGTTCAATTACGTTATATTTGCACAACTCTGTACAAAGTGTGGAGATGATCTAACTCAGGTTGTGTTGCCTCACGAGACACGTTAGAAAACTGAACCTGGTCCGATTCACTGCAGTCAAGGTCATATAAAGAAGACGTGCTCCTTCAGTGTTTATACGTGATCGTGCTTTAATCCAGCCGTCTGCGCTGGTTGTGCCGGAAAACACCGGCAAGGTGATAATCAGAAAAGATCCGAGGAGATCATCGATGCTCAGAGAGGATTAAAACTGCTTTAACCCCCACGTTGGCAGCAGTCTTACAGCAACGTCTTATCTTCGGCAAAAAGAGAAATGGGTGAGAAAATAACATTCTCGCAAAGTAAAAAAACAAAACAAAAGCAAATTGAATTTCTATTGTCTGTATTTCCTGTGAAAATTTGAAAACACTACCCTGTAATAATAGTATCTTCTTCACACTGCTGTCAAATGCTTTTCACATATTATCTACATGCAATATAACACCAACTTTCAAATCCCATTATTCAGACTCATCCTGGGTTCACCTCCAAGCAGTTCCTCCAAACACGGCTGCCGCCTTTCTCATGACATCCAGATGACAAAATAATGTGACTTTCAAACAATTACTGGTCTTTGTGTTCGAGGATGTAACGGTACAGCGGGAACTGTATTCCCGATAAACAAAAATACATGTAGTCTGATACACTTGGAGATTAAATCGACACGGCTGTCATCAGAAAGCACTGACACAGACAACAAAAAGACACAACATTGTTCCTCTGTACTGAATACATGTACAACTTGCCATGTTTTTTCACTTTCCCGAAAATCAGTCACGGTTATTATAGTTCTATATCTTTTGTCTTATTTTGCAGTTCCCAGAGTGTGGCTTTTATGGGATGTATGACAAAATTCTCTTGTTTCGCCACGATCCCAACTCTGATAACATCCTGCAGCTGCTGAAATGTGCCACAGACATTCAGGAGGGGGACCTGGTGGAAGTTGTACTGTCAGGTATGGCCTGATTTTATACATCTATATTAATTAAACTTCATGTTTCATTCCTCTTCAAGACAGCCATGACGGGAAACGTTCTCTGTGCTGAGCTCTCAGTGGCCTTTGGCACCACATCTGTGATCTACATACGTTTGAGTGATTGACAGACTAAATTGATAAATCTGGACTTGCACCACAAAAAGAAAATTGATATTCTATATGTATGTATATCGATCAGGCCCTAGTTCTTGATCTGTGTTACTGGTATTAACAGGCCTTGTGTTACACAATAGCTACACATTGAAGCCGGTGGAATCTTTTGTTCCGGTGTTTTTATTTGAGTGTTTCACATCATTTTAATCCCACGGTGTGTGAAGTGTTGCACTAAAACGCGGTATCAGGGGGGCAGGATTCGCAGGCTTTTATGCAAGCAGGAATCTAAATAACTTCCCCTGCATGCGTCTAAAATAACATCCAGAAGCACTGGCTCAAACACCAAGGTACAGCTGGACTATTTCCAACGCCCACCGTGTGGTGGTTTGGGGCGAGATGTAAAAATCAAACCTTTCACGCAGGGAAGTGTATTATCCCACTGCGCGGAAACCTACACTTATCCCGCGGCTCACAAGGGCACTGGCCCTCAGCGCGCTGTTTAAAGCCCATATTACAGCGTGGCCGTCCTGCAGCAACGACACACGCTCGTCGAGAGCTCTGTGACCATCACCCCGAGGAGAAGGGTTCATTAATAGACAACGGGATGAAGCTGCTGAAAACCACTTCCACACGTAATTTTCAGAAGAGTGGAGCTGCAGTATTCGGAAAGGGAAACAATTACAATCATCATATCGAACAGTTATTCCCAGTGTTAAAAAAATAACTGAAACTAGTCGAATTAATCACAGCTTTTAAATGCCATCCAAACCTAAACACTCTGCACCGAAACATATCAGTCGAATCATTGCATTGCAGTCTGAGCTACAGGACACGGTCAGCTCGATCTAGATCAGTCTTTTATTTCATTTGATTAATCCCAGGAGAAGCCCTCGTCTTCCCCTTGGTAAGAGAGAAAAACTCAAACTGCTTGCCATCTTCCTGCTGAACACACGCTGCAAAATATTTTATCATCAGTGGAAGCTGCAGGATGGTTCTTGCTTTAAACATGCATATTGCTCCTGTCCAGTTTTTATTAACACTTTATAAAACACCCAAACAACATAAAGACACAGTCTTGCCTTTCCTGGCAGTGAACCTGCAGCAGACCGAGCCTCGTGGTGATTACTGCCGAGCCGTGAAAGGATGCTGTGTGCTATTGTCGTCGATCTGTAAAGAAAATGTATCGCACTCCGCTGTGTTGAGTCCACCTTTTAAACAAAGACTTTTTTTTTTCCAAAGTTTGTTTTTCAAAACGTTTTGGAAGCTTTTTGTGTCGGCAGTTTGGCTGTTACACCTCCTGTAAATCTTGGATTGAGAATGGAAGCATTCAGAGTATCGCATTTGACGCCTTTAATGTGTTTTAACAAACACTCTGTGGGTTTGCTCTGGTGTTTTCTGTCATGTAATTGATTAAAACCTGCTATGGAGAAATGGAGGAGAATTACAGAGTCTCCTGCAGTGCCGTACAGTGTTCCAGGGCTCAGGTGAGGAAGGTAATGAGGAGAGGAGCCGAGACACATATATTTTTTATGACATTTGTCTGGGAACCTGTCTTGACACTTTTTTAATGACATTTTTGTGAGCTAAATGTATGGCAGAATAAAACAGTCCTCAATAAAGAAAGGGAACCTAAAAGGAGAGCTATAAGGCTACAAAAGCTACCCCGTGATCTCAAGCAGATGAGTAACACACCTCAATCCAGTGTGATGGGAATGGATGTCAATTTCATGATTGCCTTTCATTTTTGTGCACGATATTCTCACGGCACCGCACCCGAGCAGAGATCACAGGCCTGCCTCTCCGCGTGCCTTGGCCGAGAGTTACGCAGTGGAGAAACATCACCTCCAGATCTCCTCAACAGCTTAGTGTATGTACAGGAAAGACTGGGCATGCTCAGGTGTCCTTGGAAATAGATCAAAACAGCACATTAACTGGAATGTTGGTGAGACCATAAATAGCATAAACTGTGCTCCACAAACGTCAGGGACATTTCCTGTTCAGAAAGTGTTGCCGTGGTATAGATTTTTTCTTAAAAATAGCAGGCTCATGCTATACTGGTGTTGAGCTACATCATTAACATCATCGCTCTCCACAATATAGACGATGTCTGACTTAAACAAACAACTGAAAACCCACATGTTCTTACGCAGCGACTCCACAGCCACTCACTGATCTTTTGTTTGTGTGACGAAGGAAAAGGAGTCATTTTCTCAAAGCCGGCATTGTCTTCCTCTGGCCACAGTGTTGAGTGTGTGTAAGGCGGGGGGGCGGCCGTCTCGTGTTGTGCTTTGTATCGTTGTAATCATCGATCACGAGGTAGATCGGGTACTTTAGTGACCTTTTCTTCGGTATGATGAAGATATGAGTCCTGTAAGTTTGTTATGCAACAGGTTTCCTAGCTCTCAAACATTTCCTTAAAGTTGCACTTCATGTCTTTCTGTCTGTGAAATGAAAGATACGCTTGTTCTATAAACTGTGATTCTGTTTGTGTGTGGAATGTTATTGCGGAGATCTTCAGCCTTCCCGTTACATCAGTGCTGTGGTGAAAATGCCAACATCATTTCCCTGGCCTGCCGGTTGATTATTCGACGGGCTCCACGTATGCAGTTGGCCCCAGCGCGGATTTGCACTTTACTACAGACACAGACACAGCAGCCTGGATAAAAGTAAACCATGCAGATTATGAATCTCAGTTTAGGCTTTTAGTGACCTCAGGGATATCATGTTAATGCATCCATATCTGCTGTAAATCTAAACACAATGTAGTTGGCCTCCGCTACAAAACAAGGCCACATTAAAACGATCTCGACGGGGCATCGTGAATCCGGCAGCTGCCCGGCCTCAAGTCCACCCGGTCGGCACAGAGACACACATGGACGACACGCGACGCCCTGCGGTGCGTTTAAGAATATACGGTAAAATAACGGTTTTACCTCTGCGTTCAGATAATGAGAGTGAGCTTAATCTCTGCTCTATTTCCCAAGCAGCGAGGCGCACAGATACAAATCACTCATCCCTTTGGTAGAGAGACAAATTAAACACCAAACCCTACCGCCTCTCTGTGGGCTGACATCTGCTCAACACTTTTAAAATCAGACCCTAAATGTTACAGGTCACACTACACACTACACACAGGCCACCCTACACACTGCAGATGGGTCACACTATACACTAGAGACAGGTCACCCTACACACTAGAGACGGGTCACCCTACACACTAGAGACGGGTCACCCTACACACAGGTCACACTACTTTTTCTTCATGAAACTGCACAGACACACACAAAAAACTAACATAAATGACAATAAAAACTGAAATGACGAAGTGCACAGACAAATATAATGTTGATTATTTACTGATGTTCAAATTGGACTGAGTGGAGTTTGAATCTCCCTCTCTTGGACATGCGTCGTGTTTGTGGAAAAATATTTTAATTATAAATATAAAAATATATTTAAAAAATAAATTGCTTAGGAGTCCTGGTTGCTATCTGTTGTGCTGGCTTTGTGCTACAGAGCAAATAAAGAAATAAAAGCCCTTCCCACATGTTTCTCACTAACCCATGAGCACGCTGTCACCGTTCTGCCTTTTCTTTCGCAGAAAGAGTGAAAATTACACCTTGGATTACAAAGATTTCATAAACAGGAGCCGAAGTGTGATCTATGAACATTTATTTTTAACACAATGCAAATTTAAAGTCAGAGATGATTCGGGAGCCTCAGGCTGGATGATCATGTAACCCAGGAGAGCCGACGAAATTGTCTTTGTGGAGCGTTGCGCGATCTGAAACACAAATTAGATTTCTTCTGGAAGGCGTTATTACAGCAGGCCGGCTCCCGCTCATCAGTGCTTTATTGGATCATTTCTCCCTTCCCCCATCATCTCCTGAAGTAAAATCTCGGCGTGGGGCTGCTTCCTGAAGGCTAAATCACATTATTGTGTAACGATACAAGATCTTCCCAACTTAACGGCGATGCTGTCGCCAGGGAAAACCTGCTGTACGAGCCCAACTGTCCAAGAGAAACATGTGTAGGACTGAGAGGAGGCTCAGTGTGGACTCCTGCCCCACAGTCAGTGTCCGGCCTGCACAGGAGGCCCCGCCGCGGCACGACAGGCCTGCACTCCCACTCTGTGTGTTTCTAAGGCCTCAAGGCTACACTACTGTTTTGGATTAAATATATAAATACTGGAAAAAATTTAGCTCCAAATTAATCGTAAAGTTTTCACTAAACTAGTATTTTGTTATAAAAATAAGGGGCTTACTGGATATGCATGTATTTGTTTATTTATTACTTCGTGTCTTTTACGTGAATCCGGATCAGGCACTGTAGACACACCAGCCCCCCACCCTTCCCGGTTGCAGCCGCTGTTCGGCGGTGAAACAGCAGAGCGGCAGGTTGGGAATAAAACGGGTAAATACAAGGTGCTGACAGCTGCGCCGGGGCGAGGTGGCGGCTCGTTAAGGAGCTGAGGAGTGAATTATCGACAGTGAAGGACCGGGCGGCACCGCCATTGATTTGCAATCAGACACACGGAAGGTGAAATATTCCAGGGGAAATAATCTACACTTGGGCTCTCGGGGGTTGGGAGTGTGATTGCTTGTGTCACAATTGTGTCGATTTACATTTGCCTTCGGAGCACCGCGTTTAATTTTGTGTTTTATTTTCAGCTGAGACTGAAATGCTTTGCTGCTGCTTTGGTTTCATTTCTTACTGCTATTTTCTAATGCAAATAAATCCCTTATTTAGATTCTGTTCTACTTAGTCATTTTAAATTATATTAATAATTTGAATGAAAGACATTTTTGATCAATCTGACGCCTTATTGAAGCCTTTGCGTTCCTCCAAGTTAAACCAAAAAATGAAATAAATAAATCAAATATTCAGAAGGTTATGAAATAGTATAGGCAAGTCAAAACAAGAATTGCCTGTTTTCTCACTTACAGTGAGTAACGGATCTCACAGGCGAATTCGGCGCCGACAGCCGAATAGCGGCCCAAAAGCTGCCATTGACACGTAACCTCGGCCGACACCCCAACCAGCTCAGTCAGATCTGCAGAAGGGCGATGATGCAGAACAACGAAAAAAACAAAGGGAAGATCTGGGGACTGGTTCCATACGGCCCTGGCATGTTTAGCGGGGGGACACTCAACGTGGTCTGTGTTTACAGAAATCAAAATCATCCGACCCATTCATTCGCTTTAAGGGATTTAGAGAAATAAACACAATTAGCATGTTTGCTTTCCTAAAACACAACTTTGATCGCCGCCTTTGATTCACTGAGCAGGAGTGAATCACTGACTGGGCAAGAGGAGCTTTTAGATATTGTGCCAATTATTCGGTACTGAGCAAATAGCGTGGCAAGAGGCCGCAGGATCCCCCCCGCGGCGTCTGTCTGGTACGGGAACAGAGCGGAACTGCCTCGATGCACCTCTTAAATGTGTGTCCTTTTGAAATTACATGTAAATGACACCATTCGACCGGCAGGAAAACTAAGTGTACAGAAAATGTTCCATAGAAAAAAACTATAAAAAAACAACAAAATAACAAACCAACCCTCACCATGAAAGGGAGCCACTTGGCTGCTTGTCTTGTGCCGACAGGAGGGGCCTCTCATGAGGAGTGGGGTTTTAAACCCGCTGTCTCCTTATCTATGGCATTGTTGAATAAGAATGAAGGCTTTGATGTCGCCAGCTGTAATTATAGTGAAGAGCACAAAGGTTTGGTCGCAGCGGCGCTTCATTTATCTTCAAGCAAAAACACCGAACTCACATTAGCATCGGCGATGGTTAACGAGGGCTTTGCATGCCGTTCGAGAGGGGCAATGTAAGCGCTGCCTGGGGGACGAGGTGCTTGTGGCCCTATAGAGCGCGCTGTGTCTCATGGGCACAGCCGTCCAGGTCATGTGATCAGCGGCCACACGCAGGCAGCAAAACCGGACAGAACCTACCAGCGACAGGGCGGCAAAATCAGCAACTTTAAGCCGAAGCCCAGAAGAAAGAGTAACAATTACAACAACCAATAGGCACTAAATGAACTCCATTTAAAGAAAGCACTATATGTTAAAGTCACGATAGGATATTTAAAATAGTAACAACAACAATGAGCATTGTTTGTGTTCACCGACTCCGAACTCTGCGGTATCTTATTTCACAGTGTCGTCGTGCAGCAATGCGCTGTGCACCCAAAACACGGGGCCCCTGTTAGCACAGCACCCTGCAGGGCCCAGTGAACGCCGCCTGGAGCTCTGGTGGGCACCGCTATCACCACGGCGGCGTGTTTACGCTTGCAGAGGGCTGGCAGGCCGAGTCTGTGCCCATCCAGCGCTCGACAGTGCGAAGCAGGCCTTATAAGAGCACAATCCGCAGCGGAGATCAGAGCGGCAGCAGCGCGTCGTTGTGACAACTCGACACACAAAAGGAGGTCAGATGTCAAGGCCTGGCAAAGCTGCTGCTACACTGCCAGACGGCTCAGCGATGATTAATAAGTGCTGTTCTTCAGCTTGAGCACCATGGCAGCGCTTCAGTCTCAATGTTTTCCACCCGGTACAGTCAGCGCTTCATCTTGTCGGGAACCGCACAGCATGGTCTCTGACTGGATGGACGTGTCTGTGTGTGTGTTTTTATACTGAAGCATAACACCATAAAGCCCAGGCATGGGAGAGCGCTGTAAAAGCAGAAGTAAAGCATTTCAGACTCCCATGAGACGGTGTATTTTGCACACGCAGTCACATGACCCGGTGTACCCTGAAGACAGTCATTAATGGGGTGCACCATCTTGGCACAAAGTACCCCGGCGGTGGCAGCTTCAGATTCCAGCAGCATCACATGTCAAGCGGCCACACAGTCTGGCTTCCTCTTCCCCGGGCCCAGAAGGGCTTCACTGTTCGGTCCCTGAGCCGAGCTCTCGCCTGCCGTCAGCTGTTCCCCCACATCCCCAAACAGCCTTTGTTTTCTCGGCGTAACTTCTGTTTCGTTGACACGTCGCTACAGAGGATCCACACTGCAAACTTATGATGCACACACATCCTTTTGTTTATCTCAACTCCATCGCCACTTCACAGCCAGCCTGGTGGGAACCCACCCCGGGCCCGTTTCCATTGGCTAAACTCTCACGGCGTCTCGGAGTTTACTTTTCAGGAGTGCTTGTGTTGTCATGGGGACCACCGGCCCAAACAGAGCGAGAACGAGGGAGGCGCGGTAAAAACACAGCTAGATCCTAATTTTTTGAAAATCAAATATGCAAAGAAAATCACTAAAGGTCTATGATGACATAAATCATCTTGTCTTTTTGTGCGTTAAAGGTTAAAGCACTCGAATCAGCTGATGCAGATGCTTGGAAGAAGCACCGCAGTAGCTTTTCTGCTGCCTAAGCTTGTAAAGACAGGGATGAATACTGTGGCAGCGGCACATCGGAGTTTAAAAGCCATTACATAACTGTAAATTGCATTAGATAACTGTATTGAGCCCATCAAAATATAATTCCTGCATTGCATAATCATTTCAATATGCTGCATTTGTCATTGACATTCCTGTGTAACACATCTCCATAATCACAATAAACACAACACACACTGTGAGAGAGGCATTTAAAGATCTCTTTTAAATGTTGCTTATGTTTCTGGGAAGATTGATAATAGAAATGGTAAAAAAATAATCCCTGAAGGCATGTGTAAGAGCTTTAAGAGGCAGGCAGGTAGAAAACAGAGAGAGATCTGCGTCATTGTTCTCCGTGCTCCTGGGCAGTGCGTCGTACTGCAGGGCTCGGGTTGCCAAGCCGTTAATGACAGCTTATTTTAATTTGCAAGCAGAACTAAGAACTAAGCAATGAAGCAAAAATAATAATTTAAAAAAATTGAGATGATTTGATGCTAAAAAGCTTAATCAAACCCTGGAAACGCTACTTGACCGTTTAAAACTAAAACAACTCCGACATGTGATTTGTTAAGCACCGGCTCTCCGCAGTCAACGGGCTGCACCTTCGTTACAACGTGCCAATTTAGAGGCACGAACAGGCATCTGTGATGGCGGGTTTGCGCTCACGCTGCGCGGAGAGCAGAGTCCCATCAGCCATCGCTTTATCCAAACCAGCAGGTGAAGCGAAATCATGCCAGTGCCGTTAAGTAACCTACTTGCTAATCATGTGTTTAAAGTGGTCACGGACACGGAAAAAAAAGCCAATAGTTTATGGCATTTCAGTAATGTTTATTTATTTATTTAGTTGGGGTTTTATTTCGCAGTGCAGCTCTGAATTCTTAGACAGTTGTTTTTATTACAGTTCGTATTTAAATATCTGCTGCTTCATCACACACAGGTACACAATGTCTATTGTAGCTCTCCAGCAGAACCATGCAGATTTTATTCTGTCATCCCAAATGCCTGCTGTGTTCCGTCCATGTATTATTATTGACCAGACTAGTGCAGGACCTAGTTATGGCAGTATAGCAAGATGACAACCAGGACATATAGGCTGTAATGCTTGAAATGTCGATTTGATACATTGTTACACACATTCCGCAGCCTCACACTGATCATGTCTGTTCTGCACGTGTGTCTCTTACCATCCCCTGTTGTGCGACTCTTTGTCTTTTGAGCCCCAGGTGGAGCGTGATTGTAATTATCGTTGTAATTCCAATTATTACAATCCAGTAGACTGTGGGCAGGTTTCCACTGCGCTGCTCTGACACACGCTAGTCCACATCCACACGACACTTTTAAAAGCTGTTTCAGAGGAAGTGGTATTAACGGTGGACAGGGACAATGTGTTTTCGGCTCTAAGGAGACCGTGCAATCAGATACTGCGTGTTCAGTGTCTCGATGCAAACACACCCAGTTCTCTCGGTTCATCTTTCGAAGTAATGTAATACAGAGTGTCTATACATTGTGTTAGATCTTCCCTCTCTGTGACCATGCAAAGGCTGGCAAACACACTGTCCACAGTTCCTGCTTGGCCAGGAACCAGGGACACTTTCCAAGACACCAGTGAAAGGATGCCCGTTTCCTAGGGTCCCATCTGTGTCCAGGCTTCTTCCTGTTCACACTTGAGCCTCGGAATTCCCATCCAAGAGCCGTTTGTCATCAACATCCCATTGGGAATCGAAGTCCAGATTAATTTACTCAATCTGGCTCCTTCTTGGAGCCGATGGGGCATCCTGGTTTGGGATTTTAGCCATGGCTTGGTTTAATGAAGGGTTGTTTGGGAGTTTAAACAAATGTATATATTACTTGTATATTCGCTCCATTCGGTTTGTGAAATCTTTCCTGCTGGCACACGGTCGTCAACAGCACACTTTCACTGTGAAGGTTCATGTCTGTGTTTCGATTGGCGGTTTATCCCGCCCCCCCCCACCGCCCCCACTTTCACTGTTGTAAAACCCTACTGTTGAAAACTGTCCCAGGCTGTTGCAGAGCACAATAAAACAATAAGGTCCTCGGAAACATATCAAGGTGATGTTAAAAGCATTTCAGTCACAGGATGAGCACCTACTCTTTCGCACAGGGGGTGTTTAGGCCTTCAAAGGCTGTGTCTCTGCTTCAAAAACTACCTCTATGGAGTATCAGCCACTGGGCTCCCGGCCAGGCCTGGTTTCTGTCTGTTAAACAGTTAAGATGATTAAGCTACAGAAGGTTGCAGGAAAGTGGCGCCAAAGAGCTTCAGGTTTGTGTGAGGGGGCGCTTCTGCTTTAAACAAACGGTTTGTAATTGTTTTCCAGCTTCTGCCACGTTTGAGGACTTCCAGATCCGTCCGCACTCGCTGTTCGTCCACTCTTACAGGGCCCCGGCCTTCTGCGACCACTGCGGGGAGATGCTCTGGGGCCTGGTGCGGCAGGGCCTGAAGTGTGAAGGTGAGGCTCGGCTCATTTCCAGTGGTATCCAAGTCTGAGGGTCCGCGTGGGAAAGTGCAGTGGTATTGCGGGATGTTTCGACTCCCATGTTGCCGTCTCTCTGACACACACACTTACACAAACCCTCTTCGCTGCAGAGCGCACTGAGGATGAGTGTTTATACTGGTGCTGTTTTATGAGAAAATGCTGTTGCCCACATTCATAAAACATCTCGCTCATGCTCAGTGTACACCTGCATTTCTCCTAATATGAAAATAATGCAATGATGTCGTAAAGTGTGCGTCCTGTTTTTGAAGCTTACATTTGTAAACAAAGTTTGTTCTTCCTTTTACAAAAAGGAACCACGGAAAACATTGCTGAGGAAAGTGCTGAGTCACGGCTCTGACCCAGGTTTGGCCTGTCAATTCTCTCTATCTCTCTCTCTCTCTCTCCTCTAAGGATGTGGTCTGAACTATCACAAGCGCTGTGCGTTTAAGATCCCCAATGACTGCAGCGGGATCCGCAAGAGGCGGCTGTCTAATGTCTCCCTGACCGGCCTGACTTCCTCCAGGTCTGTCTCGGCCGAGCCGTCGCCCAGCACGTCTGACGAAGCCCTGCTGGTAAGTGACGCGCTCTGTGCACAATAACACACTGTTGAGAAAACGCGCGCAACTAATCCGGGAAGCGACAGCACTACGCCCAGAGTCAGACTTTATCTGCCCTGTGTGCCTGTCCGTTTCTATACTGACGTGTCCTTTAACATGCAGACATATAACTGTAGTTGGAGGTTTAATTCAATTTCGCCCTTTTGAACTAATTGTACTGTCGCATTTGTAGTGAGAGAAACAATTTCTCATCCCTGATTTTGCACTTCCAGGTATAATGTGATTGTTTTGAACGCCTTGGTACCTTAAATACAACTTCCCAACCCACTTACTGGTAGCATCTAGCCTCTCAAACACTATTAAATGTCTTAATTCATGTTGCTGCTGCTGCTGCTGTTGATTTTGCATCTCTCACAGCTACTCCACAAATCCCTCTTTTGTTGTGGGAGCTGGGATACTCTCGACAGATCCTCCACCTCAGAGCAGTGGTATTTCCTCCAGCCCTGAACGCTCCTGTTTCTGCCCAAGTGACTGTAAACAAACATGTTCAAAATCGGGAAATAACATTTAAAGGCAGTGGGCTGTACCTCAGCATGCTTTGGTGTTGAGTGATTCACATCAACAGCATCCCCTAGGAGAGGAGGGTTGTGGTATTTGTGCCACACAATTAATGATGAAAACAATGATAAACTCCCAGATGTAAATACTTCAGCTTGTGTTTCATACATGTGTACCGGAAACAATGAGAAGCAAGCCTCCCGCTTTCTTAACATCAACACAAACAGCACACGTCGTGTTACTAACAGCTGACGTGCAGCAATGATCCGAAGTGTCTGATGTGCTGTCACTAAACACTGCCCTGTGGTTCTGGCTGTTTGCATTGTTGTACCATTGTTGCTCAATAATCACTGCGTTCTGTTCCCCCTGTGTTCTCTCCCGTCTGTACCCTCTGTCCTCTGCATGCCTCAGTCTCCCGTCAGCCCCAGTGTGGAGGTAGGTACCGTCACTACATGACCGCCTTCTACCTGACAGGCTCTTACAACACATGCATCATCCTTTCCCCTTTTAACTGAAATATTCCGAGTCAGAAATGACAGGTCTGACCTCTCACTGAGGCAGACGCAGGGATACAGACACAAAAAAGTATTGAAATGCACGCCAACTCATTTTTCACTTTTTCAGAATATAAGGAAAAAAGTTGAAAGGGGGTCAATTAAAGTGTTAATGAATATTTTCTTCATGAGAGGCCACCCAAGAAATGCTACAGAGCTAAAATAAATATACATAAATCATGCATCTTAATGCCCAGGACAATAAATGGTTCTGTAAGAAAGCTAGAAAACAGGAAGTCTTTTTCCGAACAAGGAATCTGTTTATATTTTGTAAAGATGTACAACATCTTATTATTCACAGTTCAGTAACATTATGGCGAAAATGCTGATCTACCAAAAAACACCTCTCTATTACAATTCCATTTCTGACATTAATAATTCAGTGCCGAGCAGCCGCCCGGTCTTGCACGTCGTGGCACACAACAGTTGGCTGGAAGGTAGAATGTTACAAGCATTTTTTCTTTTTTTTTTCTCTTCGACAGACAAAAGTGTACGTTTTGCTAAAAATAAAACGTTACATAAATGAACTACGGCTGAGATAGCGAGGGCAGTTCTTACATTCTCGCATCATTATCTCCTTTCTGCTTTAGTGAGCCGCCTTTTAAAAAGGCATCAATCACGAGCATCCCTGCAGCACCAGAGCCACAGATAAGAGAGATCCATTTCAGCGATCCCAGGACATGTCAGCTCGCGTTAAGGCGCTGGCAGGTGAACGCTTTGGGCTCGACCAGCACATTGGGCGCTGCCGCCAGCTTCATCAGCTGAGAAATTGGTTGCGTCACTGATTATTAAAAACCTTCACAGACTAATAAGCAATGCTATCTGTGACTAGTGCATTAGACAGGCTCTGATATATATATCTATATATTTTTATCAGGGCACATCTAGCTGTTGATTATTAACACACACAGTTTAACATGTTAAAGGGATCTCAACAAGTGGGAACACGGCTCTGCTGTTAGCGTGGCCAGGCATCTCTCTCCACGGTGTAGAAACCGGCCTGGTGTGAGCAGTTTTCATTCCACACCCCGAATTGGCATCTAATTAAGTTTTGGCCCTCTGAGAAACACACATTTTGGGAGAACAGTCCGTTCAAGAACAATAGATTGCGAATGCAACCCTGGTTATCTGAAAATGGAAGCACTGCCCAAGGGGTTTCGGCGCACTTCTGTAGGAACCCGATCGAAACGTCACTCTATCAAAGCTGCCATTGGCCCCTGCGCTCGTCACTCAGAACAGGTCCCTTGCCACATCCTGTTCCTTAAAACGTGACGTCAGCGCAGGTTCGTCCTCTTTTGCCGGGAGCTAGGACTGATAAGGGAGCCTGCCCCGAGGTGACCGCTAGGGGCCTCGGCAACACAACTCCAGACAGTAATCCGAGGGGCCCCATAGGGCCGCACCTGGCGCCCAGGAGCCAGGACCGCAAGTCACGCTCTTACCTTAGAAGCAGCTCTAAAGCTTTCCTGATGTTCAGTTCAAAAAAGCAACATTACATTCCCATTACTCTAACTGCAGCAGACTGCAACTGAGGAGTTTACACATGTGGGTGACGTTGCCTCCATCGTACTCAAGCGCTGAGTCTTTATAAACGGCACGGCTGTACTAAACTGGCTCCCAATGCTCTCTTTCATATTGAAATAGGAATGCCTCCCATATTTGTCCTCTCTGCATAAGTTTTGTGTTGTGTATTTATACATGTGTATATATGTAAGTATTGTGGATCGGTTTTAGTTAGTTTAGTTAATTAAATAGTGAAAAGCATTTTATGATTCATTGGGATCACCTTAGTAATACAATTCCATTCTGTGCCATTTTGAATGCTGTATAAGAATGCAGACAACTCTTATACAACTGATAAATAATTATAATAATGACTTTCTAACTGAAGGTTCTGCATTTTTTAAGGGAATCTGAAAGTATTTGCATATTAATATTTAAATGTGTATAAAATGCGGTCATCTGAGAGAAACGCACATCCTTCTAAAAGTCGTCTCTGTTCGCATTCGCTTTCAGCAGAAAACGCAGTCCGAGTCGTACATCGGCCGGGAGAAGAGATCAAACTCGCAGTCCTACATCGGACGGCCCATCCAGCTGGATAAGATCCTGCTCTCGAAAGTGAAAGTGCCTCACACGTTTGTCATCCACTCCTACACACGTCCCACTGTGTGCCAGTACTGCAAGAAGCTGCTCAAAGGGCTATTTAGGCAGGGACTGCAATGCAAAGGTACGTATTTCTCAGCAAGCTGCCGTTGCATTAAAGATCCAGGATTGTAAACGATGGGCTGCTTTATTCAGGTTATAATATTGCTAGTGATGAGTGCAGGGATGACCCTGACTAACACTACGACATCACTGGTAGACCTGTCCTGATACCGATTGCAAATCCAGTAAAGAAACACGGCCAAATTACACTACACTGCCTGCCAGGCCTATTGCTCTAGATTAAATGGTATTAATTTCAACTGATTGTGGTTTCACTCTGACATTTATACAAGCCAATCAGTGAACCTTGGCAGGCAGCTGTAGATTACAATGAAACGCCTGTACCGATTTCTGCACCGCCGGTCAACTACAATTGCCGGCTTTTAAAAGCAATTTCCTTTCTCTGGGCCCTGCGAGCTCAGGTGAATGAGAGAGGGAAGCAAATGTGAAATCTAATGTTTGTGAACAGTAGGGGAAACAGCTTTTAAAATGCAAGGAAATAAAGAAGATTTTGCGGGGTTTTTTAAGAGAGTTGTTTTCGCGTCAAGCCTTTCTGAGATACGAGGAGTGAGGACAGCCCCCCCGGGGGAGTTAAACACCGCACATTGATGCACAACCATAGAAACCGATAACAGGACGTATGGGAACGTGTATTCCTGGAGATGACAGCTATATTCTGTATGAAAAGAGATTATCTGTGAGCTGCTCTGAAGCCTGAGTCCTGATGATCAAGTGTCCACAGACAGATAGCACCGATTTACAGAGACTGTGGCTTTATCCAGGGATGCTTGAATTCACCACCTTTTCCACATTATCTGTCCGGCTCATCCGGCAACGTTTCAGTAGTACTGAGGTCAGACATCAGGGCATCATTGTCACATCCTGTACGTTGTCTACAGGAGGACTAGCTGCTGTGTTACACGTACAGTCTGAACAGGTGTGTCTCGAGTAATCGCCCGATGGTGCTCAGTGCTGCTGTCCTGACCGCAGTGGCAAGGTCGTTCAGGGGTGAAAAGTGGCGGCTCTGGAGGCAGGGGAGCAGAGAGGGGTGATGCAATTAATAAATTAACACTGGAAAACTACAGGTGCTGAGCTTAACAAACTGAGCTGCGCCCGCTGGTCCAGGGTGACAAAGGAGGTCAACAACACACACACAACAAGGGTCGGAGCCCCTCCTACAACAATCAACAATCATAAGTAATTGAAGTTTTAGTTCGACAGCATTTTTAACATCATGATCGCAGGAAGCGGGGGAATTCACTCACAAGTCCTCTTAGTTTGCAGGCAGATTCACTGAACAATTATTATACGTTGAGCTGCTGTGATCTCCCTCTAAAATTAAAACTCTCACAGGAACACATGCACTTTTCTTTAGGCTCCCAGCGAAGGACAAACACACAGAACAATGTGAAAAAGCGACAGTGATAACCAAGCACCAGACCAAAGCAATGGACCAAAGATGCCCAGTGCAAATATCTAACCAAACAAAAAACTAAGAGCTATCATCTTCATTATCCATTGGAGGAAAAGTCTGACATTCCAGTAGCCTGTCATTTTTAAATGACTGTACGCCCTGCACACAACTTTCATAGGACTTTCCTTCATTTTAGGCATTGATGCTCATTCTTATTTCTCAGTTTCTCACAGTTTCATTTAACCTTCTGTAAATGAAACCTCGGTTTAGGACGGTTATGAATAGCAGATGTAGTTTATCGCTCCTGCTGGGTCGTGTTTTATGCCCACAGTAAACCCTGCATGTTTCTTCTCCCGTCTGCTTTCAGATTGCAAGTTCAACTGCCATAAACGCTGTTCTCCCAGAGTGCCAAACAACTGCCTGGGGGAAGTGGCCATAAATGGAGGCAAGTATTCTCATCCTCGTTCAAAAAGACTCCTTGTCGATATTAAATATAACAGGAAAGGCTTTTACAGTCTTTTCATGCACCTTATTATATACAATTTAAATAAACAGCAGGAGCAGAGATGGATGTAAGAGGTGAAATGCTATAAAGACGCCACAAGTTAAGCTGTCCCCCCCACTTATCCCAATGTGGGACCAGGCTCTTCTGGGCGGTGTAGTTTTGGGATTATGGGATTGATCAGAGAGCCTTCAGTGGTAAAATACAGAACCATAATAAACAGGTGAGAAAACAGAAGTGCTGAATAACCGGGCTGATCTGTCCTTCTCAATGTCCTCAGACCTGCTCAGTCCGGGGACGGAGTCGGACGTGGTGATGGAAGAGGGCAGCGACGACAACGACAGCGAGAGGAACAGCGGCCTCATCGACGACATGGAGGCGTCCCTGAGGCGCGGGTCTGTGCGCTCGACGGGCGGCAGTCACAGCGACATCGGAGAGATGCCCGACCACGACCCGGACCCAGACGACTCCAACAGAACCATCAGGTGAGGGGAGATGGCGGCTTTTTGTTTGACAGAGGATCCTTCCTTTCGCCCTACAGACCTTCAAGTACTGATGATCTACCTATTTATGGAATCGGGGGTGACAGGCCTGCCGCGGTCCAGGTCTGTGTGTCGGACAGGGAGAGAAGTGCTTTGCCTTGTAACAGGTTGTGTTTCTGTCCAAAGCCCTTCAACAAGCAACAACATCCCTCTGATGCGAGTGGTGCAGTCGGTCAAGCACACCAAGAGGAAAAGCAGCAACGCCATGAAGGAGGGCTGGCTGGTGCACTTCACCAGCAAAGACACTCTGGTAAGAGAGCCCAGACACTGGGGGGGACACAGCGGCTGCGCAGCGCCTCCTGCTGGCGACTCCGGCCTGTTTTCTCTCTAATAAGAGTCCTGGAGAGTCACAGATCAAGTAATCAGAAACCGTCTATGCATTTCTGAAAGTATAGAAACAGCATCTACACTGAGCTTCACACTGACTGCAATGTCCAGCAGCTGCTCCCTCGCAGGTTCAATATAGATCCCTCTGATGCTCACACCGCTGCGGTGATTCATGGCTTTAATATATTTCAATAAGCGTTTTAAACGTCCTGTAATGAACTTAAAGGAATTTAAAAAATCGTTATTTTGCACTGAGCACTTTAATCCAATGTATCCATGGTAATGCCTTAAGGCGCAGATTAGCTCTAAACAGAAGGAAGACTTGCCGGTGGCTCTTAGTCTTCAGGAAAAGGCATTTAGAGAGGTAATGAATCACGGACTGCCTTTGGTGTCTTTAGGACACTGTGTGGATATCTGAGTGAACAATAAACATCATAAACATCACGAGTTTTAAAACACAGGCTCTCAGAAGAAATAGATTGGTATGTTTTGCACCTATATAGATACACACCTCCATATGGACCTTACTCATGTAGCGAATTAACAAAGAGCTGCCTCCACGTGAGACGCCACGAGACGCTAAGACCACACCCCCCGGATCAGAGGCGTGGGGAGAGCCCCGTGCCTCCTCAGGCTAAGCCCCGGCCGGCCGTGCTCTCTCATGGCCCGGCGGCTGATCCTCACTCTCAGCGGCTCACGGACTGACGGCGCCGCGACGCACAGTGACAGAGGAATCCCCCCCGGTCACCTGGACTGGCCCTGTCCGCCGCCCCGGCACTGGGGCCTTTACCCGGCAATCGAGCCTTTCCTATGACAGACATGCTGTCGAAGCTTCAGACCGGTGCGATCCCAAACCTTTCCTCCAACTATAACCTTCACAATCATGTATTTTTAATCAAAATGTGGCCTTCCCCAGAACACATCTGATTTTTTATCATATTTAATTGACGGTCAGCAAACAAAGCAATCGTTGATGTTCGGAGACTTGTTTTCCCGATGTCTGGAAAGAGGTGGGTTTTAAGACAGTAGAGCTAACCGTTTTATATGTTAAATAAATAAAAAAAAATCTTTACTTTTGGCATCAGCAACATTTGCACGTGAGCTGTTACATTTTACACACTGGGAAGCCTGGTTTCACGCCCTTTCACACACCTCCGCATCTAGTTAAACTGTCGTGGAGGAGTTCATACAGAGCCACTTCAGAGCCGGGTGTGCCGTGAGAGGGGAAACATGCAGAAGGATGTCTGGCTCCTCGCTTTCGGCAAAATAAAACTACATTCAATTAAAACTCCAGTGTGGTGCCAAATTTAAATAAGCCATCTTGGCAGCCACATGGTATAACAAGGGAATGAAATGGCAGCCAATGATCGCAAGAGAGACGGACACACCGCGCCTGGCGAGTTGGTCATATGTGTCATGCAGAGCCACCCACGGTAGGACATGCAGAGATATTTACCCCACTCGTGTGGCGGGGACTGGCTTCACGGCAGACCGGGCTTGAACACGCAAAGATTACACAGGTCAGGTACAGGACACTCAACACCAGCCTCCCAACACATGACTCGACAGCCTGGTCCACCGGCAGCAATGGCAGGTGGTGCAGCGCCTGATCTCAGCGCTCCGATTGGCTGCCAGGGCTCGTACCGGCCCTAATCTGGCTGTAGCCCTTAACTATATCTAATAGGATTTCCCTTTCTCTTAATTTCTCCCGCAGCGGAAGAGGCACTACTGGAGGCTGGACAGCAAATGCATCACTTTGTTCCAGAATGACACGGGCAGTAAATACTACAAGGTAACGTTGCTTCTTTATGATGTACTTTTAGCCACCTGGATGAGAAGCTAAAGATATAATCGAACAATAATAATAATAGTAATAATATGAGTTTCCTGTTGATTCTCTATTTGTAGATACCTGTTAGTCACTGGTTTGATTTTTGAATATGATGTCATAATAATGTTCCTTGATTTGGTCTAGGTTGCGTCTCTTCGAGGCTACTGTCTTTCTGAAGATGTTTTTGCCGTCTCAGAAATGTTCCAATTTTAAATGATTATTTTAGAGATGATTCTGTTTGGATCTGTCATTCACAAAGCAATGTGCTTTCATTGCAAGAGTGTGACGTTGTTAAACCTGCTTCATTTGCAATTATACAATATTTGGTTTCACATAAATGATATGTTTTGTACGATGGCATTTATTTTTTAAGGAAATACGAGCCAGAGGGCTGATGCCTGTTGGATTTCAGAGGCAACCCTTTAAAAAACAACAACATGATTTGTAGACCTCAGCTCACGGGGGCAGGCGACTGGGATCTGAGGGGCGACACAAAGCCGGAACCACTCATGAATAATATATCGCACATCTAGTTGAGATATACAACAAGACAGAATAAACCCCATCTCACGATTATTAATCTTCATTTCTCTTTTGTCTCTCACAGGAAATCCCACTGTCCGAGGTGCTGTCCCTGGAGCCGGCGAAGAGCTTCGCCTCCCTCCCCACGGGGGCGAACCCGCACTGCTTCGAGATCACCACGGCGAATGTCGTTTATTATGTCGGGGAGAATCTGGTAAACGCCGCCAACATGCCCGCGAACAACAACGTCCTGATCAGTGGCATCGGCCAGGATGTGGCCCGGATGTGGGAGATGGCGATCCAGCACGCGCTGATGCCCGTCATCCCCAAAGGCGGCGCCCACGGCTCCCGGCAGAGCCACCACAGTGAGTCTGCATTCCCAGCCCCACGGTCTCACCGAGGACACGGGGCCCGGCTCTCAGACCAGGCTGGCACTGACTGATAGTGCCAGGACTCCGAGAGAGTTGTGTGTAAAGTACGCTGTGCAGATGGCGCTGAGACCGTTGCGCTGGGTCAGTTAGGGTAATCCCTTAGACTTTTATCAGGTATTGCTTTAAATCACACTTACTGCTCTTATCTTGTGTAAAATATGAATGAAATGATCAATAAATGCATATTGTTAGTAGCTTTGAGAACAGATGAGTCAGCCCTTCCTCTCTCTCTTGGCTCCTGTTCTCGCATTCCCCTCCCTCCAGACTCGGTGCATCAGTCCTCGGCACCAGTGGTTTTGTTCTGTGCCCGAGACCGAGTGTCCTAAGTGCCCATAATGACGGTGGTTAAATGGAAACTATGTATCGATAACCTTGTGTTGCACATGGATAAGCGCTCAGCTCAGGCTTCAGCTGTAAGCAGCTACGGCACTAATCGTCTCGAACGGTGTGTGTTTGTGAGGCGCGGTGAGAGGAGAGAGAGCGAACCACAGCCCTCCCCCAGGCCCGCAGTGACACACGTGTCCTGCTGTACCACTACAGTGCCATGTTATAAGAGTACAACTTAAAGGCTTTGTCTTTGTCTTTTAACCCACAGAAGACGTTTCGGTGAGCATCTCGGTGTCCAACTGCCAAATTCAAGAAAACGTGGTAAGTACATGAACAAAAGTCAAACGGACTGCCACTGTCCATGTGGGCTCGGCGTTCCTCTAATCTCTTAAGAGCCAGTAAAGGTTAAATCTTTGGGAAGCCTAAGCCATACAGTGGCGGCAGCAGTGCGTCCGATCCACGCGCCAGGAGTGTGCTTTTAAAGCCGTGCTTTTAAAGCCGAGCTTTCACACGGCGCGGAGGACGATGCGGCCGCTAAGCCTCTTGTCAGAGTCAGGCCAGGCAACAGGGAAAGCCCTCTGATTTACATAATACATGTCCCTTAGTTCCCCAGAAAACTCTCACTGGCAACACGGGCGTCTGCCGTACAGAAACGGCAACCCCCCACCACACTGGGACACAGACACCACACAGAGAGACAACTGGGATACATCAGGCAGACTTTACCAGTACATGCATGTAGGACACCCCTCCTGTTCACGTGTGCTTTAACAGCAGACCTGAACTAGACCAGATCAGACACTGATCTGTAATAAACGGTTCATCGTGGGCTCTGCAATTCAGCCTTGAGATATTTAATGTTGTTGTTGTTTTTAATATGTTAGATATGCCGCTAACACTGCTCTCTTCCCTACAGGATATTAGTTCTGTGTACCAGATATTTCCTGATGAGGTTCTTGGATCTGGGCAGTTTGGAATCGTCTATGGAGGTAAACACTGACGGATATATACTGTTCATTCTATATCTGAAGACACCAGACATGGGTTGTAATTGTATTAATATGAAATACCGAGGTGTGTCATATTGAGGCAGTAGGAGTTCGACACCTGACCCTCAGTGCCACAGAGATGGCAATCCTTCTCTCGGCCGACAGGAACACCCGTCTACGTTCTTGTCAGACTTTGTCTCACCAGGGTTAAATCTGTCACAGCCAGGACTCCAGGCCACGTGTGTGTAAAGCACAGGGCTGGTCTCTTCCCTGCTGTCTGCACACTGGATTTACACACCTGAAAAACTGAAAGAGCTGCACTTCACTGACGCTCACTTCCTTTCAGGGAAGCACAGAAAGACAGGACGAGACGTGGCCATTAAAATCATCGACAAGTTGAGGTTCCCCACCAAGCAGGAGAGCCAGCTGCGCAACGAGGTCGCCATCTTACAGGTGTGGTTTTCAATGATGTACGTTATATATAGATACACACACACACACACACACACACACACACACACACAGGTTTTAGTGGTATAAGCCTGGACCGTGTACGAGAGGCTCTCTTCAATAAATGCAAACATAAGGAGGTTGAAACCCAGCTCAAGGGCTCGATAGGGTCCTGTCCTCAGTTCACTACATTTATAGTTCTGCCATAAATCCACCAAGATCACAAGGAGACGCCGACAAAAGACACATTACTGACATCCACTCTTTTAATTGCCCGGCTCAGGAGTTTTACCTTTTATCTTTGTGTAAAAACAGACACAAGAGTGGACCCAAGCACATGCTGAACAGTCCTATAGACAGACAGGGGAACAATACAGTTTTTCAATGGGTTTTATCCAGAGAGGTGATTTGCCAGGAACAATGAAACAATCCTATTTTTGGCGTGTGAAGCAGCTGTGAATGACAGAGAGACCCGACACAGCCCCGTCCCCCCCAGCAGCGTGCCTGGGTCCGAGGCGCTGGAGCCCTGAGCCCGTGTGTGTCTCTCCCCAGAACCTGCACCACCCCGGTGTCGTCAATCTGGAGTGCATGTTTGAGACGCCGGAGCGAGTGTTTGTGGTCATGGAGAAGCTGCACGGGGACATGCTGGAGATGATCCTGTCGAGTGAGAGGGGACGGCTGCCCGAGCGCATCACCAAGTTCCTAATCACACAGGTAGGAGCCCGGCCAGGCGTCAGCACCCGCCCAACGGCCCACCATGGCCCCGCGGAGGAGGAAATAAATACACAATCAATCAATATTATAAATGGGTTTTCTCTAAAAGCCTACTTGTGTTAAATGATCCATAAACAGGCTAACGTTTGAACAGGGAAATTACTATGCAGGCTCCGCTGAAGCACTGCTGCCAGACTCGCGTTTTTCACGCTTCCTGATTGTGTCACATGTCAGGAGACGCCCAACCCCCTGAAACTGACGCGAGAGATAAGAGGGAGGAGTCTCAGCGGGGCGGGGCTGCTCCCTGTGTGTGATGTCATGTAAATGAGGGATTCGTGTACTGGAGTTCCAGTTTTTTTGTTGTTTTAGTTTATGCAGCTAGCAAGACATCGTGCATCTCGGCTGTGATGTGGTGCGGCCCACGATATGCGATTTGCTTCTGAAATGTGAAACGGGAAAACACTGATTTGCTAAAAAACAAGCAACAACACAAAAACAAAGAGCCCCGTGCTTCAGGAGAAGTTTTGGAATAGTTGTTTTTAAGGATGACAGTTGCTAATTACCCTTCACAGTGACGCTGAAACTTGTCCGGGTCAAGACGAGAAAACAATAGATATTTTCAGAAGCCAAATTGCAAAAACTGCAGCAAAAAATGTAATGCATATGAAACACAATTGAAGCTAAAGTGAAAATGCCTAAGATTTCTTTTTTATATATATGACATGTTTATCTACAATAAAAGGCTTCAAAAACAGCCATTAATTGTACAGTATGTTATAATTAACAACCATATTTCAGCACAAACTCTAAATATCCCCGCCAGCTGTAATCAGAGCATTAGTGTTAAAGTACAGGGGGGTAATTAGGCTTTGTCTTCTCGTCAGATTCTCGTCGCGCTGCGTCACCTGCACTTTAAGAACATCGTTCACTGTGACCTGAAGCCCGAGAATGTTCTGCTGGCGTCCGCAGATCCTTTTCCCCAGGTAAGACATGGTTTTAATGGGAGTTTGTGAACTATGGGCTGGATACATCTCTCTTCCACATCCGATCCACAGCAATCTGGAGTTTTCTCCATTTCCTGTTTGTCTCCAATGTGTTTGTTACAGAAACAAAGTGACACCTAAATAAATCTCACATTTATTTTAGCAAAACAACAACATTGTGAATACTTAATGGCACAACACATCTGATAAGATCTGTAATCAGAAACTACTGAACAGGTTTTATTAGGGCAATTGTGGCCGTGGGCGCTACAGACGGTAATGCAGTTTGTGATCAGAGTAGATGTTCTCTGTGGCCTTTTTAATTAAACCCTGCAGACTAGGCTCGTTTATTTCACTTTACTGGCCAGCAACACTAGGGGAAACTCTCTGTATCTCCCTCGCTTTTTATGAAGCATCTGTTAATCTGTTTCCTTCACCCCCATTAGAAAACTAACTTGTCCACAAGCACTGAATAAAAAGCAACAATGAGCTCATTCTTGTGTGCGTCTTTAAACAGTCAGTTGTATGTCTCTGGTGGCGACCAAGACTCTCCCGTTCACGCTTCTAAAGACAGGACCCTGTGGCGCGGGCCTCGTGACGCACACACTCCCACGCTGTTCTCTCGCTCTGCCTCGCAGGTGAAGCTGTGCGACTTCGGCTTCGCCCGCATCATCGGGGAGAAGTCGTTCCGGCGCTCCGTGGTGGGAACGCCGGCGTACCTGGCCCCCGAGGTGCTGAGGAACAAGGGCTACAACCGCTCTCTGGACATGTGGTCTGTGGGCGTCATCATCTACGTCAGCCTGAGCGGCACCTTCCCCTTCAACGAGGACGAGGACATCCACGATCAGATCCAGAACGCGGCCTTCATGTACCCCCCCAACCCGTGGAAGGAGGTATCCCAGGAAGGTACGTGGACAGCCCCACCTGTTGTGAAAGTCCCGTCTCCTGTGAAGGTAGCAATAACCCACTAGGTGTTTGACGGACACCCTTGGAGGCCAGAGGACCAGGGCACAGTGATCACGGTCCGTTATGGGATACCCCTAAAATTAATCCAAAGGCCGTAGGAGTGGAGTTAGAGGCTTTTCTGTAAGGGCTTCCGATAAGTGGCACCATTACAGACAGAGAGAGAATTGAACCTCTTTTGGAGTCCATATTTGTAAAGTATTTAGTTTGAAAGCTTTTAATTAGTCAAGGAATCGGCCGATGTCTGCCCCTCCTTTGAGCTGTGCGAACTCTATTGCACTGAATTGTGAACGGCTCTCAGGGCCGAATCCCTCCCAGCCCCCCAGACCTGTGGCACGAATTACCCAGGCTGTCTGACATGATCAATTAAATTTAAAAGTGGAAGTTAATTAAATGGACTTTCCAAATGTTTCCAATGTGGAAACTCCGTGTGATACAAATGAAGAGGAATCTCAATTGAAGTTGTACTTTTATAATTATTTTTTACGACGTGGATTACCTGGAACATGGTGTGAAACCCATCTCCATAATTACACAGTTCATTAAGCACAAGCACGGAGACCATTCTCCCCGAGACGGAGCTTGGCATGATGATATTAACACTTTCTCCTCGTTTAGGGATTATGATATTAAACACTTACTGCAGATAAGATGGTGCCGCAACGCCGGGGGCTGGCCATGCGCTGACGTCTTTATTGAAAAGTGACAGCCTTGTTGTGCTGTTGCTTGAAGAAGCCCTTTGATTTGGTGTCCAGTGTCTAATAAACAGTCTGTTTATGATGTACAGCTGGAGTAAATCTGAAAACAGGTTCAGTTCGTGATTTGCACGAGGGACAGTGTGTGTTTTTGATAGTTTTTTTAATTGGTTTGTTTTTTAAAACCTACATACCAGTGGAAGTCTTTTATCTAGGTTATAAAAAACTAGGCAGGAGATTTTTGCACAGATATCTTTGCACATAAATGGCATCCGAACAATGTTTTTTCTCCGGTTAGCACAGTGTGCGATTCGCAGGACTGCCTTTCAATATTTCATGTTCCCTTCCTTAAAAACATAATATAGGTAAAAACATAGTTAAAACCCCCACTTCCACTCTTCCTCCCATCTTCAATAACAGTATGGGGTTGCAGTGATTTAAAATCAGCCGTTTCTTTTTCGTTTAAATCAGTAGTTTAAAATAAACAATCCTACTCCAAACTGTGACTTTAAGAGCTCATGCTCAGGCCGGTTATTATTTTAGTGTGGAAGCTTCACCTCAATTACGTGGATCTGAAGATGTTTGTATTGATTTATTTTGTATTCAGCCCCTCGTGCAGATTTACTCCAGCATAAAATCCCCGTTACCGAAGGTACCCAATCACCGCTCTTCACGGGATGATGCTCCCCTGATACACACGGCTGTACTTCATTACTCGCTGCAGCACAGAAATGCATGCACTTCACAAGCTGTCAGACTCCGAGGCCTCATTTTCCGAATCATTTCACAGTCTCCGTTTTTCCATTCCCTATTTGTTTTCCATGTTTGTCCATCCTTTGTTGTTGTTGTTCATTTTCTCAATGCAGTTCTGACTCAGAACAAGACGTCTAGACTAGCATCCCCGCCTGGAGGGGAAATAACGTCCGAAACCCTGTTTAAAAGATTGTGAATCGGGATTCCCCAAGCTTGCCCGACTTCCACAAAATAATGCACCGAGATCGGTCACTGTTGTGTGTAGAAACATTGTGTGTCATACTCGGATGCATTGTGACTTGTGTTTCGGTGTGCTTGGTAGACGCTGCCTGTCCTTAATGTGAACTCACATCCTAGTACTCACATCACTTCTCACTTCATGCTTTAACACTTTGCATTTTGTTGGATACTGGGGCTTTATTTAGGGAGCAGTTAAATGCTTTGCAGCTGCTCTACAGAAATGAACACGGGTTCGCAGTGTTTAACTAAGCATTGGTAAATGGGCTTCTGATTCCCGCCAGAGCATTATTTGTTTCGGAGACCGTCCGCTCATCTGAGTAATGCTGACTGATGGCTTTGGCGATCGCTGGCTTGAAGGTCAGAAACCCCAGGCGAACCTCAGAAGCCCCTGACCCCTGAAATGAGCTTTCCATTCTGTTAGTGTTGACTGCGCCGGCCTCTTTCATGTGCAGACATGCGCTCTGACAGCCCGCCTTGTCGTTTCAGCAATTGACCTCATTAATAACTTGCTGCAAGTGAAAATGAGGAAGCGCTACAGCGTGGACAAGTCCCTCAGTCACCCCTGGCTACAGGTACGTCCCCGGTCGTCAACACACGGTACGAGCCCACTGGGATCTGAAGCCTTGTTTTAGGAGACTCCTTTGCTTTCATTACAGATTATTCATGGTTAAAGGGAGTGTTTCTGTGTGTCAGTTAACAAGATAATTTACTCTTTCTTAAAGTAAAAATAATAAATATTCATTTCTGACCACAATTCTCCTCGAGCAAGAAGAACACATTCATATAAATAAAGCCGGTGTGAGGAATGAGCCGCTTCTGAGCCGGTCCTGTCTGCGCCGGCCTGACCTTGTGTGGGTGTTCATAGCCGCCAATCACAGCAGACCTGCACTGAAGAGCAGCTAAAACTGGACCTGTGACGTGGTTCTACTGTGTTACATATAATGGCACATTATATATCTATAAAATGTTGTTTTCTACCCATACAAACACTATCTGTATTTGACTGAAACAGTGGGTACTGAATAATCACAACAGAGGAGCTCAGAGAGCAACACTCTCATCGACTATCCTGGAAATTATCTGCCATTGCAGCTCTCCTGTTTGTGCAGAGTGCCGTCCCTGACAGACAAAGGAAACGGGTCGAAGGAAACAAACCTGACACGATCCCTGCACCCCTTCCTTGTATGCAATGATTAACCAGAGGCCTCCTGCTCTTAACTGACTGCTAACTGAGTACACACAACCAGACCACAGCCCCACACCCCTAATGGGATTGCTTTTAATTGCTTTTAATTGAATCCAGCTCCTCTCTGGCTTAACGCTGTGTGTCCGCTCTTCCTCGCAGGACTATCAGACGTGGCTGGACCTGCGCGGGCTGGAGAGGAAGTTCGGCGAGCGCTACCTCACCCACGAGAGCGACGACTCGCGCTGGGAGCAGTTCGCGGGGCAGCACGGCCTGCAGTACCCCCCGCACCTGCTCCTGTCCCACACGGACTGCAGCGAGGAGGCCGAGCCTGAGGAGACGGAGATGAGGGCGCTGAGCGACAGGGTGAGCGTCCTCTAGCCCTCGGACCACACCTCGGACAGGGCGCCGCCGCTCCCGGCTCGGGCCCAGACAAAAACAAACCTGATATGTTACCCATACCAAGCTGAGAATGTGCTACTACTACTGTGATCCTCCTCATGCCTGAAGACGACAAGAGAAGGCGACCGGACGTCTCTCCAGAGGACCCACGAACATGCGTGCTTTCCGTGTGCTTGCGTGTGCCGTCGACCACTGTTCCTGTACATGCTGCAGCATCACTGTCTGCTACGGACATCTGTTTTGTTTTTTCTCTCTCTCTTTTATAACACTGAATTTAAAAAGGTCTTAAATGTGCCTTTGCTAGAGCTGCCCTGATGTCATCTTGGACACAAATCTTTGTACGTTTATGTTTCTTATTGTTTAGGAGTCTTGTAAGAGTTCAGAGCGTAGGTTTTGGCTGCTGTTCATGTCTCAGTGCATCTAAGGATTCATAAAGGAAGCTGTGATTTTCTTCGGCAGAAGGATGTCGTAGCGCTTAAACGGGTCAGACCTTACTGTACAATTTTAGCACAAGTGCTTTATGTAAAAAAGGAAGCCTCGATGCCTTAGTCACATTATAAACTGCAGTTCTGATTAAATTAAAACACTTTTCTTATGAAGATGGGTACGAACGCAGTCCAGCAGCTTGATGACATGTTGCCTCTCTGTGTACGTTTTCAATAAAAATATTTAAAAATCTCGTTGCGCTGGTGTGGGTCGATACCTGTATGTGTTCTGTGATGTTTTCAGCATGTCTGTCTGTCTGTTTGTAGGTCACAGTTTGTGGCGTACAGCAATTCATTCCATTTCAATCGCAGCCGGAAGCTGCTGTCCATGGATCCTGACCAAATACATCCCAGTGTTCAGTGTAACTGTACATATAACTGTATTATAGAACTGCACATACGAGACACGCAATGTACAGTGCATCCGGAAAGTATTCACTGCGCTTCACTTTTTCCACATTTTGTTATGTTACAGCCTAATTCCAAAATGGATTAAATTAATTATTTTCCTCAAAATTCTACAAACAAACCCCATAATGACAACGTGAAAGAAGTCGGTTTGAAATCTTTGCAAATGTATTAAAAATAAAAAACAAAAAAAGCACATGTACATCAGTATTCACAGCCTTTGGTCAATACTTTGTTGAAGCACCTTTGGCACCAATTACAGCCTCAAGTCTTTTGGAGTATGATGCTACAAGCTTGGCACACCTATTTTTGGGCTGTTTCTCCTATTCTTCTTTGCAGGACCTCTCAAGCTCCATCAGTTTGGCCGGGCGGCCAGCTCTAGGAAGAGTCCTGGTGCTTCCAAACTTCTTCCATTTAGATGATGGAGGCCACTGTGCTCATTGGGACCTTCAATGCTGCAGACATTTTTCTGTACCCTTCCCCAGATCTGTGCCTCCATACAATCCTGTCTCGGAGCTCTACAGACAATTCCTTGGACTTGATGGCTTGGTTTGTGCTCTTTACCACAGGTGGACTCCAGTCAAGTTGTAGAAACATCTCAAGGATGATCAGTGGAAACAGGATGCACCTGAGCTCAATTTTGAGTGTCATGGCAAAGGCTGTGAATACTTATGTACATGTGCTTTTTTTGTTTTTTATTTTTAATACATTTGCAAAGATTTCAAACCGACTTCTTTCACGTTGTCATTATGGGGTTTGTTTGTAGAATTTTGAGGAAAATAATGAATTTAATCCATTTTGGAATTAGGCTGTAACATAACAAAATGTGGAAAAAGTGAAGCGCTGTGAATACTTTCCAGATGCACTGTAACTGCACACACTAGACACAGACAATATAACTGTACATACAAGACACACAATATAAATGTACATACGAGGCATATTCGATATAAACATTCCACGGAATTAACTTGTATTATGAAATTAAAGTATTTTCAACCCAGATTGTTCAGACGATGCAACACTGAGGCACTTCCTCTGTATCACAACTTGCATTGGCTGCATCGCTTTAATTTTCAATTCTGTATTTTTGATACATTATTTCATAATTTACCAACTGAGTCAATTAAGAAATAATGACTTGTGGTGGGCGCAAACATTCAAGTGCTCTCCTACATGACAGTATCATAGGTCTGACTCGATGTTCTTCTGCGTTGGCTCTTGGTTGTGTATCTATTTCACACTTTATTTCACAAGTCTTTACGAACCGTGCAATTACATGTGAAGACATTGACTTCAGTATTCGTGTAATCACGGGACACAGACCTGGAGAAATACAGGTAATTACTTATGATTTACACACAGAAATAATAATTTGCTGAAGATGTTTCCCACTGCGGTATAAGGAACCTCTGAAATGGTCTGATAAAAATGACTTTTGTTTGCCCTTGCAGAACACAAAGACAAAAACAGAACTGAAGAAAAAGGCTTTGTTATTCCACTAATTAAACAGCACTGAATTATTTACTAAATATCAGGAAATAAGAGTTAATTCTGCTTCCACGTCTAGATTGGTGTCTCATGTGTCTGTTGAGTTCTCCGTTCTGTTTGGATCTGAAAAGTAAGTCATAATGATGTGTTTCCAGTGAGTCATCGCACACATTTTAACAAGTAAGTGATCAGATTAAAAGCTGAAGCTAAAATTAACTCTGCCTTATTTATCTGTATTTCCTTTAACAAAACCATCTGACATCAGACGAGCTAATGCCTGGTAATAATTGTGTGATCTGCATGCGGGTTGTCATCTTTTTCTAAATATATATGTATATGAAAGGACTAACATTGAGGACTTGAGGATATTGTGAACATTACCTTAATACTGCGTGCTGTAGATTCTGTATCCTACACATTAATTTATATTGAATAAATTAATCACAATCTCATGAGTTCGATTCCTACAGAAAATGTATATTTAACGCGTTTACAATAGCTTGGTTATATTGACGGGTAAAACGTTTGATCGGTATCACATTAATACAAAATGTAAATTAAATGACGCTACAATTGATGTAGGCAATCATTTATGAGATGAATTATCAAATTCAGCGGTGGCTACTTCCACAGTAATGGGGACTGCAAAATAATAACCAAACACGGCCTGATGTATGTAATTGGACTCACCGGTACCACTTGTACTCATTAATGTCAAATATCCCTGGGTTTGAGATGAGCTGCCGGTGGAGGAACTTCATGCAATGCAACCTGCATCGCTCTTTCGCTGGGGTCTGTGCAGACATGAGATGCTCTGCAGTCTGGATGCCAGCTGCCCTGGGGGGCAGGTTTCACATGGTCAGGCTTGGCCGAGAGCATCGCGCCCCCTTGTGGCGACATCGCGAACACGCCTGCGAGAGCTGAGAAGCGTCGCATCTCAAAAAGCGACAGCCATCTGAACTGAACATGTTCCTCAGCCCCCTCCCAGAGAAAGCAAACTCGATGTGTCACTGTATTGATCGTGAGATAACATGTCCAATCCGTCCCGGGCCCAGAGATGCTCTCATGTGGACCAGCGTGGGCTCCTGCTGAAATAATGGCATCAATACAATCAGTGCAACAATTACAACAAGGACACGTTTTGGGATGGGGTGGGATGAAAAACAATATAATAATAATAATAATAATAATAATAATAATAATAATAATAATAATAATAATAAATGATGCCACTCATGTTATAGGACTACGATAAAGAGAGGATAAGAAAAGGTATCGCCGTTTTTGTGCAGGTGTGACCAGCGCGCCTGTGATTAAATCACTGTTCAGGCCACAGTGTGTGTATCTGTGTGTATTTGTGTGTATCTGTATCTGTGTGTATCTGTATCTGTTTGTATTTGAGTGCATCTGTGTGTATTTTTGTATATCTGTATCTGTGTGTATCTGTGTGTATCTGTGTATATCTGTATCTGTGTGTATCTGTGTGTATCTGTATCTGTGTGTATCTGTATCTGTGTGTATTTGTGTGTATTTGTGTATATCTGTATCTGTGTGTATCTGTGTGTATTTGTGTATATCTGTATCTGTGTGTATCTGTGTGTATTTGTGTATATCTGTATCTGTGTGTATTTGTGTATATCTGTATCTGTGTGTATCTGTATCTGTGTGTATTTGTGTGTATTTGTGTATATCTGTATCTGTGTGTATCTGTGTGTATTTGTGTGTATCTGTATCTGTGTGTATCTGTGTGTATTTGTGTATATCTGTATCTGTGTATCTGTGTGTATTTGTGTATATCTGTATCTGTGTGTATCTGTGTGTATCTGTATCTGTGTGTATCTGTGTATATCTGTATCTGTGTGTATCTGTGTATATCTGTATCTGTGTGTATCTGTGTGTATTTGTGTATATCTGTATCTGTGTGTATTTGTGTGTATTTGTGTATATCTGTATCTGTGTGTATCTGTGTGTATTTGTGTATATCTGTATCTGTGTGTATCTGTGTGTATTTGTGTATATCTGTATCTGTGTGTATCTGTGTGTATTTGTGTATATCTGTATCTGTGTGTATCTGTGTGTATCTGTATCTGTTTGTATTTGAGTGCATCTGTGTGTATTTTTGTATATCTGTATCTGTGTGTATCTGTGTGTATCTGTGTATATCTGTATCTGTGTGTATCTGTGTGTATCTGTATCTGTATCTGTGTGTATTTGTGTGTATTTGTGTATATCTGTATCTGTGTGTATCTGTGTGTATTTGTGTATATCTGTATCTGTGTGTATCTGTGTGTATCTGTATCTGTGTGTATTTGTGTATATCTGTATCTGTGTGTATTTGTGTATATCTGTATCTGTGTGTATCTGTATCTGTGTGTATTTCTGTGTATTTGTGTATATCTGTATCTGTGTATCTGTGTGTATTTATGTATATCTGTATCTGTGTGTATCTGTGTGTATCTGTATCTGTGTGTATCTGTGTATATCTGTATCTGTGTGTATCTGTGTGTATTTGTGTATATCTGTATCTGTGTGTATTTGTGTGTATTTGTGTATATCTGTATCTGTGTGTATCTGTGTGTATTTGTGTATATCTGTATCTGTGTGTATCTGTGTGTATCTGTGTATATCTGTATCTGTGTGTATCTGTATCTGTGTGTATCTGTGTATATCTGTATCTGTGTGTATCTGTGTGTATCTGTATCTGTGTATATCTGTATTTGTGTGTATGTGTGTATATCTGTATCTGTGTGTATCTGTGTGTATGTGTGTATATCTGTATCTGTGTGTATCTGTGTGTATTTGTGTATATCTGTATCTGTGTGTATCTGTGTGTATTTGTGTATATCTGTATCTGTGTGTATCTGTGTGTATTTGTGTATATCTGTATCTGTGTGTATCTGTGTGTATCTGTATCTGTTTGTATTTGAGTGCATCTGTGTGTATTTTTGTATATCTGTATCTGTGTGTATCTGTGTGTATCTGTGTATATCTGTATCTGTGTGTATCTGTGTGTATCTGTATTTGTGTGTATGTGTGTATATCTGTATCTGTGTGTATCTGTGTGTATTTGTGTATATCTGTATCTGTGTGTATCTGTGTGTATTTGTGTATATCTGTATCTGTGTGTATCTGTGTGTATTTGTGTATATCTGTATCTGTGTGTATCTGTGTGTATTTGTGTATATCTGTATCTGTGTGTATCTGTATCTGTGTGTATCTGTGTATATCTGTATCTCTGTATATCTGTATCTGTGTGTATCTGTATCTGTGTGTATCTGTGTATATCTGTATCTCTGTATATCTGTATCTGTGTGTATCTGTGTGTATTTGTGTATATCTGTATCTGTGTGTATCTGTGTGTATTTGTGTATATCTGTATCTGTGTGTATCTGTATCTGTGTGTATCTGTATCAGTGTATATCTGTATCTGTGTGTATCTGTGTGTATTTGTGTATATCTGTATCTGTGTGTATCTGTATCTGTGTGTATCTGTGTGTATTTGTGTATATCTGTATCTGTGTGTATCTGTGTGTATCTGTATCTGTGTGTATCTGTGTGTATCTGTGTGTATTTGTGTATATCTGTATCTGTGTGTATCTGTATCTGTGTGTATCTGTGTGTATTTGTGTATATCTGTATCTGTGTGTATCTGTGTGTATCTGTGTGTATTTGTGTATATCTGTATCTGTGTGTATCTGTGTGTATCTGTGTGTATTTGTGTGTATCTGTATCTGTGTGTATCTGTGTGTATTTGTGTATATCTGTATCTGTGTGTATCTGTATCTGAGTGTATCTGTGTGTATTTGTGTATATCTGTATCTGTGTGTATCTGTGTGTATCTGTATCTGTGTGTATCTGTGTGTATTTGTGTATATCTGTATCTGTGTGTATCTGTGTGTATCTGTGTGTATTTGTGTATATCTGTATCTGTGTGTATCTGTGTGTATTTGTGTATATCTGTATCTGTGTGTATCTGTATCTGTGTGTATCTGTGTGTATCTGTGTGTATTTGTGTATATCTGTATCTGTGTGTATCTGTATCTGTGTGTATCTGTGTGTATTTGTGTATATCTGTATCTGTGTGTATCTGTGTGTATCTGTATCTGTGTGTATCTGTGTGTATCTGTGTGTATCTGTATCTGTGTGTATCTGTGTGTATTTATGACGGCACTGGGTCCACAACACAAACGCCGCCCGTAACGCGCGGTCCGGCCGGCTGTGTCCGCCAGCAGGTGGCGCTGCGCGCAAGTGTTTCTCCGCTGCTGCCGAACACGCAGCCGGGATCCGACAGGAGGAGCCCGACAGACACGCACCGGCGGCCGGGCTCTGAGCACGAACTGCGGCCGCACACAGCCCGTCTCGGCCATTTCTAAGGTGGACAAATGTCCCTTAAACCAAGTCTATAGCGGCTACATCTTCACGCCATTGCTGATCTGATTCGTAACGCGGTCAGGCTGCCGGCACATTATTTAAATTAATTTAAAGGCGACAGGTGCGGTAGTGAATTATGTTTTAACTCCCCAAATGGCGCATTTCGTGGTAGAAAAGGGATTGAAAAGCGTAACAACGAATATATTCGATAATCAAAAGCAAAGACATGATTTATAAAATAATCATCTGTAGTGTATCGTAAAAAGACAACGAAACCCCGCATTATTACACACACAGATTTACAATTACTGACCTAAAAAACAGGACCTTCCACTACCGGCTGTTCAGCCGGACTACATTAGCAATAAAGATAATTTAGACCAATAATAATAATAATAATAATAATAATAATAATAATAATAACACATGAATGCTGTAGTCTTTTTCTTTGTGGGAGGAGTATTAAATTCGAATAAAGGGAGCCGCTCCTGCCATAAAGGGGTGGATAATGATTATAGATACAGCTGTTAAAAGGGACGATTTATTGATCTTTGACAACAGACACTCATTTGCGCTTCAGATACCGATAATCGAGGCGGGTGAACACTGGATATAGTTTTCAAATACAGAACAAACGAAGAAAATATTGGCCACCATTGTCCAATCGATACAAACCCGCCTTTTACCCGAGCAAGCTCGCCGAGAGGATATTAGATGTGCGCTTTGGGCGGCCCGTCGTCTTTAATAAAGGTCAATGCGGGAGCAGCAGCAGGGCGAGATGGGGAGCTGTGGGCGCGATGCCCGCACAGAGCCGCGGGTCCAGGTGAGCACACGGAGGACAGGGGCTGTTTAGTAAACACGGGGGGTCTCTGGGGTGTTTGCAGAGCAGCACCTGTCCGGACAAAAGGAGCCCCTTCACACCTCAGCACCTCCAGCCGCAGGTGGCCTGACTGCCGTCCAGAGAGCAGCGCCCTGTGGGCACTGAGGCCATTGTCCGACATGATTAAAGCCCATTGTTTCATGACATACATGGGCGCAAAACAAACAGAAAGCAAGACAAAGCTCTGCAGGCCGGCTCTGTCCCCGGGTCCCCGGGCTGGACCGAAAGCGGTGCGGATCCGACCCAGTGCAGGATCACTTCCTAATCAGCCGGATGAGTCTCTCCTCTGTCTCTCTCTGAGAAGTGGATCCACCACTACTAACAATACAAACATAACCCAGTCTGCACTGGACACAGACACAACACCGACAGAGTTAAACTGGGCCAATTAACGCATCGGTACCTACCAGCAAAACAGTGTAACTGAAATGCAGCAGCTGTAAACGCACAGACACATCTCTACTACCGACACAAGTGCGTGAGTCGCACGGTAAGGACAGGCAACACACCTTTCGTTCGCTCTCACCGGATTTGGTTAATAATAATATTAATATATAATATGTTGGAAAGTCGTTCTATATAAACACAATCTCAACCAACGAAATCCAGTAACCCAACAGGCCTCCTCCAAAACCTCTACAAAGTACTGATAATAACCATGACGCAAGGAAATGCAATTTCCAATAGGCCTGCACGTACAATTGGATTTATTGCCCAGTATTGCGCTTTCTTCAAAACGTCCGTGTGTGCTTAATAAACAGATATTATAATTAGCACTAATCACAGCAGATAATTGTGAATTAAAACAAGGCCGACTGACGCCCCATGCTGTAGCTGTTTAGCTTTTAACGCCAGGAACTCGAACACGAAACCCAAGAATAAGAAAGCAATTACATATAATCATATTAAAGGTGAAACAACAGACACCTCGGAGCAGCTCCTGAACTACCCTGCGTGGAGGAAACACATCGATTGTTTCAGCACATTTATATCATATGCAAGACATAAATAATAACAATCACCACAATCATAATCACGAGACAAATATGATGCCTTATTTTAAAAGCATCATTGTTAATTGAGTTGAATTGCATTCTAATAATTAACAACAATAATAATTATAATAAAACAGCAATAACAAACAATAATAATAATAACAGCAATAAAATGATTCATTATTTTCAAGATTGTTGTTTATTATTATTATTGTGATTATTATAATTATAATTTGCATTAAGGTGGATGTTTTTTACATTATTATTGTTTTTTATTATTATTAATGTTATTGTTATTATTATGGTTGTTGTTAAGCCGTTCTGCCTCAATAAACAGATTTACAGTATTTTAGTTTTATACAATTTTAGCCTTATTTTAACATGTACTTTGCCTATAATAATAATAATAATAATAATAATAATAATAATAATAATAATAATAATAATAGGCTAATAATCATCGCTTTATGATGCATCAACAGCATTTGTCCTAATGTTGAGAGTGAAATAAAACTGCGATGGCGCACAGTGTGTGACAGGGACGGTGGACCGAGCCGGTTTCAATCTGAAGAGATTCCTCTGCTTGTAACCGGGTGGAAACGGGACACTTGACTGAACGACAGCTCTGATCCGGAGGCCGGATTTGCAGCATTTCTAAGCCGCTGATTTGCTTCATTTGTTTCCTGAAGAAGAGGAATGCGTTTGATGGCTGCATTATAAATGCGTTTTACATAGAAAAGACAAACGAATAAACAATACAGTGGCCTCACACTAAATTAAACGGACAGCCCCTGCAAAAATAATCGAAAGCACTGGAGAATGCATTGCACATTGAAGGCTACTGTGGTCTCATTTTTGAGTTATTAATGTATTTTGTGGAAATCGGGTTTCTGGGACAACAGATCAGTGTAGGGTGTGGATGGTTGTGTTTATGCTAATGAGAAGTCGGGCTCCATCAATAAGAAACCATATGTTCCGCTTCGGCATATTGTGAGAGAGGATATAATGTGATTGTTGCCTTAGTAACTCGTTTATTCATCCTGTCAGTGTTGGCACAGATAATTTCACTTACAGGAAAACAAGTATAATAGTTTCCCACATCTAAATTATTTAGTACTTCTGTTAGAAAACAATAACAAAACAGTACAATATTTTTGCTGTTTCCATGCTGACATAAATACGCGCACAAACAAACAGGCAAACAACTCATTACCGCCATTTAAAAAGAGATATGTAAAATAAACGTGTGACGGTGCCAGTCTCGCAGACACAGCCGAGCCGCCGCGCAGTCGGGCGCTGTGCAGGTATGTGCCGAGACCCGCAAGACCCGCAAGACCCGCACCTGCCGCTCCGCGCACGGCCTGTTTCTCCAATAGCAAGACACCCGTCCTGTAGAGAGCATGTGTAAATACAAAGAACAGCGAAGGTAACAATCAACACAACTGCACCGGCACCCCGGACACAACCGGCAATGATCAGCATCAGAAAGCAGATGTGCCGCGGGCGCGGAGGTGTGATGGAGGAGCGGGGTGTGGAGAGCAGAGGCCCGGGCTCAGGTCTGGGGGGTGCGCACCTGCGCGCACCGTGGGGCCGCCCTGGGGCCCGTCTGCACCTGTACACACCCCCGGGGGCCAACGTGCACCTGTAAACACACGCACCCCCCCCAATGGCAGAGCCTGCTCGACGGTGTGTTATTGTGCATTTGCTGGCAGCCGGTGGCGCATCACAGAGGTGCTCGCAGCCCCGCTATACCGCCCCGCTCAGAGCCGCGCACAGGGCCGCGGTGCGCCGGTCATCAACGCATTTCTCTACTAACAAACACACATCTGTGCCCAATGTGATACCACAAAACAGTGTGTGGAAAAGGGACAAACCTCCTCCTCAGAATAAGAGCTTAAATAAGCTTAAAACTGGAGCCACACCAGCTTAAACCGGGAATTGGGGGTGTGCTTTTTATTCAATATACTTATTTATACAGGCCTATATATTTTATTATAATAGATATTACATATCATAATATAATATAATCTATCTATTTGTATATATATATATATATATATATATATATATATATATATATATATATATAATACAAACTGCGTGTGTTTAATCATCTACAAGAAACAGGTTTTACTGATTTTACCAGTCATTTACAAATAATACATAAAATAAAATAATTCGATATGATCTCCGATTTAGTCTAAACTGAACAAATCTCTGATTTGTTTTTTTAATGAGCCTTTATTGTACCTTAATAGACCTTTACATTTTTAGAGGAAATCCAGATTTGATTTGATTTTATTCGAAGCTTCCGTTTGTTCATTTATAGTTTTAATGTTATTTAATTTTAAACTTCACTAAGGCTTCGATAAAATAGAAACTGTCCAGATCATGTTGAGCAGAGAACAAATATTTTTAAAAATATTACTTGAAAATTAATATTACGTTTTCCGGTTTTTAACCTGACAGGACAGTAGCCCACACCGCGCACCTACAATGACGGCGAGAAACGCAAACACGTTTTATACCCTCATGCCTCAGTCTGTAGGCGCCACATTTGTGACCGGAGCCACACGAATAAAATCACAATGTTTGCATTCAAGACAATCAAATTATCGATGTGCTAAAGGCTACACAATGTGTTTTAATATGAGAAACACCCGCATTTTAATACGAGCACTTCCAGACACACAGCGTCACGGCTGTCGTTGCCCAGAGAGAGAGCGCGTCTAAACAATCACGCACATCCAGAACCAAATCCAGAGTCAACAGAGTCCCTGACGCGGGCTCAGCGCTGGCGCTGCAGTGCACCGGCGGGGCACCAGGGGGCGCAGGGCGACTAAGAGAAAACATCTGTGAAAACCTGAAGGCCTTGAATAACAGCCAGACTTAGACACGTGTTCTTGCTTATAACTTCAATCTGAAGCAAAAGTTGCACGTAAAGCGTTTGAAAATGCATGTAATACAGTCAGACAGAAAAACAACCCCAACTACCTGAGAAATCACGTGGTGCATTCAGTTCATGTCTCTCTCACCATCCCAAATAACAACATGACCATACTGACCAACACTAAAAAGCAGATTTTTTAAAGTGATTATAATTGAAGCCTGGGTGTCACAATGCTGCTAAATCATGAGCTTTGGAAAGGGGCAGAGGATTTCAGCTCCATTTTAGGTGAAATGTAAACACAGAAGTGCTGTAGATTAAGTCATATATGAAACCCCCTTATTTTTTCCGTTCTTAAAATTATGATGATAAATGCCCCTCGGTGGAACTGGGCAAGCCCCCATAAACCTGTCGAAGCACCAGAGTCTGCTCCCCCCACAGATGTTTATCCTCTTTCAGTCAGTGGCCGCGCACTCCTTTAAAGACCCGCACAGGTCACAATCCTGCAATCCACATTATTTAGTCTCGGGTGTTTTTCAGAGCCGCTGACAGGCTGAGGGGGCCCAGCTGGTCGCTTTACCTGGAGCTGAACTCCAGTGCGGAATCGGAGCGCCGTGTTGGGGCAACGTTCAGTCACTATCACGCTGACAGTGTTCACAAATACCTCTGCAATGACACGACACATTTGTGTGTCAAGAGAGACTGCTGCCTTCGAAGGAAAAGTGCTGTTGTGAACACAGAGTAAAGCCCACCCAGCGCCATACCCGCAGTTACAGCACTCAAAGGAGCCCCAGACCCAAGAAGAGGAAGTGGAAAGCATCTCCAAAGTCCCCGGTGCCAACATTTAAACTTTAAAACACTCTTTCTTCCCTGTACCCCACAGCGGGCTGTTCGAGTCTGCCAATTGGACTAGCTAAATATTATGATAACCTTTTCCATCCTAATTTGTAGTGCAGCCTGTGTGTGTGCGAGGATCAACATTAATTACTGTATACAATTTCAGGCGCACAGTTCACCGAGATGTCAGGGAGTTCGCTGAAGGGGATGCGAGGTCCGGACCCCGGCAGGGGGCCGCTGCCCTCCCGCTCCGAGCTGCTGAGCATGATGGGACGGTGCGTTACACATCATACCGTGCTGCAGCGCTGCCCCCTTCACAGACATAGCGCTGTCTGGAATTAATGAATGTCTATAATCTTACGGTACAAAACTCTTCAAAGTAACATTTTTGTTTTAATTATGCAGCCCTGGTGAGGGAATTACCAAATAATATACATATATATATATATATATATATATATATATATATATATATATATATATATATATACACACGTGTGTGTTTTTATTAGTGGGAATTAATGTAAATCTGCTGCTCAGTGTAGCTTGTGCCACACAAATTGAAAATAATGAGCTTTGTAACAACTGTTTTCTATGCAGTCAGGCTAAAGGAAGAAAGAGTCGCCTCGATTCCTTATTTCCACCCTGAGAATTCATGAACCGATTTGTTCTGGGTCGCCACATCCCCCTGTCAGAACGAGGGGAGATCCTTTGGGTTGTGTAAAATCATTCACTGGCATGGCAGCGCCAGCGCAACTCGCACGCAAGAGTCCCGGGCGATCATGGGGGCGTGCATTCCAGTTGCCCTTACAAACACACACACAAATAGATCTTAAACCCGGCTTCTGAAGTCACACAGATGAGGAGTCGTCACAACAAGAACAACAGTCATCAATGTCGACCTCGAGGTCTGTGTCGTCAGTTCCGCAGCCGTGTTGTGAAGTTCGAGCGCTTCCTGTGAGCAGCAGGGGCCGTTTCAGTGCCGTCCCACTCAAACTCTGCGCCTGGCTTGTTGGGCGATAAAACACGGTTCACTTACGTTACAGTTTTTCAGCAGTGTGTGTGCTGGTCCGAAGCATGAACTCACAAAAAGCACAGGTCCTCTCCCACCATCCAGCCTCATCGTTTCCCTTGCGTTTCCTCAGTATCACACCAGTATGGCGTACAAAAAGCTCTGAAGAAAAGATTTGTGTTAGTATTTGTGTTATATCTGCTGGGGAAAAGAGTCAGGTTAGTCACTCGTTATACAGAAACGGATGCACTGCGGCCTGATTTTAATTGGTCAACCCCATCGCATGGCTACTGCCTTCGATAACATGCATCTGAGGATATTCTTTCTGCACCACAACTACAAACAAAAAGCAAATGAGGTGCAAATAAGTAGAAAACAGTGTAATGAACAATCTATAGACTTAAAACTGGGTGTTTGCAACCTACTAATAGCTTTCATCCCGTCAGCCTTCACACTCCCACACAACAGTGTATACCTGTAACACGCTCAGTGACAGGAAGATCACGGTGAGCACAAAAAATGGCATGTCTTCTTTACAGAAACGCAATTCTCGAAAAGCTGCCTTTGCGTATAAATAACAAGCGTGAACGCCGAGCATTTTTTCCAAGCGACTCCACGGATCCGTTACGGGAACCGACCCCGCGGATTCCGCCCTTGAAACAGCCAACGTTTAAATCTCTGCATGAATGTGGCCACTGCCGCACCGCAGATGTTAGCAATCGAGGCCAACAGATTAAATTAAAGGCAAAAACAGAACGCGGTTTAAAAAAAGCAACAGCTCTGATCTGATGAATTTGTACTTTTTTTTCTCTCTTCATTACCGTGAAGATCGCCGGCAGTAATGACGGGTATGAGCAGCAGACGGTTTTGAGAATTAGGCCTGGCGCGGGCGGCTCGGAGACGAGGGACGTTTTAATAAGGAGATATTGAGAGTAATGGCATGCAATCTCGCGCAGGTTTGTGCACCTTGCTCTGCGCCGTGCGCTCGGCGACACCAGTGTGGCTCGCACGCCGCGCGCGCCGTCACCTTGGAAACCGTCATCAGGAAGCAGCGCGCCTGGCACCCGAAGTGTGAAAGAAGTAAATTAGAGTCCCAGTTTAATGAAGGCCCTAATGATAAAGCGATGTTATAAGCCATAAAATGGAATTGCTTTCATATGAACATCGTCCGCATGAAAGTGAGGGGTATTAGGTAACTGCCCATTAGTTGATTCACATTAACAGTTCGAGGCAGCGCTTCAATCTGACAAGCAGAGAAGATAATGAAGCCGCACAGAGGTTTCTTTCCGCCCCGCAAACCCGGCCGGGGAGCCGAAATACCTGCCGCTGCGTCACCAACAAACATCCTGAACGAGAGACTCTTAAAATGATGCCGCTTTCTTCAGCTGCATAAGAAATGACCATAAATATATTTGCAGGAAATAATTTTCCTGGGAGGACTGAGATCTGTGACGCTTTGGTTGATTTATTCTGCTTGAAATATATTCAGGTCTCAGTCCGTTTCAGGCTGAGACAAAATGGAAATAAAAGCCTTTGCCGAATTGTGTGGTTGCTGTAATCTGTACAGCACACAGCAGTGCATGCAGAAATATTCACACTGATATTGGGTAGCGTGGGCATGAATCAATCTGCATTTATCTCAGCTATTTTGCTTCATGTTTCAGATGTTTAATAACTTTCTAGCATCAGCAGAAGTTCTAGTCTAGTTCACAGTCTTTACACGACGGGGGGGCTGTCTAGGGAGTATGTACACATGCCCTTGAGCAGACCAGAGCGGTCCAAAGACACACGCGCATCTCCCTGCACGGTCAACCCAAGGCCTAAACTCTCTGGTGTGGCAGCACCCTCAGCAGAGCAACCCGTGCTACCAGAGAGTCCAGGCAATAATACAAGCGTGATTAGCTGCCAGGAAAACAATCGGCAAACAAAGGCAGAACAGCTCTGTAATTTCCCCCCCGACGCCGGCTACAGGTTCTCTCCGTTCATGCCAACCCACGAGGATGTGCTGCAGCCGTACTAATGACTGATTGCACACAGTAAGGAGAGGTATTTACATCCGGAGCCCCATCAGCGCGTGAAGAACACTACAGAACTGTATGAAGCTGTATATTTCTTACCGGTCTAGAACAAAACGTATATTTGTGTTCTTTAAGTAGCAATTTTGATTAAAGGGTGTGAATGGCTTTAATTGTATGATTATAAATGATGCATGCCGAAACAACCCTACACACGCACTCTTATAGGAATATTGAGCGACTTCCACCACAGGTTCTGAGCAACGCACTTGATGCACGTTGCAATAGGAGGCCATAACGGATGATCCGACACCTTTTCAACCGGAGGCACCAATTGAGCATCAAGTATAAAACAATCGACGAGTGAGTGAGTGAGCGAGCGAGCAAGGGAGGGGTCTCGAGTCGTAGAATAACGTGGCCGTGGTCTGGTAACAACATCTAAATGCCGTGCCTTATGGGGCTTAGGAAGATAGAAAGCCAGCCCAAACTTTCCAATTAGTTAAAGTATCTGCATGTGACATTCCAATTACTTCAGCCCCTTCAAAGCATCGGAGATTATAAGCAGGGGGTGCCCGGCGAAACTTTAAACTTGTCTGGATTTGGGGGAAATGCAGCACTAAGATTTTTATATTAAAGCTTACAGTCACCAACAATTTACTCTGCACTAACTGAGTTACTGTGCTGTGGAATTAGCTCGTGGTCGGGGTTTTCTGGGACTGGAACGTGACAACGAGTGTAGGTAACTTTACAGGACTGTCCGGGAGACTGACACGACTGAATTATGGAGCTGCGAACAACTCGATTTTCTATTTAATAATAATAATAATTGTAGAAGAACTATGTATAAACTTTTACGAGCAGCTTTTCTCATGGCTCACACTAAGATTAACAAAAATATAGCTTCTGCCTACAGGTAAACTCAAGCAAAAACTTCCAGAACTTCATAGACACATGTACAGTGGCACAGACACTCGGCACACAAGAGCACATGGCCCAAACTGAGGTCCAAATGGACCGTGTGAGCCACGTGGCCACTGCACTCGCATGAACACATCACGCCTCTCCCTCCGACACCCGTGGGGACCCGTGTCGGAGGGAGAGGCGTGATGTATTCATGCGAGAAAGCATGAACTATCCTTCTATTAATACCACTTCCTTCTCAGCCATGTTGTTAGTCATTTCCTTTACTTTCCACCTTGGTGATCCACAGCAAAACACACCGCCCACGCCCCCCCAAAAAAAGTCCACTCGGTTCTGAGACGAGTTAATAACAGGTGAGCACTGAGAGATACGCAAACAAAATGGCAGCCGCCGCAAAAGCCTCTCATTCGAGGCTATAATTGCGCCTCATCAACCCGAGAAATCATGCAGAAAGAAGAGAGGAGAGGAGAAGAGAGGCCCGGCTCGCTCAGGCATGGCCGCACAACAGAACGTCCACTCCTGCTGTCCACCACACACAACCCGCTCCACACACAGACCCGAGACAAAGGCCCTCAGAGCCGCGGTGCATCACAACAGATCATTGTACACCGAGAGGGACAATAAGGCTCCCAGGCCCCGGCATATATGGACTAATTGTGGGTTATGGAGTTCTGCCTGGAGGGCGTGGGGCCTCCCCGGCGAGAGACCCTCATTGTGCCGGCGCTGCTCTCGGGGGGAGACGGCCGGCCGGACTTCCACACGTTCTGCTCTGCTGTGCAGGCCGGGCTGGCAGCCAGACAGGTATTTTAAGTGCTAAACCCCCCCCATGCAATTAGATCAGCTGAACAGACCACTCTTTAACTTTTTCTTATTTGTAATGCAACATATGTAGTCGGTAGACCAATGTAAATAAACCTTGAGCACCGAGATTGTGTTGATTTTGGTAACTCAGAGGTTTACACACACCCACATATATATTTATATATTCTTTTACACATTTGATATAAGTTCGTATCCTGCATTTTCAAGACAATTAACTTTTCCAAAAAGCCAGAAACAAAACAAACAAACACAAAAACTCTGAGAGGTAACCATTAGTGCCTGTTTGCACTGTACTTTCAAAAAGTCCACTGGCTTGTCTTGCATTCTTATTTGAACTCGGTATTCAATCCATTAAGTTTCTAGCCTAGATAAGAATGAATCGACCGGTGATATTTCCTTACTTCACCCCCACACCCCTGGATAAAGTGACTGTATGACAATGCTTTGCAGTCACACAACACGGTTTAGGTAAAGTCTCCCCTCTCCGTCTTTACCGGCTCCATCAATACTCTCTGCTCCACGGACCGGCTGGCATGATCCACTGTACTTCCCCCTAATTAGAAAGTCACATGGCACAAACCTGTGCGTTTCACATTGTAAGCACTGTCACATGTTCAAGACGTAGAAGTGTTTAGTACAATGTGAGGGAAGGGCTTTATCCATGTTTCAACACATCAAACACCTTTTAAAACTATTGCTTTGACAACTTTCCTCGAGCAGTTTTGCTCCGCGGTGTTTGAAGTGACTTGTGCCGTGCACTAATAACCAACGGTGCCCTGACCGCAGCTCGCTAATACCCATCATTAAATAATTATTTAATGTTCGTGTAAAAACATGTCTCGTATGTTTATACAAGCAGACTGTTTGCTTTATATCAGCATAAAATAATACTTCATAATCCAACCCAATTCAAAAATACAAAGTCTGATTGCATAGATAAATACACACACACAGTCACAGATATGTATATATATTGTACACAACATTACAGACTGACAGGGGTCTTATCTTTTTAACATTCTCAGTTATTCAAATTGTTGTAACATATTAAAGTATTAAATAGTCAAACTTTGATTGCTTAATAGCCATGGCATCAAGATACAGAAGTTTTCCCCCCTAAATAAAGTATTTTCTGTGCACAGCTGATATTGAACGTTATTTAAAACCACGTCCCGTAAGAAACACGCCATTGACATCTGCCCCCTGCGGAGATCGAGTAGGAACGGCGAAGAGCATCTTTTTTGCAGAAACAAACATGCTATTATCAATGAATGAGCGGAGCGGGCTGCGAGATTACTCATCACACAACTGATATTTATTGGGAAAACACGCAACTGTGTTTGCACAATCTCGGAGCAGAGAGTAAATGGCACGAATGGATTTTATTCAATGTACAGCTCACAGAGGTGTTCCCGTCTTTGCACAGAAATCAAGGTAATCAAGGCCCTTAATAAGGACTGAAGTAAAACTTGTGAATTAAGATATATATGTATAATCTAAATCTTAAGAGAATTAAATAAACCCGCAGGCGTCGGGAGCGCGGGTATTTCCAGGACCGCGGCGGGGAATCTTGTATTAACAGCCACAGTGGTAATTAAATTATTTGTTACTTTGTCTGCATGTTCTAATGTTTCGCTGATACTCTGTCAGGGCTCTTTGTGCGGATCGCAGCTAATCAAAGGTAATCAATTTTCGGCACTGAAGAAATCTGTGAATGATTACACATTCATCAGATCATTTAGTGAAGTGCGCAGAAAGTGCAATGCAATTAATCATGCAGCATGTGGAAGAATTGCCATCCTAGTATTCCACAGTTATAATTAATCTCACCATCTTGCTGTGAATTTTGAGTACTTTTCTTTGGACGGCACGGCACCAGTCACAGCTCCGCGTTACGTATTTGCAAAGCAAGTGCGACTGCGTGACACGCGAGTTCAACTCCTTGCGTCCGGACAGCGCAGACACAGCAGAGTGGTCCCTGACGGGCCGGCTTCAGTCACGTACCGTCCCCAGATAACACCCACACAGGAGATAAAATGGGGGAAAAGCAGAGCTAGAAGAATGACTAATCTGTATTCAAGAAAGGATGTGAAAATCATGACATTTGACAGGGGTGTCAATGCCAAGTCACGTCAACTCTCAACAGCTCTCTCCCCTCTCCCCTCTCTTTCGCCACCCGGTGGCGAGATGTTTCAGCACCAATGCAACTCTTCCAAGCACTTATGCATTATGATTCAAAACCACAGAATGCATACAGAGCGCAGATATGAGTGGACATCACTCCCCAAAAGAGAAACTGGGGAAATATTACATAAGAACATAAGAAAGTTTGCAAACGAGAGGAGGCCATTTGACCCATCGTGCTCGTCTGGTGTCCATTAATATCTAAGTGATCCAATTACCTTTGTAAAATGCTTCCACATTGTGTGGATGAGATCAGTCCCCTGGTCCTTGACCCCGCGCCCCTTACTGGCACAGGCGCCAAGTGAGCTTCGCCCCGGGAATTGATTCACCAGGACACCGTCCACAGAGGGCAGCATCTCTCATCAAGGAGGTCCCTGTGTTGACACTGCCCTTCAGTCCCGCTGTAGGAGCAGCCCTGGTCTGTGTCCTGAGTGAACTAAAATATCCAATGTGGTTCTTAATGGCCGGGTGAGTGATGGCATTACTTCCTTTGAAGTGAGCCTTGCGTGTGTCACAGTGAGCATCTGATATTTCTGGCTCTCATGACTAAGCCTGGTTGGGGGGGTACCATCAGAGCTTTACAAAATACTAACAAATTCACCCCAATCTAGTGCCTCACACTTCTGTACTCATAGTGCGGTCCTCACGTGTAGCTGTGTGTGAAGCTCTTCAGACGGCGAGAACGCCGTGGGTTAAATAAGTAAATCTGAAATAAGGAAGCGCGATGTATTGTCCACACCAGCTCTGACCTCATGGGTCCAGCGCCGGCCCGAACCCTGCGGAGTCGGGCTCAGATCATGGAAACCCGCAGGTACAGCTTCAAAGGGAGGACGGGATCTGTGGGTCAGACGCTGATGAAAAGCCCTGGCCGTGGCGTTATTTAAGCCCCGTCTCCCCTGTGGGAACCCGACGGCACACAATCCCCCGACAGCGCGACTCATTACTGCTGAATGAGGAAGGGAAGCCCTATCGGTCCTGGAATGCCTCGGCTGGGCAGGTAGAAGCCCAGGCCTTTATCCACCCCAGCACAATACCGCGCGGCGGCCCTTTCACTGAGACTGCAGGTGTTGCTTCCCAAAGTCTCCCTCCTGCGTTACTCGCCTCGAATAATAAGGGAATTTCAACACAAGTGGAAACAATGGGGGACGCAATTTGGCAGCGTCCTCCTCCGTGGTCTCCTGTGAACCAGAACCAAACCGTGATGAACGGCCAGGGGTGTCCAGTCCAGTCTGCTTGACACACGCGGTCCTGAGCGCCGGGTGAGATCTGAGCCTCATCTCCCTCACAGACCAAGGATTCATATCTGTGACAGGAAACTACTGTCTATGTTGATACTTTGATTCCTTGTGGATGTCATAAATAAATACTACACGTGTTCTATTTTTTGCCCACTTGATTCCACTGATGCCTCCTCTGCCGTGTGTTCGGGGGGTTTTGTGTTTTGTTATCTGTTGGCGTTTGCTGACACCCTACAGCCGAACGCACCCCTCCGAGGCCTTGTGAATCTCGGTGGCAGAACCCCACACCCTCCCAATTGCTGACTAATGCCTTTTGTCTGTGGAAACCACATTAGCATGTTAATATCACACTTGCGCCTCATTTTCTCTCTGAATTAAAGAAACATTACACATAAAAATGCAGGCGAAGGAACATATCAATAATTATTACTGTCACAACATATTTTGAAATATTCCTCTGTACGCACCAGAGAGAACAAACGCTGGCACAGTGTCTCGGGAACGGGGAGATGGGCTCCGGGGTTTTGTGTTGCCAAACAGATGACACGTCTGAGACAGAGGGCTAAGAATCCCAGAGATATTCTCCTTTGCATACCAACATAAGAACAATTATTATTATAATCATCACATTAAGGATGAAAAATTAAAATTACATGCAAAGAAAAAATAAATTAATGTCCACACTGATGATCCTAAACACACAGGCAGTCCTGATCCACGGCACGGGATCCAGATTTGCCCTCTGCTGAGCTCGGACTCGACTTATTTCGGTTGTCCACATTTCAATGTACCATCTATTCAGCTGATAATCTCTTGCCACTGTGATTAACGATCAATCACAAATGGAAGCTGCATTTCTCACTCTACAGATGCCTTGAAACTGTAGAAGCATCGCATGACAAGAAACGGCACTGAACTTCTTGGTGGCCGGACCTGCGAAAGGAACAGAAATGCATCCCTGCAAACTTCCAGGATGCTGTCTTTCCACATGTCAGCGTCAGTTTTAATTTCAATCCTGGAAGGGTTTCACAGACGACAACTACAACAAAAATCTAAATAAAACAAAAGCACTATTCAACAGTGTAAGAATAATTGACTTCTGTGCTGACAATGATTTGTTTGTTCTCATATCTCTATTTCCTTGGGATTGTACATGTTGTAAACACAAGACATATATGTAGGCATATGAAGGGCAGAATTTCTTTATTCTTTGTATTTTGTCCCACACCAGTACCGGGCGCATCATCACGACCTGCCGCTGGTTGCACCGGGGCCGGGCTCTCGCCTTGCCAACGCACGGCTGCCGTCCAGCTGAGAGCCGGATCATGCCAGCCAGCCCGGGGGCAGGAGTGGGGGAGGGGCGATAAGGGCGGGGCATTCTCTCTCAAATCCCTGACAGGCTGGGGGGGGCAGACTCGCTCGACCAGCGCCAGGGCACCGGGCCAAGGGCACAGCAGCCCCCTGACTGCTCTCTGTTTTACACCAAACACGAAACCACAATAGACACACAGCCGGCGACGATGGGTTGAATACGTGGTGGCCGGCCGGCTGGGCAGACATGTTTAGGAAGTCCAATGCTTCCTGAAAGTTATTTATTTAATTCATTCATAACAGTTTTTGATTGGCTTGATTTATTTAACCTTTGTATTTATGTGTGTGAGTGTGTGTGTGTGTGTTTGTGCGTGTGTAATATTTAATGAACAACACGGTTTCAAATGAAAGATTGTGACTATTAATGAGTTTACATTTATAATACATAAATACAGACATATAGTCACAGGCAATAGTGCTGTCATTCATTTTAAACTATTATTCACTGAAGTATTGAATTTACTGTTATCTATTAAAATACTACTTTATTAGTATTAATTAATCATTATATATTTTAATTGTTAATTGAACACCGATTCATCATTAGGATTAAGTGCCAGAGATTCCAGGTGAATTGAGCTCAGAGTTACGATATTTTGTGTGCAACTCAATGACAGAAATGCAATGTTTTATTCATGGCTGGAAAATACATTTATTGTGCTTCTGTTTCAAACGAAAGCTGTGCCTCCAAAGTCAGTAATCAATATGAAATCGGTGATCGTAGGAACAGCTGCTGCCAAAGGCACTTTTACACCCCTCTGAAACGGTGGACCGTGTTTAAAGATGGCCTCTGTGATGTTCTGCTCTTGAGTCCGGTCGTTAGCGGTTAAGCATGGACGAGGGGAGGTTCTTTTGTGAGACGCAGCGATATTAAGTCGGGGACACCTCACTTAATTCCCAGATTGACAGATGGATGTCACATTAGATGGCAATGATAAGTGAGTCAGCAGCCTGAAGAATAACTTCCTCTTGACAGTGCTCTGACCTCTGACCTCCGACCCGACTCCTGTTAGCTTTAATCACACAGGGGGCGATTGTCGCGGGCGCAGCACAAAGGGGACACAGATCGCTCTCGCCAGACCTGCCCGGAGTGGCTACAGATTTATTGTGTACGATGACCACAGCCTAATTGCTCCAGAGAAGGGTCTCGGGCTTCGGTGACCTTGCAAGACAGCAGGTGATTCCCCTGGGAGCAGATAAAGTGGTATAAAAACTTCCATCCTAGCTCATTCTGTTCGTTTCCAACTCGCAGGAACCACGCTTGGCCCCCAATAAGAACCTGTATTAATTTCAATAATTAAAAAACTACTCTGTCAGGCTTTCAGAAAGACATTCAACAAATAAATAAATAACATCTTCTCCAGTTGAGATGCCATCATAAGTGTCAGAACATGGTGTTTTTAATTCCCTGGCACATTCCTGGACACCAGAGGCATTTACAGCTCCTTTAAACGACCCGGAGAAGATTCAGTCAGAGAGGAACATTGCGTTGTCTTTGAACTGGGTGACAATCGAAGTGTGCAGATCGAGGCGCAGGGGTTAACGGTACAGCGGGCGCTTGATGAAAAGCAGGAACTCTTAAGCGAGCGATAGGAAGTCTAACAAATCTAGAAGGAAGAAAGAAAAAACTTGCTTGAAAGAGTGCCTCGTTCAGATAATGGCTTTTTGTGGTTTTCAAGTAGTAGTTAATTCAATTTGTTTTTTAAAAAGCCTTCCAAATTGATAGCAAACAATGTTGAAACTGCCTGGGGAAAAAAAAATCTTTAATTCTTTAAACACTGGGGATAATTAATTTAAAAAAAGAATAATAAATAATGGCTGCTTACCACAGGGTGAAATAAATAAATATAATAACTGCGGGTCCCGTGGCAGTCGAGGAAGGGTGAATTAATAAGCAACAGTGCTTTCTGCGGCGCGGCATAGAGTAACAGCATGATTACAGTATGCTATCAAGAAAATTAGTTGTTTCGTTTGTGCATATCCCCAGCAAGCTGAAGCAACATAATAACCTGCCTTTGTTTTAAAAAATGCTTCATTATGTAAAGACAAGCTCAAGATTTCAAACACCTGCTACCGCAAAATAACATTCAATTATTGCACTTGTTTAGGATCATCCAAATATTTTGTCCACTTAGCCCGAACAAAAACAGCACTAAACGGATTACGCCGGAGGAGTCGGGTTTCCATTCACAAACTGCGATGCCTGAAGACGTCACACGCGGCGAAAATTACTCAAAATTCCTGAGAGGTCAGGGCCGGGGTCGGGGGTCTTGCCCCATGGTCATTATTCATCCACAGCATACTTTGATAAGTTATATGACTCTACCTTTGCACACGGGAGCCGCGGAAAATTGCCGCCACAGCGAGCGCGGATTGTGTTCCCGCTCGAAAGGATCTGTGCGGGACGCGTATTTGCTGGAAACATAGTTTGCTTTGTTTCAATCAGGCTTGTTTGCATTTGAGATCGGCGTAAACAAGCGCCACAGAAACAAACAACAACAACAACAACAGACCGTCGCGCCTCACGCTAGGAGCTGCGCATTTGCAATCACGCACCTGGCGACAACCTCTTCCCGGGCTTCGCGACACACTGTGCGATCATCAGGTAACGCCGGCGCATAGGGAGGCTTCCGACTCGTTACGGCACACAATAAGGACAAACCCGCCGGAGTAATTAACGACTACCTATTTGTCCGCGAGGTGCATTCATTACGGACCTGCCTGCGTCAAAGCAAATCTGTGCAGGAAAAGAAATTAAAAAAACATCTTTGTTCGGGAAGTTCCCCTCGGGTTTTGGGCAGAGATTGTGGCTGCTTGTCCATTGTGGCGCTGACAGGCAGTTGACATGTCTCATAGACAGAAACGAGCAGCGGGACAAGGGGAGGTGACACACAGAGGAAAGGGAGCCATTCATTCCTGCGCAAAGAAAAGGTGTTTCTTAGCAGGGGGAAAACCTGTGTGCCGAGCAGAGCCGGGTCCCGGGGGTGGAAGGTCACACCGGCGGGGTCAGCACTATTTGCTGTCGATCTCCGTCCCTTAATGACATCTCAATCGGGCTGCCTAGCGGAGTCCATGGGCAGTGCTGGCAGAACGCTGGATTCGGGAGGCTTTTATTGTTATTTACTCAGAAAGCTTGCGGATTTTGCAAATGTTGCCATGTGCGCTTTGAGTGACAGTGCAGTTGTGCGGCGGAGAAAGGGGACAGTGCGATGGGAACTCCACTTTAGATCTCAATTACCTCCTCCACTCCAATCAGCTTGGTGGAGCTTTAATGAAGTGCAATTCTCTGTCCTTTCCCTCGCACTTCTATCTCCAGAATAAGCTTCACACTGGAGTTTGACAGCAGTACAATCAGTTTGCCATTCATCGCTGGCCCTGTTTTAACCTCCCTGAAAAAGGGCTTCATGTACGTGGCAGTAATGGCAATTAGGCAGAAAAGAAATATTAGACACAGACAAAGACTCTGGTATTTCAGCAATACAGGTGTTTTTTTAAGTCCTTGAGAGAATAATAAAAAATAAAAAAAAGTAGTGAGCGTAGTTCACTTTCTCCTGCCCACCCTCTTCGCTGACAGTCCAACGGTCACCGGCTCGTTTAATTAGAAAGCTGGAGAGCCTAATGTTATCCCGAACGACTGGGAACGCACACTTAACCGAGAACAACGCGCTTCTCTCCGCACTTCCTGTGGCTCACGCAACAATAACCAAAAGCCATTTCTGTACTAATAGGACTAAATGTGCATATCAATCATAATACACACATATATACGCAACTCCGTGAAAGCTAATACGGTCGTAGGCAGCACAAAAGAATGTCATTAGCGCGGGGTCGGAAAAAGTTTGTATTGTTATTATTATTATCACTGCTGTTTCAACGAAAGTTCTCCAAGATTGGAAAACTAGTTCAGATCCCCAACTTTCAAATTAAATATATATATATATATATATATATATATATATATGTGTGTTTCTTTCTGTTGTTGTTGTCGAGGGCTTTCTATTTTCTCCATAGCCATCTTGTTCCTGATCAGAAAGTGACAAATCACAATGGGCCACTTCCAGATTGCGCAGGAACATGTGGTGCTGGTTTAAGTATTTGTTTAAAAGAACGGAGGTATGAAAAAACAGATGCAGCAATTAGGCGGCCATTGCGGCTCATTGCGGCTCATTGGGGCCGTGACAGGAGTGGGTGACAGTGGCTTTCACCCCGCGCGCCCCCCCCGTCTCACTGTGATTCCTCTAACAATCCCTGTCAGAAACACCCTTTGAGAAATGGCTGCACCAGACAATGGCTCTTCACCCCGCTTTTGCGCTCTAAGTAGCGGCGCAGAATGAGGGAAGGGGCTGAAAACATGGCGTAATCTGAGAAAGACGGGCAGGCATTGTGGCTAGTGTGAAAACCAGAAGGACCCCTTTCAGGGACATGACTGAAAGTGCTATGAAGACCTTTAGTCCTTTGCTCTCTCTGAATCACCAATTAGACAAACATTAACATCAATTAAGCTTTTATACGACACAGGTTCCATATAATTACCTTAATGGGTTGACGCTTTCTTTAGCAGCAATTTCTTAAACAAACTTCATCTTTTGTGCAACAGGCTAAGAAAATGTTCAGCGGGGAGTATTTGCTTTTGTCAGGCTTTCTAAAGAGACAGCTGAATTGTTCTATTTAACAACAAACACCTTCAGTGCGGACCCTCACCCCAGCCCTGTTCCCACCACATCTGACTGCTAGGCTCCAAGCTTATTAACCGGCGGAGACAAAAAAAATCTGACCGGCCGGGGGAGTGCAGACACATGCAGAGAGGGCTGCACACAAAGAGCCAGCGAGTCTGGCACTGGTTTGCAAGCAGAGCCCAGGAGAAAGCCCCCCGATTGAATTAGCTCTCTATTTAGCGTCCAAAGAGCCAGATCCGTCCTCGCCAAAGAAACAAAGGACAAGAATTAGAAAAACAGGATCTTGATCATAAAACAAGGCAAATCCCTCTTAATTTATTGTAAAGGACCCGGCTCTAATTAAGCGCAGGCTGCTCTCGCTCTTCCTGTTCCTGTCGCACCACTTTTCTCTCGGCATCTGTAGGTTTATTCCCCCCTTTCACTCACACGCATTGACAGGGTTTTGAAGTTAACAAACACACTTTTAATTCATTTTTTTTCTCCACCTACGAATCTCTGAATGCTTTCAATCGCTTTTTTGTCAACGCAAGCAAATTATTTCCTTTCAGATGTATTTTGCTTGGCTAGACGCTGCCTGGTGTTATTTACCAGGCGATCAATGATTGAGAGATTTTCTGCGCCACACTCTGCCGCTGTTAGGCCGTCGAAATCGGGGTTGGCATTTCTTTACTTAGTTTGTTTGTGTGTTTGTTTCTTTACAGATCCCCAAATCCACATTTAAAGTGCATCCCGATCCAGTGAACCCTAATGTATTTTAGATCAATTCCCACTTCTCAAAGGCTGGGTAATTTCCTGAACTCAACCGTGGGGACAAAGCAGTGTCTTCAGAGGTCAACAGGGACAGAAAATGACAAGGACAGACACGAACACTTCTGTTTCTGTGCCCTTGTCTCAAACAGCCACGTATTTATAGTATGAAAATAAACACAGAAGTAAATAATGTACAGTTTCATGAAGTGTAAGTATATAGTAGGTGTCTTTATATTTTTATAACACACACACACACACAGACTGGAGGCGAATGAAACTGAGAGGCCCATCCGACTCTGTCCACTGAGCACAGACGCCTCTAGAGGGCAATGGTTATTCAGGATTGCCTCCATCTGTCAGGAGTTCAAAAGCCCCAGGCCACCGCCGCGCGCTTTCACCACTTCATCACGCCCAACACCAGTGGTCTGTCTTCAGCTAATCAACCACATCCTCGCCAGCAATATTTATCTACAGAGTCCCTGAAATAGTTTAAAGCATGGTTTGGAGGGGGTCGGCCGGTGGGAGACCACAGTCACACTCACTGGCCTGTCGGGTTTTTACACAGAATCCCTTCGTTTAGATGGACTCGGTTCTGTCCACTTAAAATATAAACAATCCACTAAAAACCCTCTGCAATGATCAGGCTATTAAACAGGTCGACGCACCCCTTCTTTGTCAAAGTAAAATGATGTCCCGGCGCTATAGAAACTTTTTATTTAATTATTTGTAAGTGCTGAGAGTTCTCCCCCTGAAATCCTGTCTTTGGGAGTTTGCTGGCAAGGTTTGCAAAACTGTTCAAAACTGTTGACACAAAGACGAAGTAAAAATAAATAGTGAAAAAAAAATCCTTTGGCTTAGAAACACTACACTGACAAATGGTTTGTGTGCCCTGCCGTCCCCGACACTAACCACTGGAGTATTAAAAACACGCAGCAGCAGAAAACACAGACTTCTACTAAGAAAATAATACTGCTGCAATTTAATTCAAAGAAAATAAACTCTTACACTTATATACTCCATATAAATACAACACTGTTTAGTTTAATTCTATTTACTTATGTATCTATTTAGCCAATTAGCTTAGGTTGGCCTAAAATAAAGTCTGGGCAAGTCTTGATAGTCTTTATTAATAGAAGAATAAGAAACGAGGAGACGGAGAGAAAGGGGAGACACAGTGTGGTGGGGCTCATCTGCAGGCAGAGACGGTGCAGAGAGAAGGGACTCGCAGGCTGCGTCGGCTCCTATAACACAGCCTTCGTACCCGTCACTCGGACACAGAGTTTACCCCATTAAAAAACATGAAACGCAGAAAGTTTCTCGGTGAAGAAACATCACGCTGTCAGTCTGCGAGATCGCCTGCATTGCACATGCGTGTGCCTTTATTCACACAGACTGTGGACATAGATGTCTCCTACTCATCGCTGAATTAACCGTACAATACAGATTTCACATCTGACACGAAAGCGTACTGACAGATGGGTTTGGGAGAGGTTTGTGCGCCTCTGGCCCACAGATAAAGAAGCAGGTGAAATAACATTCCTTCACTGCAAAATCCCAAACCCACGCAGCTGCAGCACACTTTTACTTTAAAACAATTACAGATTAGGACAAATTATCATTAAAGAGCTGCGGAGGGTGACCCTGGGAGCTGATTACTTTTATAGTTGCCGAGGATTTGTTGGGAGTGTTTGGTTGTGTGCGACGCTCGGCTACAGCGCCGACTACAACAACAATACACAAAGTCCTAATCTTCCTCCGAGCCATTCGGCACTAAACAAACAATACTTCCAACACTTTGAGACAGCGCTGCTAAACAAACAAGCAACAGGCACACAAACCGACATCCATTTCAAGAGCGGCCGTCTTTTCTGGGCACTTAAGTGTTGAAAGCTAGATCTCGGCCTGGTGTCTTTTTTTTTTTCTTGCTTTCTCTGCCAAAGATTATCAGACACGAGTAAAATGTGAAATCTGTGGTGCAGGAATGCGATACTCTTCTCTCTCGCTAAGTCACAAAGAAGAAGCACTTTATAACCTGTCAGCAGGACGGCCGGGCCGAGAGCAGGTCAGAGGAGCCCTGATGTATTAATCCGTGTGGCTGGGAGACCGAGCTGCTGTTTATACCGTCGGAAATGATGTGCATTGATCTGAAATTGTTACAAAAACATTAAATCAATCACACAATTTAATGTTTTTCAGAAATAGTTATTATTGTTCACATGATACGGCTCTATTCTCCTGTGTAAACGCCGTCGTAATTGTGCCCGAAGCCGAACGGCAGGCGCTATCCGTGTCTCTGAACAGACTGCTCCGTACCCATCAGTCAGAGAAACACACTTTCTAACAGCAATGAGACACAAATCTTCACAAAGCTGCTGCTGCTTCTTATTATTAATGCTTTTATGTGTTTTTTAATGCAAGAAGATGATTTTTCCCACGTTTCCTTGTATGGCACCAAATAAATCACATGATCGAAAAATCACTGAAAACTTCAGATGAATTATTCCTGGTGCCAAACACAGTATTTCATTTTGGGGGAAAAACTAAAATGCTTGTATTGAGCATGCCTTTCTTTACATACATACATAAAAAGAAAGAATGAAAGCAAGACTTGTCACCATACAATTATAACCCGGAGCAAAATGCACGATACAAAACAGGCAAAAAAAGAAAATGAAGAAATGGAGTCCATCAATGTCTTTCATCCTCCACTCAAACAAAAATATTAATAATGAATGAATGTGTACACATTGAGAGGACAATATTAATACAATATATTTTGTAATATTTCTAAAAATGTAAACAATTCATAATCTTACAAGCACTGACGGTTAAAATAAATGCCTGGTTTTTAAGAAGCAGGTCCTAACAATGCCTTTTAAACCACATTGAACGCAGACCATTATTTTTAATTCTATACTGAGATGTTCGGAATATCTGTACTGAAGTGGATTTAATTGAAAACTATTAGTTCTATCTCAACAATCGTCACTTAGTGCCCATCAAGTCCGCTACACCGAGCGCAGTATTCTGCGGTAAACCCAGCCTGCACTCTGCCGCAGCCAGGTCGCAGTGAGGCTCAGGCTCCAGGAGCAGAGCGCCGTACGGCCGCCGGTGCAGACGTTCGTCCCTGTGTGTCTGGGCTGAGTGTTGCCATAGTGATCGTATTGCTGCCGCCGAGATGCTCGACTCTGTGCCGGCGCAAGGAAAAGTTGTCCGCTATTAAACAGGCCATCTCACCCAGACATGGTAAATACCAGGATATGGCCTGCAAAAAATACACAAAAACACTTGCTGGGATATATCTGGATGCTTGATTTAGCATGCTACATATAAGACCACGTAGAAACGAAGACACGCATGACGCAGGTCTCTAAACAACTGATCTCTCTCGGCCAGGTCAGGGGGCACAAGTGTGTCGGGAGTCCAGGCCCGAGACCCGGCACCGGGGGGGGGGGGGGAGGGTCTGTCGACGCCGCCTGCGCCGGTCGGCACATGTAATTACCGCACTGCGAATACCCTGCGGTTTATTAGTCGCTCTGCTAAATGGAGCCGGGGTATGTGGTGTTCTCCATTCATCGCGCTCGGAAGCATCACACACAGCGTCTTATATGTTTCCTCTCCACCTCGGCGCTCTCAGCACGACAGTGGGGGAGTTGGTGTTTTTCACACACCCGGCTCCGCAGCGAGGGCTCCGCGCGGCACTCGCTATCAGCTCATGCAGTTGTGCAATAATAGAGGCGTGATACCCAGCACAGAGACGGCCACAAAGGATCTCACAATGCTGTCCCTTTTAAAAGCCCCATTCCCCGTCCGTCCCCGGCTCTTAATTCCTAATGCTCTCGACCGACGTCTCGCTGTGATTCCATCTGAAAAAACTGGTTGTTTGAGGGTTATTCTGATTATTATTGGGGTCAAACTTGTAAACACACATGCTATTTATTTTACTTCTGCGTTTCAGTCGTTCCCGTTCTGCCACTTCAGGAAAACCCAGACACATTCAATCACACGGAAATATATGAACACGGGAAAGAGAAGCCGGTCCCTCGGCATCCCTGTGTTTTTAAACATCACAGGCTACAAACATTGAACACAGTGTTAAATTGACCCTTCCTTTCTTACAGGATGAAAAGAAAACCCCTCAAAGGTTCAAAACAATTCAAAGAAACATGTTAAATGCTTGTGTTAACTCTTAGATCGGCACTCTGAAAGACTGGTGTTGTTTTCCTCAATGGAAAACCTTTTATGAATATGGGTCTTAAGTCTTAATAAGCTGATAGTTTTCCTATAAATATCATAGTGATTTATATAATTCACCCTTAATTCCTGAAACAATTTTGTAAACGAGTGATGTTTGCCTTAAAAAAAACAAATCAGAATCTAAATATGTGACATAAATAAACAGTTCTGACCTTCAAATGTTTACTTCAGTGCTACACTGGGCATTTACATTTTAAACAAACACTATTTTTTAAATTGCAGTTATAAATATAAATATTACTATATTCGTGTTTTGTTAACTTCTAAAAAATACATTTAATGTAAACTTGTCACACAACTCATTTTAAATTAATATATTATCATGCAAGGCAAAATGTCTGATACGTAATTAATGTTGCGTACCAAGAATACACAAAGCAACAGCATCTTTAAATTATCTTTAGAGAATTTAGTCGTCATACTTTTGGTATTTTTTGCTGTATTTCATACCCATCACAATGTAGTTTTTTAAATTAATTAATTCCATATAATTTTGGTTTAATTACATTTGTAAAAACACTAATTAAAATATAATGTATATGAATATTGTTTTAATCCAGTAGTGTTTCAAAGAAAATCCTTCGGTACAAAATAAATAGTGTGTAAAAGGTTAAATCCCAAATAGATTGAAAAATATCCAAATAAGGAGGATGTGATTTGTGTAAATATCAGAAAACCTCCATCTCGAGGAGTGGCGATCCTCTCACTTCTGTACCAGATCTCTTGTGTTTCCACTTCAGAACAACGCGTTTCAAAAATTCACAATATGGTAAATACAAAAATAAAAATGAAATAAAACCACTTTGTGCCATACAAACAGGCAGAGACTGTGGAGATCTCCAAATGTTTTAGAGGAAAACAAAGATACGCCAAAGGAATTGGCGGTTTGTTAAAATCTCACTAATCTGTGATATTCTTTCAATAGATTATTTATCTTGAACACAACATACATCTATTTATTAATATTTCTTTCTTTCAACCTATATCAGTGAGATACTGAATTAAATATTATTTAATAATAATAATAATAATAATAATAATAATAATAATAATAATAATAATAATAATAAAAATGACTGTGAAATCTGTGAATGGGTCTTAGTGCTGATGTCTCATATTTTCTCTTTAACGTCCAAATGTGGTGCCACACTTCCCTCACACTCCTCCACAGTAATGTCTGTCTATTGGTCTGTCAATCTGGACCCACACAAAATACAGATTCATAATAATATTATTATTATGATTATGATTATTATTATAATTATAAAAAAAAAACAGGCCGATAAAGCTATAAATACACAACTTATTGAATCTAATTTCCACTGAAGTCGCCCTCAAACCCTCCAGAGAAGCCAGACTGCTCCCCCCAGTGAAGCAGCACCTCAGACAGATGTCACGGGCCGGGCCGGGGCGCTGGCGGAGCTGGGAGGCCTGGAGCAGCAGAGACGCTCCGGGAATTTTAGCACTTTGGTTTGATGTCTTTAGTGCCCAGAGCTGGGTGGCTGCATGCGTGACAAAGACCCGACAATAGACGGGCCAATTAAAACCATCCTGCACGTTCATATTTAACAAGTTTATCACCCATTCTCCAGAAACACACACACACACTCATACAGCAAAAAACACACACACAACTAAAATAAAATCACCCACCAATTATGCACTTATCCCCACATTTCTGTAAGAAATAACACCCCAGGCTCACAAAACACACAACAGCACGCGGGGCATTTTTAAGTGGAACGTGATGATTGAATATCTTGAGACGTTACTGGAAGGTTAAGCAAACAATTAGTTTCAAAACATGGCTGCGCGGCGCAGGGGGATTCTGAAAAGCTAATGCTTAATGTTCGTAACCCTGAGAAAAAATAAACCTTGATACATCACCTCGGAGAGCAGCTGGATCCTTCCAGACTGTCCAACATTAACACGCTCTCGAATGTCCTTAGTAAAATAAATGCTGAATGAATTTATTAAACTGGTTACATGTGGGACACGGTACTGTGGACCCAAAGCCTTTCCTTCGCCATATGTTTTAAAAAAGCTTTTCAACAGGCCTGAGCGTCTCTCTCGATTGTGTTCCGGTCTCCTGTCTGGAGGGGTTGAGTGAAGATTACAATATTTTGAAAATTAAAGTGATTTTTTTTTAAAACAAACCGTTCATTTCAATGTTTTGGTTTTGTTTTGTATTCATTGTTACCACACACACACACACACACACACACACACACACACACACACATATATATACATATATATACATGCAAGAATTGGAAAACAACAATGCCATATTTCTTCACAATAAAGGAGACAGAGATCTGAAGAACTACAGGCCCATTAATCTACTTCCCATCTTATACAAAGTATTTATAAAGATATTAACACATTGCCTTCAAGACACCCTGGACTTCGCCCAACCGAGAGAACGAGCCGGATTTACGAGTGGATTGAACACGATGGATCATATACAAGTTGTCAGAGAAGTATTGGAAAGATGCACAGATGATGAGCTTCCTCTGTGCCGGGCGTTGTTCAGTACGAGAAATAGATTTGATTAAATATATACAAATTCAGCCATCAGAGCCCTGAGAAATCAAAACATCGAGGAAACCTGTTTAACTCGTATTAAATATGTCTTCTACAATACGACATCAACAGTTCGAAAGAAGAGTAAAAGTGGGCTTTAAAAGTGCATTTGGAAGAAACCGCACGCACCCATTTACCTGGACAGAAAGCTGGTCACAATGCAAAAAGGGGCAGGGAGAGATGTCTGCTAGGAGTAACGAGGAGAACAAAACAAGACATGTGACATCACTGAAAGAGTGAAAATGTTAAAATGGTGCTGGGCCAGACACACTGCGAAAAGAACAGATCAAAGATGGACAAAGGCTATCGATTGGATACCAAGAGATCTAGACCTAGAAAAACCACATAGAAGATGGGAAGATTAAATCGTTAACTCTGCAGGCATGATGTGGAAAAGAGAAGCTGTAGATCGAAGCCTGTGGAAACATCTTGAGGAGCCTCCATCCAGCACTAGATCAAAATTATCTGATGGTGATGGTGATGATACAGACATGTTTTAAGGTATTAAAACTTCCAAGCAGGTTATGCCTATTTCAACCACAACAACCAAGTCTACCAGCTTCAGAAAACCACGTCAAAGAGGAGCTTTAAGGAACTCCACTCAGGATTGAGACAATAAAAATAAGATTTAAAAAGCGTGAAACGCCAACGTCTTTCTCTCGCCTGCCCTCGGACCACTGAATCACAGGCCCACCCCAGCAGCCGAGCCAGCGAGGGACAGCACACCGTCTGGCAGCGTGAGACATACAGACGGTGAAGACGTTGGCATGAGCAGAGCTGTTCGGCTGGAAATCTCACTGAAGCCCGACATGCAAGAGACGGGGACTTAGTGTGCAGGTTAGCAATGACGGGATGCTGGGAAAGTCGCTCTATCCTGCCCTGCTGTAAGACTGCGTCTTCTTTAACACCAACACCCACTGAGAAACTCTGCGATCGGATCAATATTATGAATTTTCTGTTCTTGGATGTTAAACATACAGATTTACTGGCTGTCCGAACGGGCATTATAGCTCAGTAGTGACTTCCAGTGACACGACAGCAGAGCTACATGAACAAAGCACTTCACAAACTAAAATCGCTCCAGACCCAGGAGATCAGATGAAAAGCACGTGTTCAAGGCGCTGGAATCCTCACAGAAATCACAATAAAAAAAACAAAACAAAAAATTGGCTTTAGTACATTTTTGGAAAAGAAAAATAGTCAAATGGATTCAAACTCAGATTTCCCGTTCAATGGGAAAATATTTAATCAGCGCTGAACAAATCCCAAGTTCTGGTATCTTGCAGAGTTCACCAATTCACACATCCCATTGTTTATTCCTTAACTAATGGTGCTTTTCTCCCATTTGGAAAGCAAGCGAGTGTAACTTACCACCCGAAGGGAGGTGATCTGTTTCAAACTGTACCTATCGATATCACTTCCCTGGCATGTGGCGCAGCACAGATGGTTTAGTATTTACTTTTCTGCCAAGCAGATGGACCTGCGATGTACTTCAATGATCACAACAATGTGTAAACCCAAATACAATCGCAAAAAAGCTCTGGAAAACTTGAAAATCACTAGTATTATTGGCCGCGCTCCAGACTTTGCGCGTTCGGATCACAGGGCTGTATTTGCATATTAATTGTAGGTTAGAAAAATATATTTCATTAAAACAAAACATGTTGGGTATTTTTAGACATAAAATGGAATTATGTGGAGGTAATTAAGCATCAAACAGGTCTCGATCACATGTATATTAATTTACCGATCATTTCCACTACTAGAAAAAAAATGGCACGGCTCAAGAGAAGGCTTTAGGACGTTAATGAGATTAATGCCTTGTATTTTTCTTTTCTTAAAGATCCCCTAGTTTTTATTTACATAATCCTACTTGCATAGGAAATGAAAGCATGATCTGTGCTTCTTAAGTACTTAAAAAACATGTTAAGAGACACTTTGTTCACAGATAATTCAGGACGTCAGATTGCAGTTTAAAGTGTTGAAACAAAGGATGGTTTCATTGCCTGTAACCCAAGGAGATTTCAGCAGTGCGTATTCAGGACCTCTTTCTCAGTCGGAAACCTTATCTAATCCTGTTTCATCCTTTAAAACTGCCTTCAGACTAATCTCCAGGGACAAATCTAATACATGGCGAAAAAGGGGAATATACTCCTTTTAGTGTGAATAGAAGAGCTGTTAGCCGGCCGTGTGAGGTATGAATAACATTATAATGCTGTCTTTTACTCAGCGGAGGAGAGCGGGGCTCGAGTTGCAAGGGGAAAGACCTGGCCTTCTTCCTCAGGTTAAATTCTTTGACCCCCTGGCATATCCCAAGACACCTCTGTTACTGTTACGCCCGGGTCCTCAACATCTTCAAAAGTAAACACTGAGCAAACGCATGTAAACAGATTGTTTTAATGGAGGATGGATGGGCTGCTTTTAATTGGGCTCTGATGACGGACAGACTCCAAGCGGAGAAACCCGAGCGAGTTCACATGTTCTTTTCTTTCTTACATTTCTTGCGCTGCACAAACCAGCTAGTTTTGACTTACTGCTGGCACGGGGGGGTAGTGAGTGATTCAAACAAATACATACATTAGAAATAGCAGACAACCTGCCTATTGCCACCCTCTCACTCCCACAGTCAAAAGCTAGAGAAGAGTGCAGATTTAAAGGACAAATCCTAGTCCTGAGATTACAAATTTGTTCATTTTAACGTTTTCTCTCCATGTCTGAAATGTTCCGGAGTCTCTCCTCTGTCGATTAGCCGTGTGCAGACGGGTCAGTAGGCTTTCTGTATTCACCCAACAGTGAAACGCATGTTGTGTGGCGCTGTGTAATTAGACCGGCGTAATTACCAGGATGCCATTTCAAATGACCAGGCGCTCTGCAATATTATTAAATTGTAACTATAAAAGTGAGAGAAAAGAAAGTTTTTGAGCGACTAAAAGGCTCGGAGGACTTACTTTGCTTCCCTCGAGAAAAATATCCCTGGTTGTCATTAATTAATTTGTCTATAAAAATTCTCTCATCTATAAAAAAAACCAAACAAAAACAGAAACCTAATGATCTTGGGGCATTAGTTGTTATTCAGTCATCAGTCAGCTTAATAACAAGCGGGGTTTCCGCGTAATACCATGCTGTTACATCGAGGTAAGAAAGGGAGATTGCAATATTGAATTCCGTATCATTTGCCGTTTGGAAACCCTACCCGCGCTAATTAAACTGCGCTCGGCGAATGGAAGTGTGTTATGTCTGCAGTCAGGATTGATGTGTGTTTTCTGTCGGGGTGGAAGGTTATCAGCTAGGATAAACATTTTCTTCCAATGAGCTTGGCACGGATCACACATAATGTTTGTAATATTTTAAAGTATGTTTTTAATTATGCGTCTATCTTAATAGCATGGAAGTGCCTTAATGAATATGAAACATATTGTAACATATTGATACGGTGCGAGGCTGAGATGAACGAACACGCCATGGTGCAGAAACAACACACGAATAGAGCAGCGACCGAATTTATGCCGTCCCGGGATGACGTGCACAACTGATTTCACAAGCAAACACGTGAATTTAATTTATATAAATACCCAAATAAACTGTGTGACTGTCGATATTGTATGCACTAATAGCAAGACTCGCCTATATTTCCCAATACAGGATGTTCGGTGGGATATTCCGGTGCTCCTCCACGCACAACCTCCCCCTGGTTGTGCGGCAGACACTGGTGGCTTTTTATAGTCCTAAGCACAGGCCTGTGGCCTGTGGATTTTGAATACCGATCAACCTGCGCGCTCTAGAACGTTCTCCTCATCATCTGGCGCTACTTGAGGAGCAAAACGGTACTGAAGATATTCGTAATGACCAGGTGGCGCTCAGAGAACAGCACACAACCAGATTAGAGTGGAAATGTTCCGCTTCCCAGTCTGTGTACGATGTCATTGCAGTCTGTTGCTGAGCTTAATCTCAGTGCAAGCACATCACAGATTCCCTCTGAGGCGGAACATCTCCTCCGTGTCTGCAGCCAAGGGAGGGGGCGTCATCGAGCCACGGCAGATATAATCAGGCAACAAAAGGTAGCACTGACAGTACCTTACAGACGATCCCAGCCGACTCCACACAGGTGTTAAACACAGCTCACACTGCTGAATTGGCAGGCCTCGCTGGATGTCAGATGGATTGTCACTAATCCTTTCTTTAGATAAACATGCACAGTCTGTTGGCTGGTTTCCACATATCTGGCCTAAACCGGCACCCAGAGAAGCTGAAGATTTATTTTTCCAAGAGCAAAAATTAAATGGCGGAATTACGAAAAACACACAGATCAGGAAAGACACGTCGATGTCAAGGGACGCACTGGGGATGTAAAGCATGAAGACAAAACAACGCAGGAAAGAACCATTCTTTTTCATGTTCTGCGAAAAAATAAAAAAATAAAGAACTGAAAGAAAAATTATAATGTATATTTTTCTCCTACATAACTTCCTGAAGAACCTGAGGCTGCCTTCACGTCACATATCATTATAAATATGCCGATGCTCGGCAGTTCGCTGGTTGCTTTGCAGGTTTTCTTCGTGTTCTCTCTACAAACTGTACCAACACGTTATCCGTGGGCCATCGTCTTCGGCAGTCTTGGCTCTTGGCTGGGCAAGGATTCAAATCTTAGCCAGGAGGGATCTGGAGGCTTACATTGGCCCCCGTATCTGGGCCCTGCCAAGCCGCACGCTTCTTTGAAAGCCGTGTTGTGATCACTCGATGACCTCTGGAGCTTCACTAGAGAGCCCAGGCAGGTCAGCCACTCTCACTCGCTCCCTCGGACGCTTGGCACACGTCCCTGGCCAGCTCTGCCAGTTGAGAATTATGTGAATATCCGCGCACGTGGTTCCTGCAGGGCACGTCCAGAGTGAATCAAACTCACAGCCTCTTTCCTAACGAGCCATGACGCATCAATGGCAAGCCGAGCAATTAGAGGCCGGACCGGCGCTGGGAGCTCCCCATCAACCGGGTCACACGCGGCATTGTTCTCCTGGACCAGGTTCACGGACTGAGCAGGTAGCGGTTCAAGCCAGATAGAGCCCCCCAGCGGAGCCCACGGACCTCGGCGCGTTGCGGGAAAGACCACCCTCTTGGGCAGCCAGAGCAACGGTGCTGCCGGACCAGGGCTGGCTGGCCTCAGTGTCCGGAGACTCTCAACAGACACGATTCATCGAGAAGTGTCTCTTCCACAGAGGGCACCTGGGTGGGTCTCAGCCCTGATGTCACAGGACTCTGCCAATGCTGGCTGGGACCCTCAGCCATCGACCGACAATCTGCTGAAACGTGCGGACAACTGCAGCCATGTTTAACCCTGTCCTCTCAGTCATTAACCCCTCTGTTCACAGATACATTTAAAGTCACTTTGATTGCAATATTTCAGTAGAAATAGAAAAAACAAACAAACTAAACAACTTACAAACAAACTTGGAGTCACTGCTGAACAGCATGACAATAATCGGTATGTCACCGCAGAATGGTTGTTACACACAATTATACACATAGGTAAAACATTCTTACACAACTACAATTATGTCTTAATTTCCCCATTCGTTTGTGAGTGAAGAAGAGTGAAAAATTGTATAATTCAAATCATACCACATACATTTCTTTACATTCATGCTCGGTCGAATCGGATATATATTTCACAACAATTATAAGACATTCACGGTAAACCAGTTAGTCAACGCACAAAACCGAGGATAATGCTTCAATAAAACGACAAAGAGGAAAAACACTCTTCTGCTACGAGTGAGCTTGACCCCAAACTTTGATATTCTGTCCTTAAAACCCACAGCGGAAGTCACTTCCAATGCCGTGTGTAACAGGTGAAAAAATAAAAAATGAAATGACTTACCATTCATGTGTGTCAGCGGCGACCCTGCAGAGGCACTTTTCAGGAGTCTTGGTGCTGCATAAAGTCAAAAGAAATTAAGTTATACAAAATGGGAAGCCATTAAACTAGAAAAGTATGAGAAAGAATGAGAAACAGTGCCATGGGTCATTGTGAGGCATGTGTCAGGCTCTCAAGCAGCATATCAAACAGTGTAGGTAGCATTTTTCATCCAAAAAGAAAGGAAACTAAACGCTTTTATAGACAAGGTGTTCTCTAACAACGTGGTCGGCTACAGCTACGGCTCTGGGCTTTTTTCTCTTAACACCACAGAACTTATTGTTCCAAACATGTCACGCGGCGCCGACTCACATTAAGGAGTGACACGATGTGATTTCTAATTTAGACGAAGAGGCCGTTGCATTTGAAAATACTCATATAGGGCGAGATGCCCATCGGCGAGCACAATTAAAGGCCTCGAAGTCGAGAGCAGGTTTTAACCGTGTTATTTCTCTCTCCACACGCCAGCGCCGGGCTTTGTTGATCCACAACCTTGTAAAATGTCTGGCAGGAAGAATCCAAGCGCAAGTTAGGATGTATTTGCGATTTCTTTCAAGCCTAGACAGGACCACTTAGTGGACCCCTTCTATGTAATCAATTAGAGACGTGTGTGTGTGTGTGTGTAGACTCTGTCTATTGCTGAAATTGCATCACATGGTTGCCATCTCATTTTCCACACAAAAGACAACACTGACAATGAAATGACAGTGAAATACTCCCTACATATTTTGGTTAATGTGCAATCAAAGATGGTTTGCCGGGGGCTTTATGATGTCAATTGTGTATTAAAACCAGTCCCCTCTGTCAGACTCAAACATGTAAACAGAGATTCGATGCTGTAGGAGATTCCGCTGCGATCTGACGTTCCATTTGGTGATTCCCAATTAAACAGCCCGAGTCGGGTTTCCTGGGTCACGTGCTGCTGACAGAAGTGCGAGATGCCCCTCACTGCTCCCACCTTCACCTGCACAGCCTGACACTTTCGGCGAGAACAGGGAACATCTCCCCCGATCGGCAGACGAGCATCTCGAGGTGTTGCATCCCACCTCAACGCGGCGGCGCAGAGCCGGGCCATTTTGGGTCTCATGCCGCGGATCTGCATGCATACAGAGCAGGCAGAGACAAGTGAACGAGTGAGGAGCGCGCTCTGTCAGTTCGTTCACACGCTTCACGGATGTGACACCTGCTGTCGAGACGAGACGTTTTTAAAGTATCAGGTGAAGGAATTAAACCAGTGAATTTGTTGTCCTCCAAACTTGTAACCTGGTTATAGCAGATGAAGCTACATTTAATACTGAGCTTGTTCCGGTAACACGTGTGGCAGTTAATTTCAAATATCAATGATAGTGTAGCTGTACTGAAAGATTAGACTGTGTTCTACCATTTCTAAAGCCATGTTTCAGCCAGGTTACAGGTTATTCACTTTCTGTTCATTATGTGGTGAAATTAATCACAATTTAAGGTTCACTTTTGTTGAAACTCAAACATGAGCAGAACTTGTGTGCCGAATCTGCATTAAGTAACACACAACGCAGGCAGTTCAGCAATACGACTCACGAACAGCTGCTTGAATTTGTCTGCACGTCCTCTGGAGGAACAGAAAGTTCAGAAAACTTTGCACCTGCCTCAATGATATGCTTTTCTTCACACAACCTAATGCTCTGGGATTGTGTTTGCGCGTTTGTATTAATTAGAAAGCACGTTCTTATTTAATTTAATTAAAGTGGTTCTAATTTTAAAATGTAGAAATCATTGCACTTCTCCCCGAAGCATGACTTCATTACAAATCCGTGCATTTAATTTAAACAAGTCGAGAAAATGCATCACCAGCTGAGACGATCACAATACGGTAATGAGCCTGACTCCAAATATTTGCTGTGCGCTATACGTGCATATTGCATTTATAAAAAGATGATTAACAAGATTCTTGAAGTAGATCAATTAAAAAAAAACACACACAATAATTCAAAGATCAAACAGCAATTAACAGCCCAAGTTTTTATAGAGAGAAAATGTGCTTCACTAGCAATTACACTGTGATACTGATGTGCACAACACATAGGTTTCGGGGTACTTTGAGGAAAGGGGTTTATTTAACACAACGTGGGATAAGAGCATGTGTAGATATGTGTAGATGTACTCTATCATGCTTTCCATCACATTTCACCATCTTGCTGTGGCCCAGCTGATGGCCAGGGCTATGTGGTTAATATGTTGTGACCCATATCGTGGGTATTCTGTACAGATCAGCCTCGTCTATTGAACATCTGGGATCTTCTGCTCCATGTCGAGGATGATAAAGACTAAAACCATGTGACACAGTGTAGGACAGCCATCCCTCTTCCACCGCCATTAATCAGCAGAAATGACACATGCAGATTGAGTGTCCAGGGATATTCCTGATAGGTGACTTTGATCCATTGGACCGAAAGCTTCCCGAGGATAAAGAGCTCCACAGATCAGAGCAGGATCACAGCGGACAGGATGTGTTCTGTGGGTCTGGAGACAGAAAGGCTCTGTGGAGGAGGGGGCAGGTCCAGATTAGCTCTGGGTCCGGTGGAGGAGGCAGGAGGTCCGGATACTTGTGTCAAACGGGCCGAGGGAAACTGGAGGACTAGAACGGTATTCTCTCCCGGCCGCGCCACAGAGGAGCCGTGAGAAATTAAAACAAATCAAACTGGAAGACATTTTCAAGTGAAGACACAACCAGTCGTCCAGTCGGGACTTTCCCAAGAGTGGAGCGGTTTCTGAATAATCCCTTTCTTCTGGATCGGATGTCACACAGGGGAAAAACGCCTCTTCATTCTCAATAGAAGTACAGTTGGATTCATCAGGATACATCGCAAGTTCAATATATTAGTGATAAACTGGGTCAGATAGGTTCACAACTAATCCTGCTCTATTCTCATCCAGAGCAGAAACACAACATGATACAACATGGGCAGTGATCGTCCGTAATGTCAGTTTGACAGAATTTTAGCAAATCCGTAATGTCAGCGTCGTTGTGCCAGAACTGTCTGAACGATGGCAGTAAACCACTATGCAATCACAGACATCTCCCTAAAGCCAAATCGGGATGGACCGAGCCTTACCGTATCTGCACCGGCAGAGTTCGGCGATTATTTTCAAAAAGTAAATCAAAATCATTTACAGGATGCATTCCTTAAAAAATGTAAAAGTTTGAATAGCTTTACCAAGTCAAACAGGCCATGGGAGAAAAAAAGATTAAGGACACAAATTGTGTGGAAAGGTGATATGAAAGGTATCTCGGTGAAGGGGGTGCAGCTGGGACACGTCATCACTGTAAACTGCTAATTAAACTAAATACCGGGATACGCCCAAAAAATGTATAACACCCAAAAACATAAGCTATTTTTGATTCCTCTCTCTTCTGAAGATCCCAGAATGCCATTAGGTGATTCTAGGATGTTATTTGCTAGATCTGGATTATTAAAGATTAAGGCAAATGAAACTAATGGGACCGCGCAGGGGTGCGGCGATGCGGCGATGCCGAGGCCTGGCACTGTGACAAGGTGCAGATAAAGACTCAGTGGGCCGCGGTGCAGGGGACAGCGCTCTGAGGAGGGAGATAATAGAAGTGCTGAATCTTTACCATCTGGTGTTTGTTTAATACACACTGAAGGTCAAATGGCTAGTGATCCTTCTCTCCTTCAGCCCATTGACGAGGAGAATGGGGGGAATCAATGCATGTATTGATACGACAGGATCCTCTTCACGTGTGAGCTCAATACGGCTGCAACAACAGCCTCATTACTATTTTTAAGTGTCCAGGGCAGACGGCTACAGCTTTTATTTGTTTAGGCCACAATTTTGTCCCCGACGAACGCAGTTTACTGTAAGCTTCTGCTCCCCCACCCCGCACAGATTCCCGTAACAATATCAGTCATGTCAAATACACACCCATAATAAGAAGAATAAAATAATAAAATCTCACCAGCCATGAGGATCCTGCTGGTGCCTTAAGATTACGGATCGACCGGTTCTGCTTTTGCTTTAACACGATTATTTTAAAACGGAACTTGAAGATGTACAGGAAGGCATCGAAGTTTTCAGAGACTTGTCGACATGTCTGCTGGCATCATGGCACTCCCTCATACCCGTACTCAGAGACCGTCTACCGCAACGCCACCAGTGTGGGCAGGGGGTCCAGCCCGAGTCTGTTCTCACTGCACTCACCGAGAGGAATGTTTTCAAGGATTATGGAACATTTCTGAACCATTTTGTTTATCGAGGCCGTTGAATAAACAAACAATGGCTGTCTTGAATTCTCTCTTTGAGAAAAAACTATCTTAATTTTGGATACTAATTGAATTTGTTTTGTGAAAATAGTACCAGAAATCCCAGTTGTTAAAAAGAAAAACAAAAGAAGTCAGAAAGTCTGCTGAGGATGCATTCGTAATCGACGCGGCTTTGTCCTTGGGAAGCGAGGTAGCCTGGGCCTCTGGAAACTTCTCCAATGCCTTCACGCTGAATGCTGTCAAGAGGGTGTTAACAGGTGAAATGAACAACACAGAGGTTTAAGTAAAAGCTTTTCTACACAAAGGACATTTAAATATTTAGAGCGATGCGTCTCGGGGGAGCTACTCTGAGGACGGACGGCTGATTGACCTGTCGCTGGACTCTGCTCGGTCCTTAGAAGATACTGACAGTTGTTTCCCTTCTACTCTTTATATTTATTCTGCCCTTTTTAAATAAACTTGTTCGGCCTCAATCAAACAAAAATGGGAAATGATACGGCTGCCAAATAAATATAGCAGTATAGCAGATTAAACCATGCTTTCTGATACTCCTGAGTGCTTATATTTTGTTTTACTGTGAATTCTCCTACCGCCCCCCGTCTACCTTTAGCACATACCTACGACTTAACTGTATTGTCTGCACTTGTTATCTCATTGTACAGGTGCACTTATTACTTAGCACTTACTGCACTTTTGAAATGCATGTCAACTCAACTGTGGATCAGGGCGTAATAACAGAACAAAAAATAAAAACAACTTGGATGATGTCATGCAATTAAAAAATATCTAAATCCTACCCAATCAATTAATTAATTAATGATGCTGTCAACAGGAAGTATTTAATTTGTTGACGTTGTCCGTGGCAAAGTGGCACTTTGTTAGGAAGTAGCAGAACGGCCCGGCGCACAGTGGGCCGGCTGCATTGTGGGCAACCGCAGGGGCGTGGGTCCTCTGCCGGGACAAAGGATCGCCGCCACCACTGACCACATTCACACAGGGGCCCCAGGTCGCCGCGGAGCCCCACAAAGGCAGCGGCAGGCGTAAACAAACGGCCGAAACAAGCGCTCTCATTAGGGGAGGGGGGCAGTGCCGTGGGCTCTCGCTCCGGCTTCCTCCTGCCAGCAGGGAGTTCGAAGCGCTGATCGGGGCTCCCCGCGAGACACAAAGCCGGGGTTTAGCCTCTGCCAGCAGGAAGCAACCCGGCGGCTGATCCCAGAGAGGTCACGAGCAAAGGTGCAGAGTTCACGCAAATCTACTTAATGAACTGTGAATAAACCCCTGGCACTGGGTCACACCTCTGGGTATCCTGCTGCCGATGTCAGCACTGTCTTCACAAAACAGCTTTCAGGACGTCACGCTCTGTTTGGGCCGACGGCTAATCAGCCGCCAAACAGAGAGGTAACCGAAAGAAAATAGACTCCTGTCACCCCTTAACCTGCCTGCCCCCTCTCGACAACTCTTGCCACGCCAGGTATCGAGCCGTCACCGCGGCCTGCCAGCGCACACAGGCGTCCGAAACCTGTTCTGACTTCCAGGTGGTTGGAAACGACGCATCCTCCTTTATTAGCGGTTCTGAATGTTTGAATGGCGTCCAGCGAGTTTCTCACTTCAATCAAACTTACTCACATTGGGTTACAGGCACTGAGAGTGTTTTATAATAACAAGCTCTATATATATATATCTTTCTTTCAGAACAGGTGAAGCTACACTTTGTGTGTTTGGCAATTAACACACCTGTGTAAACAGTTCAGCAACACCGGGAGATTAATGTGGGTTTGTTCTTAAAGCTTAATTGCCTACAAAGGAAATCACCGAGCCTCCCCTGTAAACACTGACACTTACTGTGCGTTAGTCTTCAGGCCAGTCAAAGCCGATTTGAGCTCAGTCACAAAGTGTGCATAGCGCACAAGTTGTAGACAACACAAAATGAAAAGACGATCCCAGCGGACAAACAGACCGAGGGGATTGTGGTTGTTTGTTGTCCATGGTTCTCCGAGAGCGTTAATGATCGCTTGCAGAAGTTGTAACCTCAAAACAGCCACTTCGCTGCGCAGATCGGTGTACCACTTTTCACCACAGGAAGCTATATAATACAGCTAATGATTCAATTTTAATTAAACACATTTTGGAAAATGATATTAAATGTTTGAACCCCCCAGTGTTTTAATTGCTGTGCTGCCTCTGAGATTTAACCAAATTTTTTGTTGTATGCAACAGTGGAAAACACATATTATATGTATCAGTTACGGCTGGTCAACAGGGCAGGTTTTCCGTGTTTACAATTTAAAAAAAAAACTTTCATGACATCAGTATAAGAGAAACAAGCAATACAAACCGACAGACTCTGATTATTTGCCATGAGATACTGAAGTGTTGAACTTGATAATTGCACAATTAAATTAAGATAATACACCATCAGAAAGTCCAAAGTGTGGCAATAATAATGGTCCCTTATGAACGTGTGCTGCACATCTCAGAGGGACTTCATGAATCACAAACGTCACAGTCTCTAATGTCCAGCTCCCACAGAAGGCTGTGACCTGTCCTGGACTAGCTTTGCTCTACAGTCACATAAAGTGTTCAAACTGGTCAACAGTCAGTGTGTTTTTCCTTCCTGAAATATGAACTAAATGCCAAAAGTACCCAGGTTGGTGTTTGGTCTTCAAGAGCACTAATGGCCTGACAAAAACAGGATTAGCGGGAATAAGGAGAAAGAATAGCCACTACAAAAGGGTGAACCTAAGCCGCTTGAAGATTCACCACAAATACAAGACAACTCGAATCACCTATTATCCCTCCTTTGTTTACACGCAGAAAAGTTCAAACCATTTAATGAGAGGATTACCCCCACTTCAGGCCCTTTCAGGGAGATTAATTGATATTTTCCTGTCGGGGTTTAACCAGGTGGGGTAGGCCTGGCAGTGTCTATTGTGTGTGATGCTGTGATCAACAGAGCAAGCTCTCTTAAGCTGCAAACAATCGACGGCGCTGAGAGTCAGCATGAGGGACGAAGAATGGGACAGTCCTGTATTTCAGGGGAAACTCATTACAGCAGCCCTCAAAATATCTCTCCTCTCAGGGGTTAATTTATATCGTCTGCGCATGCCTACATCCCCCAATCAATAGAAACTATTACTAGAAAAACTACCAAAAAACTAAAAAACAAACCAGAACTAATAGTTAAGAAGAAAATGACCACTTCTTCACACAAAAAAATGAATTTCCGTTAAATTCCAACCAAACAAACAAAAACACAAACAGCCCCGTGGCCCTGACTCTTTTTCACGGCGCTTGAGTGACAGGGCCAGTTTAATGCAGTACGGTTTGCTGACGGCCCAGGATCTGATAACATCTTCATAGCTGGCTGAAACTGAAGTAGCAGTCGAGTGTAAACAGGGTCCACAATCCATCATGCCAACATTAGAGTCACAGTGTTTAGGAAAAACAGATGAAATGAGGGTCACCTAAGCCAGTGGGAAACCTTCTGTATACAGTCAGCTCTAGATGACTGAGCTCCAGGCTGAGGCATTTAGGAGGAGCCAGAGACCTCTGTGTGTTATGAGCCCGACGATAATACTAAGACACAGAAGTCATAAAATAATAAAATCATTTATCTCTGGCTTGGAAGAAAGAGAATGAGAAGATCGGGAAGTCAGGAAGCTGGGAATGAAGAGAGCTTGAGGGGAAGTCAGGGAACTGGAGAACGGAGACCAAGACAATACAGAGGGAAGGCTTAGCAAAGCACTGAGTGTGTGTGTGTGTGCATGTGTGTGCATGTGCGTGTGCGTGTGTGTGTGTGTGTCAGCTGAAGGAAACTTAATTTGTGATTTATAGCCCAGGGAATTTAAAATGTAGGCAGTGCCCCTCCTTGAGGAATGAATAACTCTGAAGGATGTGGATGACCAACAATTAACTAACGAACATTTCTTTCCAGAAGTGCTACAGTCAAGCCAGCAGACGTGGACCTTTTACGTGTCAATGGTCGAATGGAAACTGAAATGGCGACTCTGCGGTGAAGCCGGCGAGCGAGAGGCACGTTCACAGTAATGTTAGGAGAAGGTTGAATGAAGCCCCCAGGTCCTAGAAGTCCTGCCCCCTCCGGCGCAGCGGCCCCGTCCTGCCGAAACACCGGACGCAAAGCACGTGCGTGAGGTCCGCCTCAGTCTCCGTCCCGGCCAGAGCCGCTCAGGTCCCCGGACCCAAGAGCAGCAGATAAAGACTTCAGAAAAGAGCAGCTCTGAAGATTAGCAAGGAGAGGTCAAAAGCAGCTCACCTCTGATCGAAGGGCTATAAAAAGAGAGTGCACAAGAATTCAGGGGTTAAGAGGCATCTCGAGCTCGGAAGGGTTTTCCTAATGACTCGTGGGGCGCGACAGAGATGCCCCTGAGGCCTGTCAGCCACTCAGGACTACAGGGCCCAATCGCAGGGCTCCCTTTTGTGTGTCTGAAACCAGTGTTGCAACATGAGATACATAATCATCAAGACACAATAACACACTATTATTATTTAAATCAATGTATTTAACTTAAATAATACTCGCCCATCTATGTGTTGCAGTATAGACGATAAATCCATCATTATTAATACATACATGAATACATTTGCAAAAGTATGGAACTCGTCTCATGCGAACAGAAACCGAACCCCAGCGCATGAGCGAGGGGCGACAATCCCTCCGTGGCGAATATGTCAGCAGATAAATGAGGGTTTCTGTTCCAGTAGGAGCCCATTACTCACAGGAAGTGGAGACGGGGGCTGTGAGTGACGAGGACGGCCTGGGCGGCTGGAACACGGCTCTCTAAGGACAAGCTCTCCTCGGCAGCCGTGTTCGCTACCCGGGGCTGGCGTGTCAAACACAGGCCACGCACACGGCAGCACGGCACCGCCACGGACATCTCGCGTCCAAACTCGACTGTTACCACAATGAACGTTGACAATGTGATAATGCATTCGTTAACTAAAAACATTTTCCCCTTTGTCACAGTATTGCAAAGGCTGATACAATAGTTTACAGTTACAATTAATACAAAATGACATAAAAATTAAACACTAAGTTACAGTTCCTGGCACACAATTCATGTCACATTGAGCGGTTTCTGTAATTTAGTCTTTTGAAATAATGATAGTAGATAGTAGATGCATCTCTGCTTGTGAAAAAGCGGTTGTCCACCTGTGCTCGCAAATTGGAAAATTGGCCTCAAGTCCAAATACAAGACTGGAAGGAAACGAATTCAGATGCCAGCCGCACTTAACAGCATCCTCAGGCTCATGTGTCTATCCTGAGGTCACCAAGATCTATCTGTCTCAAATCTATAAACTAACCAAATTCTAGGTTAGACGTTTTTGAGACGGAATCACTTAAAGGCAATGAAAAGAAAAAACAAATCTCCCTAAATACCCTTTAAATTGATACGTGGGACTTCCACTTCAGAAGATTAAACTTCTACACCCCCACCAGGTTAGTTTTTACAGACTAAGCAGGCAAACAACAGCCGACAACACGTATTTTTAACATATTTCTCGTACTGAACATACACATTTTATTGACTCTCATTCTGGCAAACGCAGTTAACCTTATTGATTGGGATAAGCACATTAAAAAAGCTTAGCGAGGAATGTTTCACCACAAGTCGCTATAGTATGTCCACTGTGTCAGCTATTCCAGCCTTCAAAACCTGTAAGCACAGCCGAAGATTGAACATATTGATCCCCTTAAATAGCCTGTCTTTAATAACTACTACATTATCACTGCAAGCCTCTGCAGTCATGTTAGGTGATCAGGGAATGCAAGTGTAATCAGAGCAAGTTCTTTGAAAGATAATCTTTCCCTATTCACCTCCTCAGAGACAGCCAGAAGGGAACCAGGGGACGGCAGTAATTGCTCCGGTTGCTCTTATGAAATCACTATTTAAAGGGCCTGGCCTCGCTCGCATCGATGAAAATATTATAATTTCACTTTATTCTGTCTGCATTTTCCAAGGACTGGCTGATTGAGCCGCCACAAACCGGTGCGTTTTCTCAAACACAGTGGGTCTGCCGAACGAGGGAGGAAAGAGAAAAACAGATCTGATTTGATCTAACTTAACTCGGCCCTTCAATGTTAAAAGAATGATTGCCGGCCGCAGAGCCACAATTTGATTTCGGTGTTATTTTTCAGGCGTACGAAAACACTAACTTATGCTCTAATGTGAAGAGAGAGCTAAGAATAAAAACGGCAACCGGAAAGAAAGAGTAAAAAACGCAGCTCCACAAAAACACGAACTGATTCTGACATTACACAACAGAGTCTTCAGTTCATCGTTCCTACAGCTGCCGTTCGGAGACCTTGGACGCCTGCTTTTGTTAAACACAATTTCTGAGCGCGACGTGGAAACATCAACAACGAGATGAGAGGTGAAAGCGCACAGATCTGAACCTAACCGTGCTGCAGAAAACACACATTTTCCACACAACGGACTCTATAAATAGCTTTGCATTTACAATACAGCCATAAACAAACAATAATTCAGTTGATTACGCGAAATAAAATGCTACACAAAGTCGCCGCTGAGGAAATGACTGCCAAACGCCCAGCGGATGCACTAAGTGATTCAGACTTGTGTATTGTTTTCTTATGACCCCCTTAAAAAAGCTTTTTAGCATCTTATGAGTGCAGGATTCAACCCAATGGGATCATGTATCCGTAAGAAAGAGCAATTAGTAGATGACACTGAAACGGCAAAGAACACAAGTTTGAAACACGGCAGAGGACAGCTGTCCAGGCATTATCAATCGCAGAAGCAAACTGGTTGCTATTAAATTTTAATGTGGCTTTTAAGGGAAGATTTTGCTTATCAGTGAGATAGAGTCCCAGGGAAAATATTGTTATTGATTCCATCGTTTTAGCTGTAACTGATCCTTTAAGTAATTTTTCTGGGTTTCAGTGTCAGTTTTTAAGTGTCTGCTTGGGCTGAGTAAATCATTAAAGGGCATGTTCATTTAGGACTCCCAGCTTAATGCACACAGCGCTCTCCCCTGCACTCAGAGGCACATCTGTTGAGAGCAAACACATTTACTCCATCGCAGCGAAGACCCAAACACTGACGAGGCAGCGAGGAAGGCCGTTAAATTATGAAAATTAAATGCAGTTGCGAGGCATCATAATTGATCTTCGAGGAGAAGGTTATTTTAAAATATTGATCGATTTTACGGCATTGTAAAAATGGTTAACGGTGGGGGGATTAACTGTTTAAGCCCACCGTTGACACATGTCAGTAAAGACGGGGAACGCTGGCGTAGAGCTGGCATCGGGACAGGGTGGGTAAAAAACACAACGAACGCACTTATAATTCGTTTTTCTCATCTGAATAGAGAACACAATTCAGTCTCTCAGCCCTGGTAAAGGGGACTTATAGTCGAATCCTTAACCAAACTAAATATATTTCTCAATATATCACATATATTCACTACATGATTTCAGATTTCCTCCAACTGTTTAAAATAACAAAGAATTAAGGGTTTACTTGAGTCACCACTGATCTGAAAGGCAGGACCGTTTCCCTCTCTCTTACTCTGTCTGGACAAGAGTGCCTCCTTTTTTAATCCCCTACAAATATTTATACCTGTTGAGACAGAAGACTATATTGTTAATGTGTTGATGTGTATAACACAAAATATTGACTTAAATAAAACCTTTACAGGTGTTTTCAGCCCAAAATGGAGGCGTTTTAATCCCCGCTTCAGGGCGGATTGTACATAAATAAAATCCCGACAGATAACGAGAGGCTTGTGTCCTAAACACTCATGCCGTCTTAGAATACGAGCTCTGATGGGTCACAATGTGAGGACGGGACCAGGGAAGGCTAAAGAAAGACATGGACACACTGAAGGCAAAGGACGGATGCCATATTTTCTCTCACGCCTGCCATTTTGGAGAAAGACCGCAATCCCGATATGATGATGTGCATGAAACACAATTAAAGGGACTGTAAATCGCTACACACAGAGCTAAACACACAGACACAATCGCAGGGAAACACGCACAGCCCCAGCCCACGATCCGGCACTTTGCTTCAATCATGGCAGCGCGGCCCGAATCCAGGAGAGCTGATATACAATCTTCATGCATAATTGAGGGCCGTGGTGGCAGGCACTTTCCCGTCTCCTAAAGGTAGCTTACGCTGTTGTGATAAATGAAAGAACGGTTTCCCAGCTGATGCCTTGGGTCGTCAGCCGGATTACAGAGACAGAAAATAGCAGGATGTTGTAGGAATCTGTAGGTTTTGTTACATTCACTTTAAGGTCAGATATGATTTCGTATCAAAGAACAGTGGTTTTAATGCACATTGGTCGATTCAAATTAAATCTGAACTTTTTAGACATTGACTTACAAACCTACAACAGTAATCCGAGCTAAAGTATTACATCTTCTGCACATTAAGGAAACTTCAAGAAAGGAAACCAAAGACAGAAAATATAGGTTCATATTTCAGGCCACAATGAGTGTGAAAATACCCTCAATTTGATAATAAATTTATAATGCAACTTTCCCTGTCTTAGATTTCTTGCAATTGCACTTGAAATGGGTACTTGTTTTCCCATTATGGCCACTTTAATCTACTTATACCCTAGTCGTCTCGTATAAAGATCGCTTTATCGTATTGGATGTTCAGCATCTGAGGTATGTGTTCCACTACTGCCTGATGAAATAACACAACAGTTTACATATTTCTAAACCTGATCTGAAAACTGATTTAAAAATCCATACCGACAATCAAATTTCCCTGAAAATATATACACACAAGTCTGCTTTGAGGTGGCTAAAATGAAGCAAATTTAGTTTTAGGAGACAGGAAGAAAGCCAAGACTAAAGAGCACAGATCAAGCAGTAAATGGGCGCTCGTAGTGACCGGCAGAGTAAACCCATCCGTCCCTAGAGAGGGGCAGAGGAGGGCAAGGAAGGCCAGCCGTGGAAGAGAAGAATGTGTGTGCTTTTCTCCCTTGCAAAGCGGCATTAAATATGCAGCAAAAGGGAGGGATCCCCTTACATCGCTCTTCGTGTTTCTTGTGCCTCTAATGACAGCTGTTGTAAACATACACAGACAAACACGGTGCCCAGATCGCACAGCCACCGAAACCGAGAGCAGAAATGTTTTTATTCCTTAAAAGAGAGTGAGTTTCTGGCCCCGGGGAACGATCCCTGGACTTTATTCGGCACGGACTTCAAATTTCCTCACAGGCGGATTTTTTTTTATTGTGTATGATTTATTATTTATTGCGATTCCTTTTTTCTTTTCTTCACATCATAGCTGCCGAACGTCCCCGTGCCGCGGCCCTCCAGTTGTCTAAATCTGCGGTAAAAGTGTATTGGGTTCCGGTAACACATCTGACACTTTCAAGTGCAGATAAAGGACAGAGCGTTTTTCCGGCCTGTTGGGCACTGAGCAGAGATGTCATCATCGCTGCTGAAGTATGAAATACAAATTTAGCGGTTGTTGATGTGCGTTTGTGTCAGGTACGGCCGAATGAGACGGAGGGGCCGGAGAGCGAAGGGAAGCCGTTGACCTTGGCTGAGAGCTGAGAGCCGCTATTTAAAACATTCACCCGTTCGTGTTTAAGAGATGTCACGGTAAATAAATGATGACTGTTTACACTTAGTCCTGAGTGTCTTCTTTTTCACACTAAAGCAGACATTTCGTCTCGCATGAATTCCTCCAGCCAGGAGACTCTACCTGTCCCGTCCCCCCCATACTCTCGGAAGGTCAGGAGGCTCCGGAGCGAGACCCCCGGCCTCGCATACATAATGAGGCCTCGGCTCACTTGAGGACGGGGTCTTTCCCAAGGTGTGCACAAGCAGATGCCATTTTAAAGCCAACTAGTGCTTCCACATTTCTCTTTGAAAAGCCCCAGATGACAATCCCCGTGCAGCAGGATCAGCCCCGGCCTCCCCCATTATGCGGCCGGCTTTGCAGCTCAAAGAGACCTAATTGGCCACACAAGTCTCCACACCTTCGCCTTGACAGCTTCATCAGCAACATGTCCAAAGGCTTCCCGGGGATGAAAGGCGAGGCATTAACCCTGGTGTCTGGACTCTCTCAGCCCGCAAGGTGCTTATCTGCCCGGCCCCCCGGCATCGGGGGCTGCGGGGCAAACTCGATTAGGAGCTGCCGGGGTTGGATTCGCCGGGATTAAGCCGGTTGTCCTGCATCTGAGAAACGGGATTTCTCACTGCACTTCATTTAATTGAAAGTATGTCAGGAAAGAGAAAAGGAGAAATCCACCAAATTACAGTGAACTGTGTTTGCGTTTTCACACGATTTTGGAGGAGAACCATATATCCATACATACACCCACACCAATGCATACACTTAATTCACGTTTCTCCACTGTTCGGTTAGAAAAATACGGTGCCTCAAAACCTCTTATACGACCTCTAATTTGAATATTTGTTTTAAATACACATCGTGTGTCCATTCATTGTATCAGAGATAAACACATCACCAGTGGGTTTCACCGGCAGGGTTAACGGCCTGTCAGCCCTTGAAACCATGCAGGTTTTAAGAGTGCCACGCTCCCAGGATGTGATTTTCTCCACCTTTCTCTAGTGTAACTCATTCTTAGACATCACTAACTCTGAAGAAACCCTTTTGGGGGAAAACCCAACAGCAAAAATTTAAAAATACAAATAAAAACCCTTCAAAACTCTAAACTCGCTGATGCACATGCAGTGTTTGTTGCTCATTACCATGAAAAGTGTGAAAAGGAATGATATTTAGAGTGTTTTAAGTGCGTATACCTGACCCCTCTTGAGCACGTCTGCTCTCGGTGTCAAAGTCACATTCGTCAACTTAAGGGTGTGTTAAATTCACTTTGCCCCCACTTAAAAAAAAAAACATTAAAAAAGCAGCCACAGGCCTCCACTTCAGGCCTGTTTACAGTAAACACTCGGCCCATTTCGCCCGACGAGCCGGATAGAGACCTTGTTATCAGAAAGCACACATTTTAACTTCACCGCTCAGGAAAAGTAACAATCACACGTATATATTTAAATCAGCATTTGCTTACAAGTGCAAGTTAATGCCAAGCAAAGATAAACATGAATGAATCGAGTATTATTAAAAGAAACTCGGAGCCTCTGCAGACACTGGAATCGTACCAAGTATTTCTAAGCTAAAGGGGCCATTATATCCTTTACTGCAATTTCCTGACTTAGCACAACTATTGACTGACATCCGTACTTCCATTATCCACCAGTGATTTATTAAACCGTGGAGCCTTTCGACCCAAAGCGGTGCTGTTTTTATAATTAAAGATGTGGAGTAAATGCCAGAATCTCGCACTGCAGTACGGTTCTAGGGCAGCGAGCGGCATATGTTACCTCTAACAAGCAAACATTCATAACCAAACATGTGACCGCAACTCGCGCTGCCGAAGATGACTTAATGACAAGCTCAGATCTCTCATTAAAGGCGTCCTCCTCGGCTGCCTGCATGACTTGAGCTCCTGGCTCCTTCAGCTGCTGCCGTCGCCGCGCCGGGGGGAGACGCACACAAACATTAATAAGTGAGCAGAAACAAAAACACAAAGTGACGCCAATCAGACGCGGGCCACCTGCGGACGTGGGTGAGATGTGACCCGCGGCGCGTGACGCAGGGCAGGGGATCCCGAGAGCCGGGCCGGGGAGCGCAGGGGGCCGGGGGGTCGGCCCCTCTCTCTGCTGTGCCGCCCCTCCGCCAGCAGATGGAGTTCTTTGCCATCATCACTGCGGTGAGAGAAACACACAAACACAACTCACACAGCCCACTAGAGGCCATCCAGACAACCTGCTGCAGCACATATCGACAGCCGCTCTCCATGCAGAACACAAATTAGGGATCTTGCATTTGCTTTTGTTCTTTTCTTTTTTTTTAAGATAATAATTGATAATGAGAACAACAACAACTTCTTCCAGGTGATATTAAATAACCTGTCAGCCAGCTAACGAAAATGTCAAACCAAGGGTCTCTGTTCCAGCAAAGGAAACCGCAAACAGGCTGTCAAACCCACAACAGCAGCTCAGAAAGAGGCAGAATTAATTCACTCAATATTATTTTATTATTTGCAAAAGGAGGATGGGTTTTAAAACGTGGATTCAAATCAAATACATCAACATTTTGGGTGGGTCCTTCATAGCAAGAGCCCAGAGACATACATTCGAATACTAAATATATATGTATACATGAATATATCCTAATAATGCTAAAGTACAAATCTGTAAAACGAATTATCTGTGCCAAAACAGCTGAGTCTTTCCTACATAAATTACTTTATTTTTAACTCCTGCAAAAGCATGATGGTATACTTAATAAATTATATTATAAATATAAATACTGTTACATATATAATGCCGTGTGCTTTAATTTCAGCTCCCTATCCAAGGTCACAGATGCACTCTGATTAGCACTAAGCAAAGGTGCCAGTTGCTGGTCATTTTTGCGTTATCTTCCTATTCACCGTCATCTCTTTAGCTTCTACCCCTCAAATAATCTCATTAGCACTTTCTGCTACATTATAGGTTTGCCAGATACACTGTGTAATGAAAAAGATCATTAATATTTCACACGAGCGATTCAAAATACAAATAATAATAATAATAATAATAATAATAAATAAGCTTGGCCCTTTCCCCGAGTACAGTGCAGCCGGGCTTCAAACACAACACCCGCTGTAGTGAAGTGTTTTCTGAGACGTAATAACATTAGAAGGGAAAAAATATTCCCCATCAATATAAATCAGATTTCTCCCCCTGCAGTCACAGTTGTTAAGGGGATAATTACTCAGTCCTACTGGCTGCGGAAAAATAAAGTGCCTTAACCTCAAACTAAATTGCAATTATATTTTGATATTTCATGTCTATCTGATACACACAGAAAGCCACTGCCTGAACCAGAGGCTTGCGAGCGAACCTGGCTGTGGCACAAAACACTGCCGTCGCTGCAGGAGGAGTTGTTTGTACAGCTCGGGGTTTTCATGTACCATTGCTTGGGAAACAGAGCGAGTGTGTTTTGGAGGGAGGAAAATCGATCGCCTCGAAGAACATATAGCGAGTCCCTTCGCTTGGGTGTCAGCTGACATTTGTTTTTGTGGATTCTCACTTCGTCCCCCCCCACTCCATATCCCTGCCTGCACTCAGCATGTTGTTTTTAACTCGGCGACTGCGAACCGTACATTTATTGCCAATGCGCGTTCTTCTGAGAGCGGCTCCGCAGAAGGTCTTGGTGACACCCAGGCGGGGAGAGTGTTACTCGCTCCCCTCTCCACGAGATGAGACGCTCCCCCGACTGGAGGCTGTTGATAGATCTTGCGAGGCGACATACTAGGGGTGTTGATTCGGAGGAGGAAAACTCTCCGTACACAATCTCGGCAAAATATTTTGGTGGGAAGTCATTATGAAAAACAGTGACAGTGGTAAATTAGCTCACAGCGTCTCGGAGCGCCGCGCGGTTCTCTCTGCCCGTTCCTGTTGGAGCCCGTCGCCGCCGAACGACTGCAGTCGGTAATTCAGCTCAATGATGTCACAACATTTGCCAGGCTGTGGGCACTGAACAGGACAAACAAAAACGCACACACACACACCCCCCCGCCACCAGAACAAGACAGCCTCCTTGAGAGGCACACAATTAAACAGTCCATCTGTCTGAGAAGCCTTCATACTAATTTTAATATATTCACACGCTTCTCTAATTGCTCTTCCTTAAAAAAAAGCTATCGTTAAATAGCGCGGCACGCTGGGGCGCGGGGACGAGGAAGACTTCCTATTGTACGTACGGCAAGAAAACACTGTGTTTAAACATCCGCCCTGACAGTTACACTGCAGCTCCTAATCTGTGTATCGCGCCCTGAAGAAATGATGAGTGTCTTTATTGCAATCTGTTTATCCCTGGGCAATCTTCAGAAAATTACAAGCATGATATTATCATCATTATATATATATATATATATATATATATATATATATGTATACAATCATATGTATATTGTAATAGGCCTATGTATATATATGTATATATATATATATATATATATATATACACAATCATATACATACAGTCACAAATATATATATACAATCATATACATAGACACACATATATAAATGTATATACATACACACACACACACAGTAGTCTATATGGATATACACATACATACATATAGATGCAGACACATATATAAATTCACACATATATATATATAACCTACATACACACACACCCTATATTCTACATACATCCATATATTTCAAATTATATATACCTATATATATATATATATGTGACACAATTTCACCACATAACAAAGAATTGTGCTCGTGATTTCTGCTATTTCCCAACGTGTGAATTGAGGAGGGCTGAGAGACAGATGGGTCTGGATGATCAGGTTACCTGTTATAGCAGCACATCTGCCGGGGCAGTCAATCACAGTGAAGTCTCTGACAGGTCGATGGAGCCAGAGTAGGAAAGGCTAATGCAACGGGAAGAGCAATTGAGGCAGGTCTGTCTCTGGGGCTCGACTGAGCCGGGGGGCTGGACTTGAATTTGCTCGGGCTTGAGCTCTGTCTGTAGGACACAGACACTCGAAGGCAGAGTTTAGTTACCGCGGCTCTGTCACAAAGTCAATAGAAAATAGATTCACTTTGTCTTGTGCTCCTGTCTGCGGAGGCCCTTTCTGTCTGTCTGTCTTTCTCTCTGGGCTGTGATGGTCATAAGAGTATATATATGGTTCAAAGAAACTGACAGAAACATGACAGGCTGCAGGAAAGCAACAATGCAACAATTAATGATCTAAATTATGACTAAAACACACAACGTGGCGATTAGCACATGCATGGCCATAACAAAAGACGTGCATCAATCATGACCACAATTTACTTGGGCCACAATTTGCTCAATTTGCTTATATTAATGTACTCAGGGAAATGACACCGAGAAAAAACAGATTTTACGGTAAATCCTTATTTTTAAAGGACCGATTTGTGATCCCTTATTCTACCAGTTCCACACATACTGCTGAACAGAAATCATGGGTGTAATCCATATTTCTGGCCCTGTCTGTTGATCAAACACATTAAACATTTTACAAAACCTGACAATCTACAGATCAATATTTTTAGCTGTCTGCAGTCAAGGAAAGTGCAAATACAGATGGTTACACAGATATGGATTATTCCGAGGGCAGAAGGGTGAGGTCTAGGGCAAAGTCTGGGACGCTGGTGGATAAGTGTCATCTGTGGATCAGGGGCTCCTTGCAGACGGGCTTGAGTACAAGCTCTGTTCTTGATACAAGGTTACAGAGACGTCGGCCCCCGATCGCAGAGAAGCTCTTCATTTCCCTGGAGCTCCTGTCTCTGGCGGCGCTGCCGGCTTTGTTCCCGGCCACGCTATTCTTGTGTGCGGACGCGCTGCCGTCGCTGCTCTTCGTTACAATTAGCCCATTCAGTTGTTTTGTTTTTAACACCATGTAAGGGCATTGTAAAAAAGACAAAAAATAAAAAAATAGAAAAAGGAAAAACGACTCCACATTTGTGTGACTTTACCAGAGTGGCAATTAAGATTGTATTATCATGCAAATAAAAAACAGCACAAACACGTCTCTTAATTTGTATTTTAGCGCACAAATGATAGTGTCTGTGACAGGGCCTTCGCACGCTCCTGCACACGCAACGCAGTCGCCCTGCTCCTCCACAACGCCGTGCAGCTGCACAGCCAGGCAGTGTAAGTGGCACTGCTTTTTATCTGATCAGAACACTTTCTGCCAGCCGCACAAAAGATAGGAAGAGAGACGATCCTGTTTTCCGCAATGTAAATCTCAGGCTGCAAAAAAACCCAACCCGATACGGTGCTGTAACCCAGCTATTTTTAATATTTCCTTACTAGTAAGTGATTTGTAAGTGGATTGTGCCCAGACAGTGTCAGAACTTTCCTGTCAGCTACTTTAACAGCAAATAGATAGCTTGATGAATTATTCATCGCAGGCAATTTTCTCCTAGTCACTGAGTCATCAATCAAAGGTGCCTAAAGAGCCCTGAATTGGCCGGCGCAGCTCGATTTGCAGGTAGCGCTATTTGGGCAACGGCAGCCATTACCAGGCTGACAACGCCGGCGGCAGCGGTCTGCAAACTCAGGTGGAGTAGACGACGCCTCACCTTCGCACTAATTGGTGACCAACAGAATGACTTTTATTGTTTTTCCCTTTCGCACCCTCCTCCCCAGCCAAACAGCTCTCCGAACTGCAGCCATGAGGTTATTTTTTACTAAACAAAGGTGCCGTTTGATGAAAGACCAATGTAAATATTTGCACTTTTTTCTCTTCTGGCAGAAATCCTGCGCTGAAAAGAACCTCTTCAAACAGGAGAAGTGATTTGATACATGATTGCATGCATTTACCCATGTAATTGAAATAATGAGAGATGATTGCTTTGAGCTATTAGTCATAAGTTACTGGTCTTTTTGTTTAATCCAGGCATCAGCTGTCATGATCCTCACAGGAGCATTGGGAAGATGCACCAAGGATATCATTTGCATCACCTCAGACTGTAATTTTGTTGTGTTTTTTTTCTAGTTTCTCTTTTTTTTTGTGCAGAGCTGTTACAAGCGTCAGATTCTATACAAATCTCCCTGGAGCATTGGTGCACTAGTGTTGTTTTGATAGGAACAAAGAGAGAAGGAGCACATATACAGCGACTCTTGTAGTTTCAATGCTGTCAGGATTATAAGCAAAATAAAAAGCTTTTTTTTGGCAGACTTCCTTAGAATTGCTTAAAAAAAGTTATACATCTGTAAAGATATATATATTACCTTAAACACAAGCCATTGTGCCCAGCGACGGCATGCTCTCTCACAGAACTCCTGGAAATCTGTTCATCAGATATCACCCCATCGCAGCTCCAGATGACAGATACCTTTGTAGCATATTATAAATCAACCATTAATTCCCCAAGCAGAGCCTATTGTATTAACACCAGCTGTCTATGACTATTCAAACAACAGCAGAACGCAAGCAAAAACAATGGTGCCGTGATGAGTCATAATTTTGATCATCTTGCTTAATAAGGAGGTGTGAAAAGTGTTTTCTAAATATTGTAGCTCTGCCTATATTTGATTATAATGTTTGTGCACGCTGAACAATACAAGCACAATAAACAGCTGGCTGTACGGGTTTTGAGGAGACACACGCCTGTAAGCGAGGCAAAAGCAGTAGGTACTCAGCCATACATGTACATAACACACATCCTTCCCTGCTAATGTAAACGAGAGCTGGAAAGAGTCTGGGATGGTGCTGGCGTCTGCATTTATTCAGTTATGGACCAGCAGAAATATGTCAGAAATCCCTGGGAGGAAATACGGTGCTTTAAAATGACTATATCTGGTAAATTCAGTGTCGCCACTTAATCTTTTCAGCTCAAAAATAAATATACCCTTATCTTGGCCCTGTCCTGTATGACACAATCCTTATTCAAATATGAAGCGGACAAATGTAGATGGCAAACAACAGCTTGTTCGTTGCATCGTTTCAGATGCTGTAGTGGCCCTTCTTCTTCTATTGAGTCGGTGTAATGCATCACACCAGCAAAGCTTTCATCCCAGAGGCCGCAGCATAGCCCGGCTTTATCGACATGCAGCCAAACCCCGGCGGAGGGAGATGTGTCCGCACAGGGAGGGGGCCTGGGCTGTGTGGGGGGATAATAACACCCTCTCCAAACTGGTCCAAAGATGCTGTTCCCTAGCAACGAGAGATGCGTGATGTGACCTTTCCTCGCGCGCATGCGCATCTGCTCATCCCGGAATCCCGCGCTCTCACACACCGCGCAGCGTCAGGGCCTCGGAGGTGAGTGGAGGCACATTGTGAAGGACTTTCAAAGCTAAAGAAACACAAGCACTGCAGCCACACAGGCGAGCTGACAGGACTCTGTATAACCACAGTGCACAACAGTGCAATAACACACAGTCCAACCGCTTTACACACGTGTGGCATGTGTGTGCGGCCGCAGAGTCGTCACGTATGATGGCTACACAGGACCGTGACCCGAGCAGACGCCACAGTCGGGCTTTAAGGTGAAAATCTCGATTTTTTTTCCTCACCTGCTCGTCGTGACACGTTGCCGCGGCCGCAGGTTCGCTGTGACGGACGGTGGCTCGGAGGGGACACGGGCGGACTTCTGTAGACGTGCTGAACTCATTCCCCGTTTCTGCGAGAAAGGGGATTTGTAAGCACTCCGACTCTGTGTGGGCTGTCAGTGGGCATTTTGTATTAATAATGTAAAATAAAATGAACAGTGACGACGTTGGGACGGGATCTGTGTCGCCAATGTCGCGCGAATTGGTAGCTGTTGCCGCGGCGGGTTGAGGATGACGTTTGCTCGCTCCTGATTGGACAGCCGCTTTCAGAGCGTTGGCTTCCCATTGGCTGCGGTCCCTTCCCAAATGACGTGTCTTGTGTTCGTATCAGTGACGTGTGCGTGACGTGTGACGCCGGCGCAGTGCTTTCTTTGTAGGAATCAAGATCAACAGGTTACTTTACGGCCACATTCCTGCCCATGAACAGTGTGTAAAGAGCCACCACACTGGAACTCACTTAAAGGTATAAAGCCTTTCCCCACTAATAGGTGAGGGGAGCGATACGTCTCCCTCATAATAGAACATATAATCTTGTTTTCCTACGCTATTATGGAAACTGATCTTTTCCTTTGACTATGGATCCTTGTTATGACAACAGTATTTCAACACTGCACAAACACATAAGAGAGTTGTGTTTATGCTGCATTGTGATAAGTGCTGTATGCAGTTTTGCTCGCAGCCTTTCAACTGTGTGCCGAAGCAGAGATCTATGAAAGGTCACACACACACACAAACCTGGTGAAAAGCTGCTGTCTGGTGATGTAGTGTGTGTGCAAGCACTGACAGAACCAATTGAGAGCTGCTGAACACTAGCATTTATTAATAAACACAATAATGCAAGACGCCAACTGGCACAGAAGCACCAGGCGATGCTGCTGCCAAAACACACGACTGTGTCTAAAGGTTAAACAGTGCCAAAAGGTTCAGAGTGATGTCAACCCTAGCGAGTGTAAGGACTCAGACATATGTGTAGATCATTTTTATTATGCAAATGAAAGTTCATCGACGCCTGCCTGCCAGTGTTTCGTAGCTGCTCTTTTGCTTCAGTCTTCTTCCCGACCTCGTGTGTGTTTGTCTGCTTGCTTGTCTGTCTGTCTCTGTGTCGTATTTTAAACCATGTGGGCCAGTTGTGACCCAAACAGAGATGAGGATCGTCCCCTAGTTCGGACCCCAGGACTAGACCATATTTGTGCACTACTGAGGAGTACAAGAGTTTCAGTACAAACTCAAGGTTAATGGAGAGACCTCATTAAAGACATTTTTTTTAAATAAAGCTGCTCTTACAATCAATATCCAATGCATAATATTCACTATATGTAGGCTAACCAATATTTAACTGAGCCACAAGGCAGTAAATATAATGAAGTAAAACATTAAAAAGCCACCAGGCTTGCTTAGTTATGGAAGTGGACACAGCATACAAAATGTGTGTGTTCAAAAATAGAAAGAATGCAAAATCTACAGCATTTCAGCAGTATTTATGAACAAGTACCTGCCAATTAAATGAGCTTTCTGCTAAGAAGGGGAACTGTCATCTGTGTCGTACAGGGCCACTCAGGAAAGTTTTTTATTCTCTTTGCAAAAAACAGAATCATAGTAGCGTCTCCATATGCTTTCATTTAAAGCTTTTCTACTAACTTGACACATCAGACAAGTGTTAGGGATTAATTGTGTTCATGTTCAGGACAGTCAAAGGACCACTGTTTTCATTGTTGTTTCCAGTTCAAAAAGTGTGTGAACCGATAAGCGGAGTCTTCCTTCAACTGAACTGATTCTACAATGTAAATAGCCAAGACTAATTAAAGGGGTTTTAAATCATAATTTCTTTAATGTGTAAATACTCTCCGAGAAAGATGGACATGTTGGACACTTTGACACGTGAGAATTATTACATTACAACAAAAAGCTCCATTGCAAAGTTTATGCAAAAAAAAGAAAAAAAAACATCTGATGAAACAAACAAACCAATAAATAAATCAGATGTTTCCGTTATACAGTGGTGGCCCTTGCAGGGGCCCGGTGGAGCCCCCAGGAGCGAGCTGCCGTCACACAGACAGGGCTGACCACTATGGCCACTTCAGAGACTATTCATCTGCACAGAGAAACACACAGACAACACGACTGCACTTAGACTGGGGAAGCCCTGTTGTTTTAACGAGAGGCAATTAAAACAAAAGGGCCGCTCTGAGTACAATCCCTGTAAAAATCTCCCCCCGGAGGGAAGAGATCGCTCTTGACCTGCGGCGAACTACATCCAGTTAAATAAACAACTTCGCAACTCAAGTATGTTTCTTTTCGGAGGGGAGCGGCGAGAAACAAGTGAGGGGAAATTCATGTAGGAAGATACTTGATGTTGTGTTAAGTTATTGTGATACATGAGCTGTCATTACAAATCAGGAAGAGTCACATTAAGTGTATTTCGTAATGTTAACAAATGTGTAGTGTTTTCACATTCACTCACCGGGGGCCGAGCGTTAGATCTGCAGCTTTTCCCCTGAAGAGAAACTCTCATCAGGAGTCTTTTCTGCTGCTTCTCCGTTCCCCCTCAGGTTCTCCGGTTCAGTTTTAGGAGTACATTTTTATGTTTCTGTGTTGAAAAGTAATTGGAAACAATCTTGTTTGTGATAAATGACTTGGATCTATGTAACTAGTTTTCTACACTAAATGAAAATTATTTAATTATCTATCTACCTAAGTAAATGCATAAGAACATAAGAACTTAAGACAGTGTCCAGTCGAGAGGAGCCCATTCGCCCCATCGTGCTCGTTTGGTGTCCATTAATAACTAAGTGATCAAGGATCCTATCCAGTCTGTTTTTGAATGTTCCCAAATTGTCTCTTAAGCCA